>NW_023494792.1:40073856-40566356 GCF_904425465.1 Colossoma macropomum | reverse complement strand
TGATCACAAACCTTTTTAGTGATGTTGTGTTTATTAATATGTAAAGAAAATGTGAAGATTTTTTGGGGTTTGTGTTACAGACTACCATTTTGAGCAAGCAAGCACATGAATAGGAATATATGTCGCTCATCAGTTGTGCTTAAATTGTTTCTCTGGAAAAAAAAGATGTGAGTCCAACAGAAGGGAAGCATTTTGTGTCTCTTACAGTGATGGAAAACACGGTAGCACACAGAAAGCTCAGAATCTTTACACTGAAAATGGTAAAATGGTGTCCCTGTTGCCAACAGGAATGTACACATGGCGTCACACCTGGTGGCAGTTTTAAATAAATGGCTTTCTTTTTTTGTTTGGCTTTGTACCTGACTTACATGGTTAATAATTAAAGTGACATACATTTTTTCTATAAAAAATATGAAAAGTTACAAAAGGTGCATATTTTCTATGATGAGTGTAGTTTACCTTTAAAACTGCACAGTTGGACCTGTTGAGTGTGTAAATGCTGCCAGTCATATGTTTAGCTTACTAGTCTTAATAATAAATTAGCAATTCAGGATGTGTTCATTTAATGCTCTGTACTGTGATGTTAAAGTAATGTAGCTTTTCCTCAGCAGCTGATTGATAATTGGAATAACTATGCATTGCTTGACCTCAGATGCAAAAATTAGTACTCAGTAATAAAGAAACAAGTTTGTTTGCTTTGTTTCCTCCAGGATTGTTTGTAAACAGCCTTCATAATAGAGCTGAAAATGCCCTTTGTAACTGTAACAGCAACAGCCATGGTTATAGAGGTCAGTTTTGGAGAGAATGTTGTTGTTGTTGTACCGAATAAATAAAACCTTTACAGTCCTTGCTCTACATATTTTCCCAGATGCATGACTTCTGCAGGACTGTGTGCCTTATAAATAATCTTAGGTGTATCTCTATTCTAAGACAATGGCTCTCAAACTGGTCCGCAGGGACCACCAGACAGTCTACGTTTTTGCTTCGACCCAACTTGCAATACATAAGGCTAGAGAAGAAATGTGACCCGTCTGGTGGTCCCTGAGGGCCAGTTGAGAGCCTCTGTTCTAACTGGTAGATCAGTTTTCAGAATAATCTAGAGATGGGCAGTATAAAGATATTTTATAATCACCCCACACTTCTCCGAGTAGATCAGGGATATAGTTGTTGATTAAAGAACATTGAAAAACTGCATCTTATTAGACAGAGCATTACTGTTTAATTGGATTTAGTGCAGTGTGTGAAATTACTGAAAATACTTTTTGATAGTATTTTTTTGGTCAAAGTTTTGATTCATATTTTTTGTCTAAAGAGTGTTTATTCTATACTTTAATTGCTCTGCATTTCGGACTAACTTAATGTCTTTAGATTTTTTTTTTTTTTAATTGTGGCTTTTAATGCAAGTTGAGTGTTATACATCGGCTCATTGTTATATATTCTGACAAAGCTCATATGCTGCAGTTGCAAATGTAACTATAAGGCCACATAGACACTCACTCATACACTCACACAGTCATTTTAACTCTTGCTGACATATTATGCAATTTGTCTTTGCACTGTGAGCTACTTTGAATTGCCACAGAATACACACACTTCTGCAAATTAATTCTGTCATTTGATTCTCTGCCTGGCAGTCGCATGCATCAGACTTTTCAGCATGCTTTAAACTAATGAGAGCAAACCTGAAGTATGGACTTACTTTTAAATTCAGTTCAGGTTTTTGTACAGCACTTCAAAGTCTTTTTTCACAAAACAGCAAAAATATCTATTTGTATAAAATATTATCTGTGCATATATACATTCTGTGACATCAAGTTTCACAGTATTACATTTCTTGCCATCTCAGCCATCCTTAGATGCCCCATATCCAACATTTCTCATGTACATATCTGTCGATTCAGATATGTCAAAGACTTATAAACAGTATTAATCTACCTGGAGGAACATTACAGAGGAAAAATAACATTTATTTCTTCAGGTTTACAAATACAGTAAGATCAGATATTTTAGTGCAGTAATCCAGCATCGCCTAAACATTCTGCTCTTCTGAAGTGAAATAAATACACCAATTTTCTTTTTTTAAATATCAATCATATCTAAACTTCTCTGATGCTGACATTTTGTTGAAATTTACTAGATTTGCTACACTGCTTAAAAAGCATGTAATTTGTAGTTAATAATAATAAACGTAAATCTTGGACGTACCTACGCTCAAATGACTGAACTGTTTTTTTTCTGAGGAGCTTATAAATTGTATGGGTTTTGGTTTTTGGAGTTTATTTTGTTAGAGGGTTGTGTGGCAGGTGCCGAAAACGTTTAACTGGAGAATATGAGCCACACCAATCTGTGTAGAGTTAGAGCTCTAAAATTTTGAACACAAAAAATATCCAGAATTGATTTGAGTCTTGACCTTAGTATCAAAAATCTGATTGAACCTGAAAATATGTGTATTGTTACAGCCCTACAGGTTGACAACCTATCATATAAGAGTTGTTGCTCAGAACCTGTTTCATTTCACCTTTTGACAGTACAGTATTTCAGCGCTGTCTGTAGAATGAAGTCTGCTGATGTAGCACCATGGCCTGAACCCACTTAACTAAGCAGACACAACCTCAAACTGCACACAGGAGCATGTCAGCACTGGTGCGGCAGTGCAGTAGCTGATCCATATTAACTGAGGTAGTGGATACAGACAGCAGAAGCCTGAAGATTCTGTGTTTAAAGTGATAATTTGGCAAAAACATAAATATACCCTGTTTTCTCCCCTCACTTTAAATGTAGTCAGTCTGTCAAGACGTTTGTTGTCTGACGTTTGCTTATTTAGTTTAGCGCTGGAGTTGCAAGGCTGATGTAGCTAACAAGTCTCAGCAATTAGCATAGTGCTAACTGCCTAAATCCTCATACACTCGTTTCAAACTGCTGAGACTTGCTTTTGTGGTTTCTGACACTGTATGACATATTGTTATATATATAGTCATGGACAACAGTACGTCACATAGCTAAAGACAGTAATAGCCATCATTTTTATAGATAACAGAGTGGCCTTGGCAAACTGTTGGTTTAACCTCTGGTAGGGTTTCTGATTGCGTGCCACTGATGCTTTGTGAAACCCAGGCAACAGGCATAATGTGGAACTGCTTCAGACCTCCATCAGCACTTTCTGTGGCCAAGCCTGAGGATGCTGGCAGGCATAGTGGAACAAAGGCTGGAGCTTGCAGTTATTTCTGTAATTGATTAAGCTATTGAAGGTCATTTGATTAATCAATTAATCTAGTTGTTCTGCATTCTGTCCATAGAAGCCATATAACTCCCTCACTTCCTGTAGTGTCACAGTCTGTCAGAATGATCATGTGAATCATATGAACATCACAGAGCATTATACAGCACTGAAAATAGAAGCCGTGTGTGTGTGTGTGTATGTATGTGTGTGTGTGTATGTATGTATGGTGTGTATATATATTATATATATATATATATATATATATATATATATATATATATATATATATATATATGCGCATTGTATTCACGATGAATGGACCAAAAGAAATGACCCAGAATTACTTTGAAAAAAGTCTGGTTCCATTGACTTGCATTAAAAGTAAAGTTAAAAAAAAGTAAAAGTATGTTTTTAATTAATTTAATGTAATTAAAAGTATGTTTTGTCCTTCTCCTGTAAAGTTACCATTTTGGAGATACAGGGTTTTCTTCTGACAACAGCTAGTTATATATATATATATATATATATATATATATATATATACATACATGTATGTGTATGTGTATATATATGTATATGTGTGTGTGTGTGTGTGTGTGTGTATGTATATATATATAAAATTTATATATATATATAATTTATATAGCTAGCTGTTGTCGGAAGAAAACTTTGTATATATATGTGTGTGTGTGTGTGTGTGTGTGTGTGTGTGTGTGTGTATATACACACACACACACTTAAATTTGAAGGAGGAACTAGACGTTTCTGTCCTGCACTGCTGTGTGCAGGAAGAGCAGATATGCTTTCTGCATAGTGTCACACATACGATGAAGGAAGGGAAACATAGTAGCAACACTCAGTCGAGGTTACTTTTCTGCTGTTAGCTGTGAGCTACATGCTACCGCAGGAACAAAATACTCCTGTTTGTCCCTCACGGACCAGTGTTCCAGATAAAGCTGTGCTTTTGTATCACATCTGTCTGCTTTCTGCTTGAAAACTTGCTTGCTTTAGATTATTTTGTGCTGTTATTTGATGCACAGTTACGCAGTGTGCAGTAAGCTGACCACAGTAATTCAAATGCAAACAGAGGCTATTCATTTTTACTGTTGTAGTATCTAACAGATATTCCGAGTCCTACATGTATGCCACCGGAACACCCCACATGGTATTAAAGCACACAAACATCATGGTGTTGAAAAATGTATCATCATTATTTCTTATTTTTTCTGTTCTCACTGAATGTGTAACAGTGTAGGCCTGTGCATGCTTTGTTCTTTCATCATGGTGTGCTGTTGAGCTTGTTTTACTCAATATGAAGAACAGTATATTGTGTGAAAGTGGATTGATAGCCTAAGGACTTTTTTGACCAGTGTATGTCTTTTTCACTTCATAGAACAGCGGGCAAAACCTGCGCTACATGTGGGGCATGTTCCCGTCTGCATGTGGTGTCCTGGCCTGAAGTAGTTTGGAAATCCTTGGGCTTCTGTGTGTTGCTGTATTTTACCGGCTCACTTCTTACCGCACAGCGGTGTCATTATGACTGTAATGCCCACAGACACCTCCTGACCAGAAGAGAGCTAAAGTTGGCCTTCGCTGGCTGCTGCTGTTTTGGCTGCCAAGCATAAGTCAATGTACAGTTCTTTTCTCTGTCTGTCTTTCTTTTTTTTCCCTCCCCCCTGTGCCTTACTCTTGCCCTTTCTTTTTCCATGGGAATCCCAGGCCCATATATGGTCGTCAGAGCTCTCTCTCTCTCTCTCTCTCTCTCGCTCGCTCGCTCTCTCTCTCTCTCTCGCTCTCTCTCTCTCTCTCTCTCTCTCTCTCTCTCTTTTCCCTTCTTTTTTTCCTTTTTCTTTTCTTTCTTTCTCTTCTGTCTGTCTCTCTTCTGTCTTTTTTTTCTGTCACCCTCGCTTATTTCTTTTGTTCTGTCGTCTCTTCTTTCTCACACTATCACTCTTTTTCCTGTTTATTATTTCTATCTTTTTTCTCTTTTCTCTATATCTTTTTCTTTCTCCCTCTCTCTCCTTTCTAGTCACCTGCTCTCTCTTTTCTCTTGTCCTATCTTTCTCCTTTTCTCTCCTCTCGTACTTTCGTTTTTCTCTCATTCTCTCCTCTGTCTGTTTTTTCTGTCTCCCTTTCTCTTTTTCTGCTTCCTCTTTTACTTTATCTTTCTCTTTTCTCTCTCCCCTTTTTCTTGTATCTTTATCTGTCTCTCTCCTCACTCTCTTGCACTCTCTTGATCTCTCACTCGTCCCTCTCTCTCTCGTGCACTCTCTCTATTTGCCTTTGCCTCTCTCTTCTTCCTTTCTCTCTCTCTCTCTCGCTCATATATATATATATATATATATATATATATATATATATATATATATATATATCCCATTCTCTTGAACATGAACACACACTCACGAACACACACACACAATGGAAGCATGAAGGAATTCCTTTTGTGGAAGTGGCTGTGTGCCGGCGGCTTTGCTGACGTATGGTGGGCGTCTGAAGCAGCTCAGAGTTACTTATCTGGGAATTTCTCTGCTGGTATGCTAGCCCTTTTGCTAGCGCCTCGCTAGGTGGCCTGAATGTACCGAGGAAGCTATCGGGGGAGGGAGAGGGTCACTTCTTCTGCTCTGCAGGAGAAACTCCTTTAGCTTTGTAGCTTCTTCCTTTATAAGGAAGTGTGCAGGACTTCCCCCCCGAAGAGAGAGAAAAAAGTGTCGGCCTTTGCCCTATCAGCGCTCAGCGCTAACGCTATCTTGTGTTACTGCATTAGCTGCTGCTGACTCATTAGAGAAAACAGGCGTGCTTTCTTTTGATTGCCCATCTTTTTGTGCTGCTTTTGGCCCTTTTTCTTTCCAAGGCTGGACACTTGTACAAGTCAATTCAGTTACACACAGTTCAGTTCTGAACAGCTATAAAAAAAAGCTGTCTTACTGAACTGGTATACACAACATAAAAGTGCAGGACAGGACAATGTGTTTGAATTACCTTAGTCATTGGTAGAACAGCATAAACAAGCACTTTCTGACTCTCCTCACTGCTGCAGCGTGCAGGGTACATGTAATTTTTTTATAATAATATAATGTCATACTGTAACAGTACCACAGTGCATACAGTATAAGATGATGTAATGCATAGTGCAATCAGAAAAATAGTATAAAAGTGTTACAGCAGCTATTTAATGATTAACAATGCAAAATGCGAGATGAAATGGCCTGTATAAATACTAAAATGCATAATAGTGAGGGACCGTTTAGAGTGGTTTGACAGATTATTGTACAGATTTCTTTACAGTAGTGGTTGCAATGTCTACAATAAAAATATAGCTATTTTACCATCCAAAACAGCAAATAGTGCTATGGGTTTTCATATGCTGTGTCAGTAATAATGGGACATAGGATAATGGGAAAGCTGACAAAAGTTTTCTTTAAGGGGTATTTTTCCTTGCAGTGCCCTGCACGTACCTCTCTACCATGAATATATTTTAACCCTTCTCAGAATTATCCTGATAACTTTCTGTGATGTAGCTTTAAACTCATTAAACTCTTGCTGTCACCACAACTGTGAACAATTGAGGACTTGATAAGTTTCTCTAGAGCAGAGTGTTTCACAACAAACCACTTTGAATGACTTTGTTTATATCTTATTATAATAACTATTATATTATACTAACTGTATGTGAGTGTTATCAGTACAGAAATACAGAATGAAACAGTGTAGATAAATACTGATGTAGATGAATACTGGCCGACATTAAGAAATGATGAGAGGTGGAGTGTATATGGTGCTGGCATAGTCTACAGTCAGAACAGTAGTATAAAGAGTATTATTCCAACTATTTAAATCAGTACGCTAGTGTTTTAGCAATTAGCATGGACAATCGAATCGAATGTCGAAGGATTTCCCTGTGCTTATTAAAGGAACATAAGACCTGTTGACTTGAAACATGTTTATAATAGAAGCTAATAGACAGATAATGAAGCAAACGCCCATTGGCTTCTATTACAAGTGTTGTTTTTAGTTAGAGTATAAGGAGATTGTTGGTGCTAAACAATTGTGCAGTACGGTTGCAGCAGATGAGGATTATGTTAAAAAAAACACAAGAATTCTCCTTTAATACCAAATACGAAACTGCCTGAGCGGAAAGGTAGAGGTAGTGGCCTATAGCAGTGATGGTGATATTGTATGCATTGCATAGGATATAATTAGTAATTTATTGTACCTTGCACTCACAAGTTGCAGGCTTTTAGTTTTTTTAACAGATGGTGTAATATTAAACTGTTTCACATGTTGCTGAAGCACAGGGATCAGCAGTAAAGACTGATCTTATCACATTAGTCTTGTTGTTTCTCAAAACTGCTCACCTCTGTGGTCTGTTTTGTGTTGGATTCTTGAAAAATCCTGCATAAATAAATAAAACTGAATGTGCCAGGGAACCTTCCTAACCCCTTAACTGATGAAAGAGAATCACTTACGCACATTGCGAGTGAAAACTTTGCAGTAACATTTAATGATATTTACGAATGTGTTTTAGTACTGTTGACAGGGATGTTTTGCAGAGAGAAAAAGCTAAGTTTAAAGTCAAAACCACAAATGTTACACTGGTTCTCAGAACGTGGTAAAAATTGTTGCCCCAGGCTGAGGTTCTGTTTTTAGGTGTTACGCCATAGCCCTAGCATCAACTGAAAACCGTTGCATACAGAAAGCATGGCAACATTTCATAATAGCTTATTGTAGTAATGATAAATATTATGTTAATGGTTCTCATTTTTTGCTCCTTAGCATCATAATGTAAGCCTATTATCATAGGTGTTAGCCTTAAATTCACTGCCTTTAAACTGTTTACGTTCAATGAAACCCATGTAAATATTTCTGTTATTCATTGGCAACATCCATGGATTATTTTGATTTTCTTTACTGTGATGAAGATTCTTGAAATTATACTACAAACCCAGTTTCAAAAATAGATAAAATGCAAATAAAGGCTTACAACACTGATTTGTAGGCTGTGTTGTACAGGTATTTAATTGAAAGCAGCTCAAAGAAGAGGTATTTAATATTTTACCAGATCAGCTTTATTTACTTATTTTTATTTGTATTTTATTTATTTATTTATTTATTTTTTATTTTTTTGGTAAATAGTTGCTAATTCCAAATTTGATGCTTGCATCATGTTCCAAAAAAGTTAGGGCTATGTAAGACTGGGTAGTTTGCAAAATGATCAAAAACGCCTATTTTGGAACTTTCCACAGGTGAATAGGTAGCAGGTAATGCGGTCATTACTGGGTATGAAAGAAGCATTTATGAAAGGCTCAGTTGCAACTGAGCAAAGAATTGCAGGGCCGAACAGTCCAGCAGTTTCAGAACATTTCTCAGCACACAATTATAAGGAATGTAGGGATTTCATCATCTACATTAGTCCGTAACATCTATTAAAAGATTCAGAGAATTTGGAAAAATCTCTCTGCGTAAAGGGCAAGGACAAAAACCAATACTGAATGTCTGTGACCTTGGACCTCAGATGGCACTGCTAAACATGTTCGCAACATGTTTCTGTAATGAATACAACCACGTGAGCTCAGTAATATTTTAGTCAGTAAATTATGTTTATTGCTGCATCTACAAATGCTACACAGAGCAAAAGCCATACATCAACATCCAGAAACGCTGCTGAGTTCTCTGGGCTGCAGCTCCTCTGAGACAGACTGATGCAAAGTGGAAATGTGCTGTGGTCTGACACATCCACTTTTCAGATTGTTTTTGGGGATTATGTACATCGTGTTCTCTGTGCCAAAGAGGAAAAGGACAATCTCGATTGTTACCAACGCAAAGTTCAAAAGCCAACGTCATGGTATATGGTGTGTTAGCCTATTTTTAAAAAAGTGGCACTGCTTTGTCTCTTCCAGCTTACCATATGTCTCTTTTACCAAACTGGAGAACTGGTTGGTTGGCATTTACAACATTTACTATAGATTTTTTCTTGCTGGCATTTTTTTTTATTTTTGCTGCTTCTGGCATCCCTTAGAAGCCTAAGCATTAAGAGCAGTTTAGCTTTTTGAGTAAAATGGGGTGTTTTTTGAATTTATATGTGGGTTACTTTCAGTAGAATGGCCAGAGCGATTTGCTGGAGTGTGTCATTTTCTAAGGACTGGAAAAGCTGGAGTTGAGAGTGTTTAGGGGCTTCTGGAGGAAGTGAACGAGGGAGGGGTCCTCAAGTGTCCTCTCGCCTTGAAGTGGAGTGCTGCTAAAGTTAGCTCCAACTGCTCTGTATGATGACTCGGGAGATAATCACTTATACCCCTGCTACTGCTTCGTAGATGAGTACTGGTTTGTGTGGGGGCAGCTGTGGTGCTTTGAGGCCTCTCTGAATTTTATAGTTTTGAGTGAACTCCTCAACTTTGAATTGACTTTTTAGTTTTGTGAAAATGCAGATTTGCACGGTGTTCTTTCTTACTTCCAAAGTAGTCGATCAGCCAAGACGTGTTAGTTTTTCCCTGGAGCGCCGAGGCTAATGTAGCTAACAAGTAATGGAAACTTAATAACATATTAATTAGCTTGGTGCCTACTGCTTGCCTAAATCGTCTCACAGTCGTCCTGGAGATGTTGCTACAGTTAGCTATGCTAATGCACTTTTTATACAGTGTCAGAAACCACATAAGCAAGTCTGTTTGAGATTACTTAACAATTAGACACAATTTCAGGCGAGTGTGTGATGATTTAGGCATGCAGTTAGCACCATGCTCATTTGTGGATTGTTATTTGTCTGCTACATTAGCCCAGTTGCCCAATAGCTCTGGTGCAAAGCTAGATAAGCACTTCAGATGGCAACCATGCCCTACTGTAAATTAGATTTTGAACCTGGCCTATAGACTTAAGCGGACAGAGTGTAGGCCACATTAAAATTCAACTAAGCTGACAATACTTGTATAGGCAGTGGAGAATAATAATACCAAAATGTAGCCTATAGAATAGGGACGTGCACGGGTCCTCAATTTGTTGTGTTTCATCCTGGGAGTTGTGCAGAGCAACAGTGAAGTGAAAGTGAAACAAAGCTGTAAAATGTGAAAGTTTTGCTTATATTTGCTTGTGAATATGTTATACTTTGCTTCTTTGAAGCACGAGTGCTTTAACATTTGAGTGTCGCCAAGGATGAGCATCCAGTGTTGTACTGTGTTTTTATCTCATTAGCTCATCATTAGCTGTCACCCAAAGTTAAGCCTACAGTGTTTGTGAACTCTTTACCAGATATTCGAATATCAAAATTGGTCAGAATTCACTTTTCTACTGTAGAATTCAAATGGTGAATTGTTTTGCCATCTGGTCCTGTCGCTCTGAATCTAAATCTAATCAAATGACGAGGTGCCTGTAGATTGCCAGCCCTGCCATATACATTTGGGTTTTTTGCGAAACTATCGCTTTAATCCTGGGAGGTTTGGAAGCTTCTTTGGTTATCTGTAGATACTAGATGGCATGTGCTCTGTGCAGTATTTTGCTTATCTCACTGTAACTGCATTTGGATGTTTTGACGTGCTGTAAACAGTTGATGTCTCCATAAATGCGCTCCTCTTTGTTGGTGGGGTCGAGTTTCGGTTGTCTAGGAGACGCATTCAACCAGGTGCAGCCTGCTAACATAAACAGTATGATCCTCTGCATCTTAGGATTGCTGCACAAACATAGAGCTGTAACCTGGCTGAAAGTATGAGGTAATTACTTGGCCAAAGGCAAGGGATACAATAAAATCCACATGTAATTGACAGAAGTTACTACAAAGTTGAAGCGATCTGTCACTGTGAGACAAGTTTTAAGCTTAGTTTAGATTTATTTAGTAGTTGTGCAGAAGAAAGGAAGGAGCCAGAATCGCTCAATAAAAAAGGCACAATAAATGTCTCTGACTGTCAGTTCATTAATTTAACTTTGTCTTGACTGACTGTGGTTAATTCATATGCATATTGCCATATTCTTTTGGCAGTTGTTTTTTTGTTTTAGACTCTCATTTTGTTCTTAACAATCGTGTAAGACCTGATAGACCACCAAATCTTTCACCATCAGATGAACAGCACTTAAAACTTTCATCTTTGAGAAATTTGGAAAAAAAAAACCCAAAGAAGTATCTGCTGTTTTTTTTAGAACAATTAATTGACCAGCCCAGAGTCCAGACCTCAGCATCACTGAATGTGTTTGGGATTATTTGGATCGTGAGAAACAGAAAATGCAACCAACTTCTAGGACTGAACCCCCCCCAAAAAAAAAGGGGGTGATCTCTGATTGTGCACAGTACTGTACATTTACTGACATATCAAAATCATGCTGTTTATCTGGCCTAAATGGGCTTGTAGAGTTTGTGTATGTTTGTGTTGTCATTTATAAAGTGAAGTTTGTCATACAGTTTAAAAACCATATTTGTAATGTAGTTGCTGTTTGCCAGTAGTGGTGGGTGCTGTCACTATTTGCCATGTATAAAAACTTAAATTATGTGTATTTTTGGTAGAATTCAGCATTTGTTTTGCAGCCCTACACACTCTGCACTGAATCGAGTCCAGACCTTCATGAAGTCTGTTGCCATTTAAATGCCAGTGGACTTTAAATAGAATGTCTTTATATTTTTATACCTTATCTTAGGCTCATATGAGGCTTTTACCTCTTTCGTTTTCGATTTGACTTGCGTTTCCATGGTAACAGTTGGACTTTCTCATGCCCGCTGGTGCACTTGATCTCTGCTTTGAGATTGAATCTGCCTTTGCCCTCTCTGCCTCCACACTTTGGAGATTGAGCCAGCTTGTGCTTGGTATTGTTTGCGGATTAAAGCGGCACGTACGATGGGCAGCGTATTGTTTCAGTTCTAATCTGTGCTATTTTTAGTAATGCTTGTAATTGACAGGCTTCGAGTTAACCTATAGATAGACCACTAATCAGCCTGAAAGGGGAGAAATGAGGGTGAAAACCTACCTGTTTAGCACTAATATGACCTCCTTAAGAGCTTCAGAATGACTGGGCTCCACTTACAATGAAAATAAAGGCATTGCAGTGGTTTTAAAAAGGGCCCATATCATGGTAAAATGATTTTTCCATTTCATTCATTTGATTGTTATAGTTTCCAAACATACAGCTTACACTGTAGTCCACATATAGAAGGTAATCTGCAAAAACTTTTGAATTCATTGTTTGTGATGTCACAAAAAACCAACACATTTACACATCCTCCTGTTCAGCCTCTAGCAGTTTAGCCTGTCCATTCATGTTAGTGTTTTATCCCAGACTGTTGTTTTTGAACCAGGGCAGCCAATTAGAACTAGGCTCTGATTTACATATCAGTCTTAAGGGGATAATGCATCACATGATCCTGCAGCCACACCAATGTCATTGGTGGACCCCAAGCAAAAAAAAACAGTCCAAGAAAAATGTTGGATATGGGACTTTTAGTGTACAAGTGAGTTAGTTGCAGTTTCTCGACGGTTGTTATTATTTCATAATCTTAAAATGCGTCATGTAGTATTTGTAATTTGCGTTTGCAGTGTGAGGTCAGCTTTTGAGACAGTCTAATTACTTTCGCTGTGCAATGTCGAGTTTTCCCGGCTGTGGTGCGCACAGTACTGGGATGATCAGGTGATTACTGAGCGCTTCACAAGCTGAGTCAGAGAAAGAAAGATGGAAAGCTATGCTACTGTTCTATCCAGCAGCTCTTACTCAGGCTTTGCGGAGGGACTTTCCTCCGGCCACTCATTCAGTCTTTCTAAGTGTTTCAACAAAGCTGCCCACATTATTTAGACTCCACTGTGGGGGCATGTGTTCTGGCAAACTTCTGACTTACCCAGTTTTCCTCCCTTACCCCAAACGTAGTCAGTCAGTCAGGACATGTATGGTGTCTGAAGTTTGCTTATTTAGTTTTAGCAGTGGAGCTATGAGGCTAATGTAGCTGACAAGTAATGGAAGCTTATACCCCACCAGTTAGCATTGCTAACAGATAAGCTCCACTCACCATGTGTCACTTCTGATGGGATAACAGATCTGAAACGAGGGTGGGTAAAACTGAACCGGAGAGCAAACACAGGCATATATACCAGCATCTAGACTGCTAGGTTTGCTTGAAGACTTTGAGAAGTAGCTGTTGAGTACCCCTCGCCACTGTAGCTTGCCGAGTGATTTACTGCAATATAGGAATGTGACATCACTTTGCTTGCTGGTTGTGTTGTTTAAGGCACTTGCTAATGTTGCTAATATTCATATGAGAAGAGCGAGAATAATAAAACCTGTTGGAAAGAAGCGTAAGAAGTGATAGTTTCTTTAGTCTATCTATGTAGTGTTAAGTTTGATGTGGTGTTGAATTCTCCACTTGTAACACCACCCATAAAGATCTACTCTGCTCTTTCTTCTCCGCTTTGCAAAACTCAGTACACACAGATCCCCCAATGTTCAGATGCAGATTTGCAAATTTTGTAAATTTGTCTTGTTTTTATTTCCACCATGTAGATTGTAATTCAGTTTTACTTGACCATTTTCCAACCTCTCTTAATCCCTTAAGACTACAGCACACTGTATGAGTCACGCTCGAGTTTATTTTATACGCTGCTCATATGAACGTGATCAATTGTGCCTTTCTGTGGTTTCGATATGACTCTAATTTCACATTCAGTAATGCAGAGTTTGAATTTTTTGATGCAGTGCATCGCATCACACTGTGTATGTTTGAAAAGCCTCTGTTCTGACTGGCTGCTCTGTACTTTACCTTGATCAAAAAGCAATCTAGGCTGAAACACGCTTTGTAACTTCAGCATGAAAGTGCGGGGCTGAACTGTAGAGACGATGAATATATGTAAAAACATTCCCTTTTCGACATGACAAACAGTCTGCAAAACAGGTTATTTTTGTACCTTTTCCATATGTGGACTGTATAGATTGGGGAGTTAAAGGTGCTTTTTGGAGCAAGGTTTACCTACTATATCAAACTTTTCTTTCAAAGAAAGTCAGGAGAATTTGTTTTTTTAATTAATTTAAGCTCAAATAATCTCAAATAGACTTGCTTATGTCATTTCTGACACTATGACGTGCTGTTACCCATAGACATGACTAAACTACAGATAAAATTCAGACCTGAAGATGGTAGCTTCTACTATTTTTAGCTGTGCATCTAAATTGTGTTCTTTTTTGTTCAAACCAGTCTTGGCTGATGGACTACATTTTTAATTTTATTTTTATTTATTTATTTATTTTTGGCTAACTGTTGCTTTAAAGAGCTGTAATATTGGATGTTTGATTATGTTAACATTACAGGTATGTTTGAAGTGTATTTGTACTGAATGATGTTTCTTTGGGTGTGTATATGTGTGTGCGTTTCCTCTTTTACAGTGAAGTAGCACTTAGGTAGTCACTTCCTGGCTGTTGTGAGCTGACGTCCGGCTGACGCTGAGCGTGCTGCAGGAATAAGCTCGACGTATACGCAGGGGATAAACATTTCGGGCTGATTTAGGAGCGCTCTTTTAATTGTTTGAAAAGGCCGCCGTGTGTTTGTAGTGTGCAGACATGCGAGGTGTTCTTGGCATGAAACATGTGTTTCACCTTCTCTGCTCTGCTTCTGAAGCTCAGCTTAATAGGAGAGTGTCGTCTGCCCTCAATAGGCCATTTATAGCCATATTTGCTTGAGGCTTTGAAGCGATAGTTTGGTGAAAAATCCATTTTACAGTTTTTTCCCGATCCCAAATGCAGTTAATCAGCCAAAGGCATGTTTGGTGTCTGAAGTTTGCTTCTTTAGTTTTACACTGGAGCTGCGAGGCTAATGAAACTAACAAGTAACAGAGGTTTATTAGCATGCTTATTAGCCCGGTGCTAACTGCATGCCTAAGTCATTACACACTCGCCTCAAACCATGTTGAGTTGTTAAGTAATCTCTCATATACTTGTTTATGTGGTTTCTGATGCTGTGTGACCTTTGCAAGAAATTTCTATATAATTCCATGGTTTATTGTTGAGAAACCTACTGACTCAGTTTTCTTTACAGTGGTGGTGATAGGAACCAGGGGTCTTGATGTCTACAACACAAATATAGCCATTTTATGTACTAATTTTAGACCAAGATCTTCTCTCAAAACTGTTGTAAAACAATGTATCAGACACCTGACAGCGTATTCATAACCATTTCATGTAATAACTTTCTGTGAGGGAGCTTTTAGAGGCTTTAAACTCTTCAGATGTCTGGTTCCTATCACCATTGTGAACAATTCTGACTCAGTAAGTCTCACCAGAACCAGAGCATTTCACATCAAACCACTCTGAATAACTTTGTTTAACCATTTAATTTTGCAGAAAATGTGAAAAGTAAATCCACTTTAAGAAAGTCTGTTGGCAATTACTTAATATTTAAACCACACAGTAACATTTTTGCATCCTGAACAGTCTTGGTTGCTACTGATGAGTATTCTGTCGCAGTTTTGATGAACATAAACAATTTTGGGCACAGTCATCCAGTCCAGTGAGGATGTTGCCATAGAAACAGGCCACAAGTGCTTTTAACTCGCATCAAGGCACATGGCTAGCACACTGCAAGCAGAATGCATATAGAAGTAAAATAAAATAAAAATGATCATATGCTGTGTTTTTTTCATATCATGTAGCTCTTCCCTCTTTCAGGTCAGAAAGCTTCTCTCCAGCTCTGGTTGAACAGGTTTCAGAGGAGAAGTGATGGCGTGTTGAGAGCTGTCGAGTCAGTTGCATGTCTGTGCTCTCTCTGTGCTCATTAGCGACCGTTTCCTGGCGCAAGGAGGGATTTGGGCACAATGCTTACTGTTATTAATTACATTAATAGTCCGGTTAGCCCTCCATTAGCTCTCCTGAATTTGTTTAGCCTCTAATTAAAGACCACATGTCTGCACCTGAGGTTCTTTTTCATTTTTTCGACTTCCTGTTTCATCTTCTATGCTAGATGGTTTTGCTACACCTTTCTTGTTCTTGGCTACAAATGTGCCTGGTATGTGTTCACTGATGTGGGCAGTATATCATACCGGTTAGCTCTGTGTGATTTAGATTTTCATTAGCATCTCCACACAAAAATATCAGATTAAGTTGGTAAAGGAACTTTCTAATAGTTAAGGTCAAAGCCAGTGTAATGGGAGCCTGGCCACTTCCTATTTTTCTAATTATACAAAAAAACATTATGGTTAAATGCTAGAGGGCGCCAAAGAGAGTCCTCAGTGAACGGGGCAAAATGGAGCAAGCAGGAATTTCCTTTAATTTGGGAATGTATTTCATAAAAAAAAAATAATTTAAAACTTGCCAGTATCTTTCCATTTTTCTACAGAAAGCAAGTTTTGGGCAGTTTGACCTTATCATTATGGCTGCTGAGTGCTGATTGGTTGGCTTGCATGACAGTGACTAAATGGTGCTAAATGGTTAATTAACATTACAGCTACTGAGTGCTGATTTGGTTGTTAGCATTACTGGACTGAGTGCTGATTTGGTTGTTAGCATTGCTGGACTGAATGCTGATTTGTTGACTGGCATTACGTCAGTTGAGTGCTGATTGGTTGGCTATCATGACAGTGACTGAGTGCTGATTGGTTGGCTAGCATTACAGCTATTGAGTGCTGATTAGTTGACTAGCAGTACAGCAATTGAGTGTTTATTGGTTGACTAGCATTGCTGCTGCGTGCTGAATGATTGTCATTGTCACTTCTCTGGACATTATAAAGCAAAGAGATGATGTGGTGCAGGATGAGTATTCAAAGCCATTGCTAGCTTGGTTAGAATAAATGTGAGAATATTAAAGGAATGAGGCTCTGGTCACAATTAGGAAAAGCTAATAACATTTTGTATTCAGAAAATGCCGATGGACAGCTTTCAGTTTTGTTTATTACGGTTTTAATGGATACATGATGCAGTATGTTGCACTTCACATTCCAGGCACAATTTGTAGTATCTGTTTCAGCGTTAGCCATGAGCTAATTTTTTAGAATGGGGTTAAATAGGGTAACAAACAGTTACAATAGCGGTCATATCACTCCCTACACTTCCTGTAGTGTGTTACGATCTTTCAGTATGACTGTGTGGATCATATGAACATTATAGAGCATTATAGTGCTATAACTAAACATTGTGTTGACATGTCAGCATTTTTTCTGAATCTATATCATTGAATAATTGTTGGAACACTAATCATGAGCTGCTTACTGAACTTTGAATAATAGCAGCGGCAAAGGGAGAGAAACATAGTAACACGTAACAAAAGATTAATTACAGGATAGCAGTAATAAACGTCTAATTTATGAAGTGTCTTTCTTACTTACACCTTCTTAGCTTAGACAATGGTAACAATTGATTCTAGAAGTAATATTCAGTGGTGTCTGTAATGGACCTGTAGCTCCTTTTCTCTGGGATGTCGATAAGCTCTGTTTGGTCCCTGCAGGTCGTTTTTGCCACCGGACTGTAAAGAGCCCAAATTTGGGCAAAGATTCCAGCCAACCGGTCGTGTGCCCCGAACGTGAGACTGCCGTGTGTGTGTGTGTGTGTGTGTGTGTGTGTGTGTGTGTGTGTGTGTGTGTGTGTGTGTGTGTGTGTGGACGTTCCCTCGACTGTTGACCACATCGCCATAGCAACTCGAGGCCAGACCAAAAGGTTTTACAGGCAGGCGTTTGAGAGGCCAACACACAGAAAACTGAAGAGTGTTTAAAGAGAAAGATAGAGAGAGAGAGTGAAAGGTAAAAGAAAGGAGAGAGAGATAGGAGAGTCTGTCTTTCTCTCTTCTTTCTTTCCCCATTGTCTCTTTTTCTGTCTTTTGCGCACTCTCCAGTCTCCTGCTCTTTCTCGTCTACTTTTTCCTCTCTTTTTCTGTTCTGTCTCTCTAACTCTCCCGCATTTCTCTCTTGCACTTGCTCTCTGTTTTGTCTCTGGCTCTGCCTCACTGTCTCACTTGGTTCTGTGTCTCTCTCTCTCTCTCTCTCTCGCTCGCTCTCTCTCTCTCTCTCTCTCTCTCTCTCTCTCTCTCTCTCTCTCTCTCTCTCTCTCTCTTTCTCTCTCTCTCTCTCACTTTGAAGTACTAAATCAGTCTGTCGGCTGTCTCTGTGTATTGTTCTTATTGTTCTCCCAGAATGCCTTGCATGTGTGAGTTGAATTGTTTTGACAATGACAGTGACGGTCTGATCGTGTGGCGGCTCGCTTTGAAACAACCTGCCAACCTTCCTCCAAGGCCTTTTGTAAAACTTTACGTAATATAATGTTGTCTTAGTCACAGTCAGAGAGACATTGTTGTTGCTTATTGTTTAGGATTCAAAGTTGATGTGGTCTGATTTATCTTATAATGTTTTCACTAATAACTTAGCCGATAACCGATACAAATTTTAAGGGGCTAAAATTTTAGGTAACTTAACATTGGCTGATATAATTTTTTCATACGGTTCAGCACAAAAATTTGGGCTCCCCTGATTAACTTACATGATTTGTTGATTTTCCTGTTGAAAATACGTAACACATCTTGTAAAGAGAACATACTAAAAATTGTGTTTTCTCTGTAGTGGGAGTGTTTTTATATATTTATATATTTATATTAATTTGCACTCTTCATACTCAAATACACCTACCCCTTGTTTTCGAGTGTCATCTTGCCGATTTTTTCTCGTAACACTCTGTTTGGAGTGTGCCTCTGAAAAACCTCTGTTTGGAGGGCCATGTAGCCCTAACACTTCGCCATGCCCCTCTATCTCAACAAAAATCTGGACACCCTCCCCTTAGGTGTGAACGTGCAGAACGGAGGGGTAGGGCTAAGTGGTAGGGGCAAGGGGTGAAATGGGATAGGGCCCAAGTCTGCCAAAGTACAAGTCAGAGTTGACAGTATGTGCATGTCAGCTGCTTGTGTTCTTCTCCCTCACATAAAGTGACTGCTTTCCCAGTACTGCGCGTCCCAGCCAAAACTCCCAGCACGTAGGATTTTTCAGCTTTTCTACATTTGTTTATGGTACTTGTTATGAAGGTTTATTGCACCGTTGTTTTTTGTGTAGACACTGCTTCTCTTCTCCGACTTGTTGCTGGATTCTACTATAAGAGCTAGCTTGAGCATGAAAGCTAGCTTTCCACCTTAAATGTAGGAATATAAAGCTAATACGTTAGCCACCCACTAACATCAAGGCATACAGTATTTAGCTTACATATTTGATCTTTTCCAAATGTAAAAAGAGCATCGATCATAAAGCCACTGTGCTGCTCTAGGTGGACTGGCTGACTTCCATTCTAAAAGATTTGTCTGTGAGCCAACAAAGATGCAAATGCAATGATCTTAAGTCGTTTAATGGTCTGCAGCATCTGTATGACACCTCATGCATATTTTGTCAACACTGGGAAAGTAACTTATATTTACTCTGCTTAAATGTAAGTGGTGAAGTACCTCAGAATGACAGTGCACATCCTCAAACCACTCAACCATATTAAGGCAGTATATTTGTATTTATGAAACTGTGTTTCTGTCCAGGGGTTCGATGTTGCACTGAATGTTGTCATCTTTTTCCTCATGCGCTCAGGCGGTCTCTGTAGGTGTTTTTTTCCTGAGATGAGAGCGATTAACAAGATGCTGTTGGGGTTTCTGCGGTGTGTGTGTGGGCAGTGTGTGTGCGCTTTAGCCATCACCCTGAGGCTATTTAGTCATCCCTGTAAAAGTGATGCAGGTTATGATGGCAGTCATTCAGCGAAAACTAAGGAAAAATAGAGCATGTTTTAAAGGTCCCCAAAGTGACTGGCCAAAAAATTGATTGATGAATTGATCGATTGATTATTAGTAATATCAAACATTCAATCCTGTCTTTTAGCACTTTTACCATGGTTTGAGTTGGAGTGAACACACAGAACTGCAGTTTGTGTTCAAGGCTAAACTTGATTAGCAACCAGTTGCTAGCATAAGCTAACAGTGTTTCTCAGTTAATCTCCCACTTAATGTAGTCTGTTTGATTTTCTTGTTTTCTGTTTCTTTCGACTGCAGTCATTCTTTCTGACCCTTTTGTGACCTTTCATGACCTCTGCAGTAATATCTGCAACACCTACTACAGTTTAGCTTCTGATATGTTAATTTACATTTATGACAGTATTTAACTTCTTGTATTTATGACAGTGAGTTTCTGGATAGCTCTTGAGTTCTGTAATAAACCTTCACAGCCCTGTTCATAATACTTTTAAATATGTTGGAGGCCCAAAGAAGAACAAGGTCAGCCAAATGATTGACTAAACTACATTAGGATAGTTAAAAACAGCAGCAGCATCTTGAAGGCTGAATTTTGACCATACTTTAGTCCATATTTATAGATGACAGTGTGCCATACAGTGTTAGAACCAGTTAAGCAAGACTGTTTGAGATTACTTAACAAATCCGCACGGTTACAGGTTAGTATTTGGTGATTTAAGCATACAGTTAGCACCGCGCAACTTAGTAGCAGTTCTTACTTGTTAGCTACATTAGCCTCTTGGCTCCTGTCTAGAACAACAGGAGCAAACTTCAGACACCAAACGTGTATTCGCTGATCAACTAAATTTTATTTACTTATCTTTTGTTACCAAACTATCTCTTTAAGACTCCTAATCACTATTACTATTGTTGTATTGTGTTGTCATTATAAAAGGGCCTCTCTCACCCTCGCTCCCTTTTTTTAGAGGGCTTTTTTTCACTGTTATCCCAAACACCTCAGCTATGTCTCTCTGCTGTGTGGAAAGCCCCCATGCCTGCCAAGACTGGAGAATCCCCACGAACTAGTGGCAGAACTTCATCAGTCACAGCATCGATGACCAGGACAGAACATTCTGTGTGACGATGTGGCACTGCTGGGTTCAGATAGCTGTATTGCTGGGCTGGTCAATATGGCCAAAAATCTTACCATGATACATTTTCCAGTATCAGTTGGTAGTTGTAATTATTGTCAATGTTTTTTTTTTTTTAATCCCAACCTCTTTTTGTCCTTTATTACTGTGCCTTTAAGACTGTTTCATCTGCACGTGAGCTTCTTTCTGATCGGCTGCCTTGTAATGCGCCTCTTTCAAAAAGCAGTCCAGGCACTCCTCATAACTTCAGTGAATAGACAGGGCTAAATTGCACTGAGCTGAATGGGTGGTCATGCCAGTGAATTCAAAACAAGCTGTTTTTGTAGCTTAGGTTCCATATATGGACTTGAACAAATGGTATAGTAATGTTTGCATACTACTACTACAGACTTTTAAAAAAAAATAAGTATTTATTTTTATATTTTCCTGTTTCAACACAAAATAAATAAGTCTGCTAACTGTCCTGTTGATGTGAGCTGTTGTGAGTAAAAGGCTAGACTTCTGCCCCCTTTTAGAGAGTAAAAGGCACACAGCACCACCTATTGTACTGAAGTTGCAACATTTGAAGGTACAGCTTGTGCAGCAATTACCGGATTGTTGGAACAGAACGTCATAATCATTTTATCAAAAATATCTCAAATATGTACTATCGATGTAGAGCAAATGTTTTTTTTTTTTATAGTGGTTCTATCACCCTGCTTATGCTCTTGTCCTTTCTTTGTCTTCCTGTCTCTCCAGGCCTGCATTGACGATAACGTTGACATGGTGACCTTCCTGGTGGAGCATGGCGCCTGCATCAACCAGCCAGATAATGAAGGCTGGATTCCCCTCCATGCCGCTGCCTCCTGTGGCTACATGGACATCGCAGAGTAAGTACCATAACCACTTTGAAAGGTTTCAGGGGTGCTTCTTCAGAATCCCACAGTGTTCTGCCCTACACTATTAGGTCTACTTACCTTGTAGCCACACTTATTGCCCATTAAATCAGAAACACCTACCTTACCGGCCCACCATATTTATTGCTTACATTAAAGACTGTAGCTCATTTGTTTCTGCACAGTTTGTCTGCCCCCCACTACTCCATTCATCACTGGTCAGTTTTTAACCACAGGGCAGCTGTTTTACGTATATTAGTTGAGTAGTGGATCATTTTCAGCACAGCAGTGACACTGACATGGTAGTGCATGTGGTGCTAGTACAAGTGAATCAGGCGCTGCTGTGTTTGGGTTTTTACACACGTCAGTGTCACTGCTAGGCTGAGAGTGGCCACCACCCAAAAATATCCAGTTAAGAGTGGCTCTGTGGTCAGAAACTGACCATTGATGTAGGACACTAGAGGATGCCTAACACAAACAATGCATTAAGAGATGAGCTACAGTCCCTGACTGTAGAGCATCAAGGAAGAGCTACAAGGGGGTTTCTGATAAAGTGGCCTGTGTTGACCCATCTAAGAAGGCACTCTAAACCCTGTGATGCTCCTTTTTAGGTGGTTCAGAAGGCTAAAAAGTTAAAATAGACATAATTAAGTAGAATACAGATGAATTCATTTAGAAACATGATGTATAATTTGCAAAATAGCCAAAGGAAATCAGTCGTTTTTCAGGTCGAATAAGTTGAATGACCTGGTTCACACACATTTCTTCTGAGTGGCTTGAGCGAGAATAGACACAGTGCTGATTTTTTTCCAAAAAAGCAAAATACACTAAAATAAAGCCATGAAAATGAATGGAAATGACACAGAAAACTATATATAAACTTAAACGCTATTTATTTTATTAATTAATATCTATTAATATGAATTCATAATGAGATACTAGTTAAACATTTTGTGCTACAAACAGATTTCCTGGTTGGTAGTCCAGGCTTGAAACTTGAAAGTCAGAATACTGTCCAGGACAACCAAATATACCATGCACTTTTATAAATTATATTTTTATTGAGAGTGACTGTGTGACCGTTTTATCCATCTGGAAAAAGAAATGTCTGTATAACTTTCTCACTGCTAAAACGTTGTATGTATGAAAGGCCAGCACGTTCGAGCTGTAGTGCTCATGCTGCTGCATCGCTCATGTCACACAGAGGTAGCATGTGTGAATTAGGCCTAACAGAGGCTGCCTCTTCAGATGAGTTAATGAGCTAAAGCTGCAGCTAACTGGTACAACGTTGAATGTGGGTAAAAACTTGTCTTCTGCACACAGTTTTGTCTCCTCAGTGGACAAGAAATTTGAGTATTTGAGTGCTGGAGCCTCAAACAGTTAACCAAATTCTCAAGAATCCATGCACATCCTTAGGTGTAAAACATTAAAGCATCTTTATCAGCTTGCAAAGTTCCAGTGTTTTTGTGTCATTCCCTGGCAGTTTTGCTGTAATTGATATTGAATTTCATGCTGGGGTTCTGTTTGAGTGTAGAGGCTCAGAACACAGCAACAGGGTGAGATATTATCAGGACGTTTAAATAGGCCGTGGAGTCGAACTGAACGGCTTCTCTTGTGTACCCTGTCCTGGATAACAGGAATACTGTGACCTGGTTTGTTAGTGTGTGTGTGTGTGTGTGTGTGTGTGTGTGTGTGTGTCATGTTTCAGGAGCCTTGCATTGGTAATAATTTGAGATTGGCAATGTTTTGACAGTGCAAGACAGTGATTGTGCTCTTTTCTCAGTCTTCATGCATTAATTAATTGCAGCTGCTGTTGGTTAAAGCTATAGTTTAGTGAAAAATCAAATTTACAAAAGCAGCATCTTTGGACAGCTCAACACACTTGGAGGAGAACACAAACGGCCAATTCTGAATATATGCTAACAGACGTTAGTATTGTGCTAAGAGGTGGGCAAGTGAGGGCCGTCCCTCCCACTCAGAGAGTAAGGACAGTTTATGCTCTCTTGGGCTCCTGGTTACGGAGGGCTGTGGCATTGCTGAGGATTGTAGTTTCGCCACTGGGGAGCCCCTAATCACTATTTCTTTATTCTGTTTACCCCTTCAGTAGACATTATGTACATGACATTTGAATATTGCTATTAGCTGTTAACTGTTTGAAAGATGTTTTTTTTAAATAGTTGATTCCTGTTATTTCCCTCTTCGGTCCATCTATGGAGCAGTTGATTTGTGCATTAACCCAACAGACTCTAGAACTTTGTCAAACTTTATACTGAGGCATTATTACTATAGAACTTAACCAGTTGAACCCTAGAATTATTATTGTTTTTAATCTCAAAATATGATAAAGATTGAATATGACTAAGTAAATGACTCAGTCAGTAATATCTGTAGATTGTCTGAGAACTGCTGTAGAACATGTTAGTTGTGTAGTAGAAACTAAAGTGTGGACGCACATACAAGTCCTTAGCTATAAACTGGATAAAATATATTGTGCCATTTTGATGATGGGCATAGATTAAATATGACAAGAATGCTGTTTTTATTTATATATTTATTTATTTTTACATAACATGGTGATTTTCATTCAGTAGGTCAGCAGTTTCACAAAAATAAACAGGAAAAAAGAAAAAAAACATTCTGTGCTGCATACAGATTTCCTGATACAACAACCAGTCTTGAAGCCATCGCCCAATCGCAAGTCAGAATGCTGCTGAGAGTAAACAAATGTCCTGTACTCTTTACAAATAATTTTTTTTTAAATGAGCAAAGTGACAGATTTGAACTATGTATTTGACTATTGTGTCTATATAGCTGTCTTGCTGCACCGCTCCACAGGACATATGCTGTAGTAGTCACGCTACCGCGTCGCTCATGCCACGCAGACTTTGCATGTGTGAAACAGGCCTGAGTCAGGGTGGGCTTCAACCACAACCCACCACACTTGTAAAACTGACCCAGAACAGGCCTGGCAGAGCTTCGGTCCAGAGCGCAGGAGCTCTCAGGCCTTTCTGGTGGTGAGTGAACAGTCACTCAGAGGGAATGGGCGGGGTTTTGAAGAATGACGGATGTTTTGTGGTTTGTCAGACTTAATGGAAAGAGGATGTTGCTTCCCGATGCATTTCCCCATCTGGACTTAATCGTTTACAGCCTGAGTCTCAGAAAGGGAGGACCAGTTAAGAGGACGCTGACTGAAGAGTGCACTAATGTAGCACTTTTAGGATGTCGGGAGCAGCCAGTCTCTGCTGCTGCTGTTCATATGAGTCAGTTGCTGAAGTGAAAGAGTGAGCTGAGCTGAAGTGGTTCAGGATGCTCATTTCTCCAAAGAGTTTAGGCTTCTATTAGTGTCGGGCTCCACCCTCTAAAACAGATTATGTAAAAGTCGTGTAGGCAGTAGGCCCCATTTCCTTTATTGATTTTTCTGCACCACAGTCAGGAGCACTACTGCAGATGCAGAGAAGCAGCAACCCTGCTGTTTTTTTTTGTTTTTTTATTTTTTTTTTTTGCTTATAGTTGGCAAGCATCTCATTTTTAATTCTTTTATTTTTATATTGTATTTATGTATATAGTTACACATAAATGGTGCAGACTGTTTAAGACATTACACCTCATTGGAGAGAGTTGTTGCAAAAGATTAATAAATGTGTACACCTCCCTTGATTCCATGGAAATGAGGGCACAGGGGCCTCTGTCCTCTTATAGGAGCTGAGTGATGTCACAGCTATCCCAGATAGGGGGAGCAAAGCTGTAGTAAAACCTTTAGAGAGAAAAGAAAGAGTTAATTGAAGCTATAGCTAAATGTGAATGGAAATGCATATGCCTATAATATTGGTTGATGCTAAGCCAGTGGTGTTTTGTTACCGCTGCAATCTGTATTGATATGTTCCAGCTCAAATCAGGCAGGGCTTAGAATATGAAGCCAGACCATAGGATTTATTTGAGGTGCACTACAACGGTTATTAAGATATATGACAGCACATTATGTTACAATATACTTTTTCAAGCATATCATTATTGAGGGTTTAGGTAGTGCTTTGAAATGGTCCAGATGTGATTTGTGTGTTTCGTATCCCTGCAGGTACCTGATCAGTCAGGGAGCAAATGTCGGCATGGTGAACAGTGAAGGCGAGACACCACTGGATATTGCAGAGGAAGAGGCCATGGAGGAGCTTCTGCAAAATGAAATCAACCGGCAAGGTACAGCTGCTCACTGTACATACTGTAATGTTGCCTCACGTGTATTTACTTATTTATTCCCAGTTCATTAACAGTTGCTTCCTCTTTGGAACCAATTTGTAGTAAACAGTACAACCATAAAAAAAGTACCCCAAAATAATTATACTGCAGTATCCAATCCCAGAAAACACACATTGCTAATAGTGAATGACAGCCAGTTAGTAAGTTGTTAAGTAGTCTCATATAGACTTGCTTATAGGGTTTCTGACACTGTATAATGCACTTATCTATAAACATGGACTAAAGCACAGACAAAAATCAGGCTTCAATAAAACTACTTCTGCAAATATGTTTCTTACAGTGCTGTGTAAAAGTCCACCTTTCATTTATTTCGTTTAGTCAGAATGACCATTAAGTACAAGGTATTCATTTAACAGCATCGGGAAAAAGCAGTAAACATGTATTGCGCAGACAGTCACACAGAAAGTTAAACAACTAAATACAATATCAGTTTTTTCAGTATTTATTGTGTCCATTCTTTATATTCATTTCGGGGTTTTTTTGGTTGCCTTTTCTACTTCTCACAATCCAACATATTCAGTTATGTTGGGTTCTGGACTCTGGGGTGGTCAGTCCATTGCTCCTAGAACACCAGCAGCTTCTTTGTTTGATTTGCAAATGTTCTTTTCTCAGTAACAGCTTTTTGACAGCTACACGTTCTGTTAGACCCGTAGGACTGGGTTGTCTCGTCACAGCGGAAGGATAGACAGAAACTCCTGTGGATTTTTTCAGATCTGAAGAAAGAGTGGAGCTTGATTTTCTCAAATCTCTCAAAGATGAAAGCTTTAAGTTCTGTTAACTGATGTGAACAGTTTTGGTGATCTATCAGATCTTGCACGGTTGTTAGGGGTCCCATTTTCTCTGTTTCTTTTAATCAGTTTTTGAGCTCCAGTTTTGGAAACTCCTATTTTTCACTTATTTTCATTTGACTTTCTTCTTTTTTATCAAATGGATTATCTTGTATTAAATATCCTCAGAAAAATGATTAAGTAGTGCTTATGGCTGTAAATGAAATAAATGAAGGTCTCTGATATTTGTACAGTACTGTACCTGAAGCAAACTTCAGACACCAACCGTGTCTTGGCTGAAATGGAGTGAATGAAAAGGGGGAGAGTTGTGTAAATGTTTAATTTTCTTCACTGTTGCTTTAAGCTAGTTTAAACATGCTTATGTCAGGTTGGAAACAGGCAGGTGAGGTAATTTGAGAACGATTAGCTGAATTAGTGAGAGACTGTATGCTTTCTGCTTTTCTCCCTCAGTCATATGAGACTAAGTTTTGGCACATCTCCAGCTTGTGTGCACTCACTCTGGTTCAATAATGATGCTGAAACACACTAGCAACCCAACGTACACACATTCTAATCTCACCCCTCACCCCAGCTGCTGAAAAACAACCTGGATTTCCCATTCTGAATATGAGAAATGTGGTCCACTTTAACCTATACACTGGTGAAAATCTAATTTACCCCAAAATGTAGTCGACCAAGACATGTTTGTTTCTTTAGCTTTGTGCTGGAGCTTCAAGACTAATGCTGCTAATAAACAATGGAAGCTTATACCACACTAATTAGCATCATGAAAACTAGACCTGCAGTAAGAATACTAACAGTATGTAACTTTGATACACCAGTTGCCATCTAGTCACAGAGATCAGGAAAATGGGCCTTCTCGCTTATAAAATCCTCTAGCTCTTCTGCAACATGGGACTGAGGAAGTTGATGTTTATAGTCAGGTTGGAAACAACGACAAATGTACCACCATGGTAACGTTAGTGTGGTGGTACCACTACCAGTATGGACCAATGCCAGTGTCTGACTATTTTCATATTTGCCTATGCCGATACAGAACATTCATAAAACAGAGAAACTGGGACATCTATGTTAATTGGCTTCACAGAGAAATGTAACATTTATTACATTTAATAATCATAAATAATTTACGTTTAATAATAATAAGTGCCAGTTTTTAAATAAGTGCTGATACTATGCAAAGTGCCATTTTTCTTTGTTTTTCACATTTAAGACTCTTGAATTTTTGTTATGATGATTTTCTTCATCATGATAGTTTTGCAAACAATAGTTTGTCTAAATCTATGTCACTGTCAAAGGTCAGTTACTGCGCTGGATGTGTCGAACGAATAACTCACTCTAAATGTAGATATTATGTAAACTGAGTTGTGTTACAGTTTTTCATTTGGTTGAATTGATTTTTTTACCAGCGTTCTATAAAGCTTAACAAACATATAATTAATAAAACATAGAGTGATTATCAGCAATGATCCGGGGATGAAAAAAATAGTGTACGGGGCGATGTTTAAACCGTTTAGGACTCTTCAGGGATGATTAATTTGCATGTAAAAACATGGTCATAAAATCATGAACTTGCTAGCCCACTCTAAATATAGCATTGTTTACTCCAGAAACCGCTTTCAGTTTGCTTTGTGTATTTTTTTAAATGAAGTTTCTACTATAGGCATAATGCGAATTTCACATCAGTCGGAGTTCCTAAGTAATATTAGCATCATGATTGTGTCTGTTCACTTCTCTTTTTTAGCATGCTCTGCCTTAAACATGAGCAATTAAAGAATAAGTAACATTTTTACTTTGTACATATGAAAGTACTTGTCACTGACGAGTGCTTGTTGTTTTATACAGTGATTAGCCATCAATACCTCATAGCGCCATAGTGTTCAACCCATTCAGGACCAAATTATGTTCGAGGGCATGATGATGAGGATGATGATGATCTTGCTTATGCTAAAGGCAGCGATAATGATAATAAATTAAATGTTTATAATTACTTTCTACCTATTTCAGGTTAGTACTGGTTAGGGGTGGGAATCTCGAGGCACCTCACGATTGTATTCGATTACGATTCAGATCTGCGATGCGATTATAAAATGATTATCGATGCATCTTGATGCATCTTGTTTTCTATACAGGATTTCTTTTTTTCTCACTGTGTGACAACTTGGAACTTTTAAAGCAAAGTATTTGTAATGATCCATAATGAATTTACTTCCAATATCTTTTATTACTAAATCAAATTGAAGTGATGTGGCAAGTGAACTGGAAGGCAACCTGCGGCTCTTTTACTGGCGGCTCCACATCAGAATTAGATTTCTAGTAATCTAAGTAAGTCTGTGTTTTTGTTTGTGTTATAATTTTAGCCTACACTAGTACATTAGCACATACTGAGACACATGTACAGCCAAGATGGTAAAATGGACTCTTATTAACATTTGGGTTGCGACCCCTGCACTAGCTTTTTAATGTTGTGTGCACGCCAAAGTTCCGCTTTTTGTGTTCCATCAACATTGTTATCAATTAAAATTTAGAAAATCGTTTTTTAACATTTGTGAATCGATTCAGAATCGTTCACGTCCGCATCGCGATGCATCTAAGAATCAATATATAGCAGTTTGAAGAGTTAGTGCAGGAAAAACTGAACACAATCTGAATTTACTGTTAATTGTTTAGCATTTCAAGAATGAAGTTCATTACAAGGAATAAAGTTATTCTTTAAATCATCACATATGTAGTTACAGAGCTTTTAATACACATTCTCTCATATATATTATAAAAACATAAATGTATTTATGGACTTATTTATGGAATCCATACTCTGATAGTACCCAAATGCTAGATAACAGTGTAACGTATGCAAAGCAGTTTAATTATTTGAACGATCAGTTTTTACTTTGGGACTTTGATAATATTTTGTAGGGTGGTTCTGAAAAATGTGAGTCTGGGGCCTTGTGTTGGTTATCGTAATCTACCCTGGAATTTAATCTTGGTGCATCTCTTGGTCCATATTACAGAATCTTCTTGAGCTGAGAATCTTTTCCATTTAGTCACAGTGACAACTTCAGTTAGGACTAAATTTAGGACGGAAGCTATTAGAGAACTACACTTCTTAAGTTCATAATCTTATCCATTAACTCCAGATAAGAAAACAGTATTACAGAAACATCCTCAAAGTTTCCTAACTTTTAAGACAACATCAGAGGCATCTTAACATCTGTTTTACCTGTCCGTTTCTATTGTTTTATACAGTGACAGGCAGCACTGTTCACTGTACCTGGCATAATGACGTTACATTTACCTACTACAAAATGGTGCTGTGACTTGTGAGGTTTTTTTCTAACAGGTTTTTAAAAATTCCAGACACTGCAGACACGACATCCACCATCCTCTCGTATTACCTTTGTGTGTTAATGTTGATAAACTCCTCAGATAAAATATTACAGTAATGGTAGTGAATAATGAGGAGACAGAGCTGAAGGTGTGTCTGTTTATTAGGAGGGATATGGGAAACTGAAACTGAGGAGCGCTAACGCTTTAATAAGCAGCACTGTCACAATATTCTTCACTTCCAGTTTGTCTTCCTTTAGTCTTGTTTGACCTTTAGCTACTGTTACTGAAGTTACAATGTTAGCTGTCTGGCTGTAATACGAATTTGTGAAAAACGCTATCTTGACCTGTCAGATCTTAACTTAAGACAAAAAGTTTCTGTAATACGGGCCCTGGTCTCTAGTCCAGTTAGGTGTTGTGTGTCCTGTTATGCTCTCTGAGAAAAAGTATTCTGTGTCTTGGTGTGTAGGTGCTGTGATGGTCAGAGTTTGTTTTGTTTGCGATGGTCATAACTGATCATTCATCACCCCTACTCCACAGGGTGTAATATACAGCATGATTTGGTGATAATTGCTCTGTTCTGCTGCATGGTAGCATTCTCCCCACCTTTATAAAGAACATTACGTAACTGCTCTGGATCAGCCGACGCCCCCCAGAGGAATCCACAGCACTCCGGCTAATGACAGCTGCCAGATTTTGAGAGGGGGGCTGACTGACGGGGTCTGGCTGGGGGGTAAAGTGGGCGCAGCACGCGATACCACACGTTACTATTTCTGACAGCTTTAGATCTATTCATATAGACTCCAGGAATAATGAAAGCAGCTGTAGTTACACCAGCTGATGGACAAGGCAGGTTTATTTATATAACATTTCATACACAGATGAAAAATTCATACATATAGATGAGGCCAAGATGTCCTACATATTACTATTCTTTTTTTCCTGATGTGAAGATGTTTATGTATCAAAAACGGTCATAATCATTTTTACATAATCATTTTCAAACCTCTCTTCATCCCATCAAATGCAGTAGGCTGTTACTGTGCCCTTAAGACTAATGTATGTGAATGAGCTCTGTTCTGATTCTGATTGGCTGTTCTTTACTATTTCATATTCAAAAAAACAGTCCAGACTGAAACACTCTTATAACACTCTATAACATGAGTATGATTGAGTTCACAAAACACTGAATTCAGAAAGCAGCCTTCTGAAAGTCGATCTGTGTGTCGATTTTTATGGAGAGCAGCATGTTGTGCATGCATTCAAGCTTCTGTTACTTGTTAGCTGTATTAGCGTTGTAGCTCAAGTGCAAAACTAGAGAAGTTAATTTCAGACACCAGACCTGGGTTGGCTGATCTGCTTTTGAGAAAAAGGGGAACTGTTTACTTTTTATTTATTTATTTATTTTTAAACCAGACTGTCACTTTAACATGAGTTACTCAGTCTGTGATCGGAGTTTTTAATGCCAGTAGAGTTTTGTTTCAGAATGCAGCAGCAGTAGCAGACACTAGCTCATGGGTGATATCTTTTAAAATAGACTGATTTGCATGTCTGGAAGATATGTTAAACCTGTATCTTGTGCACTAAGAGCGTTCCATCCTGTAATGTTGTGAAACGACAAATTCTCTCACCGGATTTGTGCTTGGTTACTGTTCTTTGAGCTTATGGAGTTCGGTTAATCTTTTTATAGCCAAAACATGTTCCTCAGAGAACCTTCAGGGAGAGACATCGCAGACAGAAGTACAGTTTTTGCAAGTGTTTCCCCAAAGTGATCTACAGACTGTAGCATGCTGATGTCACTACCGCACATCTCACAAAACCATGGGTTTTGTAGTTGAATTATATTTTAGTCTTCATGGTTTTTGTGTTGTATTTGTAGCTGCTGCGCTTGTATTGTCTCTGAGTGAGTGTTTAGCAAAGAATCCAGCTTTTAATGATCGTTAATCCATTATTAAATTTTCCCTGTGGTCACATGAATCGCAGTTTAAAATGTTTTGAACACTTCCAGCAGATGGCATAGTTTATCTTCCCAATGGGGTTCCCCTGGCATGTCCAAAAGTATGTGGAAACCTGGCCATCACACCTATATGAGCTTGTTGGACATCCCATTTCAAAACCATAGGCAGTAGAGTTGCCTCCTTTGTGGCTATAACAGCTCCACTCTTCTGGAAAGGCTTTCCAGAAGACTTTGCTGTGTGTCTGTGATAGAAGGCCTGGCTCGCAGTCATGTTTCAGTTCATCCCAAAGTTGTTTTGAGGTCAGGGATCCAATGGAGTTCCTCTGCACCAGACTTGGGAAACCATGTCTTTATGGAGCTTGCTTTGTGCACAGGGGCACAGTCATGCTGGAAATGGGAAAGGGCCTTTCCCAAACTCTTGCTATAAAGTTAGAAGCGTATAATTGTCTAAAATGTCTGTAGCAATAACATTACCCTTCACTGGATTTAAGGGACTGAGCCCAAACCCTGAAAAAAAGCCCTAGACCATTATTCCTCCTCCACCAAACTTTAACGTTGGCCATATGCATTGCAGTAGGAAGTGTTCCCCTGGCATCTGCTAGATTCTGCTGCCAACGTGTGTGTTTGATTTTATGCACCTGTTAGCAATTTGTGTGGATGAACTCAATAAGTAGGAAGGATGTCCACATACTTTTGGCCTAATCCATCCATCCATCTTTCAATCCTTTCTACCACTTATTTGTTCACTGTTGCTTCAGTGCCAGGTCTTGCTCTCTTGAAGATTTGTGTGCCTTCCCCACTGTGATAGTTTCTATGAATGCTTTCCAAGAATCACATATAATCATTCATATAGCGTGGAAAATCAGTGTTTGTGTTGTGGGCTGTCATTATGTATGCTGTCTACGTGTGTCCACCAGTTTAAGTCTCTCTGCATGCTGTTAGACACAGCACCCATAACCTTTTTTGGAAGCTTGTGGGGGTGGACTTCAGGCACAGTGCAACAGCGCACTAACTGATGATCATTATGAACCCACACAGCACTCATTGTAATGACATCATGTGCGGTTCTATAGTATGGAGAGACACAAGGACTGAACTCAGTCACTGACCACTGCTGCTTATTAATCAAAGCCATTCAGTGCGTTGCTTTTTTGACTTGGCCCCAATAATTTTGTGGCTGACATTGATTTTAAAGAGCTAACATTTCTGATACCAAAAATATCAGCCAGTGTAATTCTCATGCTAAATCCACATTGTAAATGTTCTTGTGTATATAAAACAAAAATCCATAAGTAATTCCAAACTTTTAAATGGCAGTGAATGGCAAGGTAAGTTAGATACTCCACCCTAGACCTGTTTGCTTGTTTAGTTTTAGCACTGAAGCCATGAATCTATTGTAGCTTATAAATAAAGGAAGCTCATACCTCACCAATTAGCCTCAGGCTACCTGCATGCCTAAATCATTACAGACTTGCCAAAAACATGCCATCTTGAAGCTTGAAGTTTGTTCAGTGATTTAAAGCACTTAATAAACAAGGTTCAGAACCCACATATAGAAGTCTCTTTGAGATGAAGCTCCAGTACAGCACATAGTCTACTGAATCCTTTATTATCATTATAATTTTTTATTTTATTTTAATAAATTTGTGCTTTATTTATTTATTTTGTGAAGACAACTTATTTTTGAATAATACAATTATTTAAAAAAAAAATTTAAAGTGCTCCTTTGTGTGCTACTAAATTTTCCTTTCTGCTACCTGTTAGCTCCAGTGCTAGCACCCAAAACAGTAAATGCTTAAACGGTCCAACTGAAATTGTTGTACAGACACTAATCCCGGGCTCTTGTGTCCCCATCCCTCCCTTTGCTTTTACTGCAGGAGTGGACATCGAAGCGGCCAGGAAGGAGGAGGAGCGGATTATGCTGCGGGACGCCAGGCAGTGGCTCAACAGCGGCCAGATCAACGACGTCCGACACGCCAAATCCGGAGGAACTGCACTGCATGTTGCTGCCGCAAAGGGCTACGCGGAGGTTTTAAAGTGAGTTTTACTTGTTTCTAGCTGTAGCTCTAGCAGGTATATCAAAAGGTTGAAATGATTGCAAAGAGATTTTGGTTTCACCTTCTTTTAGCCATGCTTCTAGCAGATATTATGGTGTCAGCAGGCTTATACAGACTTTTTAAAGAGAGTAATACTGAAGGGCTAAAAGGACTACCTGGAGGTTGTCAAGTAAGTTTCAACTGCTTTGCGCTGTTCGTCTAGCAGTTTTTGGAATATCAACAAGCTAAAGGGCTACCCTGGTGTTTCTCCTGCATTATAACATTAAAGGGCAGAAAGGGCTGCATACAGGCTCTTATTTGCGTTATTCTTCTAGTGTAGAGTTGGCTGTTAAAGCTGTCTGCTTGTCTCAGTCAGTGTAGATTATGCTGAGCTGGTAAAAGTGCCCTGTTTAGGTGGTAAGCAGGAAGATTGTGTCCTGTTCAGACGCACCCTTCTGTCTGTCATAAACGCCACTTTAACTCATCACGGAGGTACTGAATGGAGCTCCATCACTCCAGAGGATGCAGTTCCACTGCTCTACGGCCCAATGCTGGGGGGCTTTATACCTCACTAGGTGACGCTTGGCGTTAGGAATGGTGATCTTAGGCTGCTGCTTATGTGCTGCTGCTCCCAAGCATCTCATTCAATTGGTTAATGTTTTTTCTACAGAGATTATACAAACTGTGTATGTGTAATTTAACAGCAGTGACAGCAATGAATACACCTTAAAGTAGCTAAATTCGCTCATTAGAAGAGGTGTGTAGATACTTCTTGGACATATATTTACACATTTTGCAAGTCTGTTATAGCAGAAGACTCACTGTGTTGTGTTAATCTGTTTTGTAGGCCAAGAATGCCAGAAAATCCACTTTTTCTAGCTTGATGCTTGAATGCTGCACATAGTGTGGCTCAGTGCCTGTTACTTGTGGTTGTCTTGTGATGTACGCAGCACATGGGTGTTTGGTTGCTTAAAACCTGTCAATATTATAGGCTGTAATTAAAATTGCAGCTCTCTTGATTTGAAAATTGCACTCTGTCAGATTGCAGTTTCAATATAAAATGATTAATCTTTCAGCCTTACTTAGACGTTTTATGTTATGGTGAATAAAATCATAGGTCTAATTTTTTTTTATACATTTAAAAAATTTTATTGATTTCAGCAATAAAACAGAAACTTTTTTTGCTTGCTTTCTGAGTTTTCTAGTTAGTGAATGCTGCACTGCATCCTCTTTATTAGAGGCTAAGATTAGATTGCATCATCAAATCCGAGGAAGCCCTGATTTGTTTAATCTGATGGTGCTGTTTTTGTGGCTTTGGCTGTTTTTCAGGCTTTTAATCCAGGCAGGGTATGATGTAAATATTAAAGATTATGATGGCTGGACGCCGCTCCATGCTGCTGCTCACTGGGGTAAAGAAGAAGCCTGTAGGATTCTGGTGGAGAACATGTGCGACATGGACATCGTCAACAAAGTGGTATGTATCTGATAAAATTTCTGACCTACAGTACCGGGTTTAGAACTGTTTATCAGGGCAGTAATTTTGTTTTTGCCAATAAAAACACAATACGGATCATTCAAACTAATTATTTCAAACTTAGACAATTTACAAATTAAAAGCGGTAATTAAGACAGTAATAGGCTAAATATGTACAAAATCATTGTTCATAGGGTATTTTCTATTGAGAGGGGTCACAAACAATCCTTAAATTTCAGCTTGTGAAAGTAATACTTAATTTTTTTTTTATTTGTTTAGTATTTCCTTGGTACTTTTTAAGAACTTTTTTGATCTTTTAAAGTGAAGTTAAAAGATGTAGATTTATCATGAGTTTAACTTTTAAATATATATATATATATATATATATATATATATATATATATATTAAAAAAGTTGTTGAAAAAATGTCCCACATTTTCAGATCACTACCGAAACACAACGATGAGTTTTTTTTTTTTTTGCATTTTAGTGCAGGAGTGCCTGTCTCTCATGGCCACAGTTAGATCTCTATTGTTTTGAAGTAATTGTCTGAAAATCAGTGTGTAACATTAGGGATTAATAATTGCGACATCAGATAGATGTTTAGATTTGACCAGTATTTGAATGTGTATTTTTTGAACTCCAGAAGAGCAGAATGTGATGCTGGACTACTGCACTACAGTATATACATTGTTTATTTTAATACATTTGTAGATTTACAGAAATAAATATTATTTTTCTCTGTAACGCTAATCCTGGTCTAGTTACAATTTCTGCATTATATAAAGGTTTGTGTTTCGGCATCAGCAGATATGTGCATGATAATGGATATAAGTAGTGAGCCCAGAGTTCATATCAGTTTTTTTATTTAATGACTCATGAGGATTTTTGTCTTTAGGGTCAAACAGCGTTTGATGTAGCTGATGAAGATGTCTTGGGCTATTTAGAAGAGCTGCAAAAGAAACAGAATCTGGTAAGTTTTGCTTCTTTCAGGAATTGATAGCTGGCGATCCATACTTGCCCTTTTAAAGTGAAAGTAGACTGTATGCACCATCAAAAAAAAAGAAATAATAAAAAATAAGTGAAATGGAGATACATGGTTTTCTTTGGACAGCAACAATGTATGCTTAACTTTTTTATATCCTTAACTACTTGTTAACCAGGGTATATTTTGGTCTGTCCATCTGAATTTACATGACCAAATCGTAAGGCAGTATTCAGTAACTGCATGAAATAACTATATTTATTCATTTATTTATTGTTAAAGCTCCTGTCAAATTAACAGAAAATGTGTTTTATGATTATACACATATTGCTATGTAATTTGCTGCTGAAAGCCAAAAATCTTAGATGCTCTCTGTATTATTTTATAAAAATAATGTTTACAGAGTATATCACTGAAGAGACGCCATCTGTTTATAGTTTATAGCCCAGATTTGTGGAAAAATGGGTCAACTTTCAGTAGACAAAAAAATTGTGAGTTCAGCTTCTTTTATCATAAGGGTTTAAAATTACATTACCCATCTATAAGCGTTTTGGAACCACCGGTGGTTCCAAGGAGTTGAAAAGGTTAAAACTATAACTCATTTGAAAAACGCATTTATATATCTGCTTTAATTTAGCTTAATAAAAGGTTCTGGATATTAGTTTTATAGGTTTTCAAATTATTTCCTAACTGAATTCAGCATTGTTCTTCCCCTAAGTGCTAAAGGCAGTCTGTCACTTTGCTTTCAGCTTTACATACCTAATGCACTGATTATTCTTGCAGCTTATGAGTGAAAAGAAGGACGTTAAGAAGTCTCCGTTAATAGAAACTACGACCACTGGGGACAATAATCAATCTGTGAAACCAGTCAAGAGGTAAATGGCTTTTTTCTGCTTGCTGGGGGAAGATGTCTGAACGTAATTGATTTACTTTCTATATGACTTTGTCTTTCAATAAGGTCAAGCAACATGCCTTTTAATTTATGAATGTAGTGATTTACAGCTGTGTGTGTCTGTGTTTCAGCAAAGAGACTCTTTTACTAGAGCCAGAGAAGAACGCTCCACGTATAGAGACGCTGGAGCCAGAAAAGGTGGATGAAGAAGAGGAAGGAAAGAAGGATGAGTCCAGCTGCTCTAGTGAGGAAGAGGAGGAGGAAGATTCCGAGTCTGAGAACGAAGCAGGTGAGTTACGCCAAGGGGTTTCCGTGCAGTGCTCAGACCCACCACTCTACATTTTTAATCTGTTTCTGCTGTAAAAGTGGACTGCAGGCTAGTGTGGTTTTTGGTACCTATCAACACGTGTGTGTGTGTGTGTGTGTGTGTGTGTGTGTGTGTGTGTGTGTGTGTGTGTGTGTGTGTATATATATTTTTTTTTGTAGGTCAAGAGTGGCTTATTATTCTAGGATGCCCTTTCACATTTTAAATAGAATAATTTTAAACAGTCAAAGTGAACCTATTTTTTTTTTTGTTGTGCAAAGTAGTGTTTTGTAACACTAACATCTCCACAGGTTTGCCAGAATGTCAAATGTTGAATGCTAAATGTTGTTTGATGCTTAATTTGGCCTCTTGTTCGCCAGATTTTTGTTTGAATTTTCTATTCCACCTTAAAAGTAGCAGCAATTCCATTCTGGCAGCTGTTCAGGTGCCTAAATGTAACTGCTGCACCATTTAAGGTGAAACCAGAAATTTGAGTAAGAAGCCAACTTCAGCTTTGTTGAATTTCTCAAATCATTTATCTCATATGTGTGTTCAGTTTGTTCACGCTTCCGACAATCAGACACTGCTAGAATTTGGAAAATATTACAGTCGTTCATGCCTCAGTACCAGCTGGTCCATGGCTTGTTTTTCACTCAAGGCCCCGAGACCGTGGCCTTTTCTGATGCAGCTGATTAGGTCAGGTGGATTCTTACATAGTACGAGAGGAAACCACACGTCCATGTTGGGGTAACCCTGAACCCAAAAATGCCGGCCGTTCTTTTGTGTCTGCTGCCTTGAAAACAAAGTGGACTATTTCAAATGCAGCTGACTGGGCAGCAGGAGGCGATCGTGGGTCTGGTGCACTTTCATTTTCATTTGAAATGTGACTAACGTACCAAAACAGGCCATAGTTTGAGTGGTCTGCACTGCTTGTACGTCGTGTTGTCTCTGTTTATTTGTGGCGCAGAAATGTGCGGAAGATGGGATTTCCTGGACTGGAACGAGGGACCACTGTTTGCTATATCAGCCTTTTTCTTTCCTTTTCTTTTTTCAGACAAGACCAAGTCATCTGCTCCAGTCAGTAATTCCACCTCTAACAGCACAGCACCCACCCCAGTCCCCACTCCCACAAGCATCACTGTCTCATCCCCCACCAGCCCCACCAACCAGGTGACAACCCCCACCTCACCTGTCAAAAAGGTAAGCATCTGTTTCTGAGTGTGCCGTCTAAATCTCCTTCTGTACATTTCTCCAGTATAAAGTGAAGGGGCATTTTTTTAAGCACTTTAAAATTTGACCTTGATTTAAATTGAAGTCTTGAACTCTTATCTGTAACATCTGTAGTCTTTGGTGCCTGCAGTGAACGCGTATAGTGATTTTAGCCATTTTTAAGGTTTAGTTAGCGCTGCATGAGCTTTGAGGTCAAGGGGGACACATTCAGTGGAGGCAGAGAAAAGTGGAGAAATAGGTGGAGCGTGTGGTGGGTTTCCAGGAAAGCAGGTGTATATGTATGTGTGGGAGTCCGACTGGTACAGCATGCACACTGTGGAGGAGAAGAGATAAAATGGCCCCCTCTCTGTCTGTTTTTTTTGTCTTTGCTGCCCTCTACAGGAGAGAGAGACAACTGCAACAGACTAAGAAAAGTCTAGACCAGTCATTCTTAGCCCCCCATGTTTTTTTTATTTTTATTTATTTATTTTTTTTTTTTTATGTAAGCCTGCCGTTTTGGGTGGGGACAACAGTCATTGCAGTTTTTTGGATTGATTTAATTTGATATGGCCTGTTGTTTTAAGTCGGGGGTGTCCAGGCTTATCCACAAAGGGGTGATGTAGCTGCAGGTTTTCATTCCAGACGTGCAGAAGCACATTTGATTCAGCTGGGCTCGTAACTACGGGTGTCACGATATGCAAAATTCATTTTTCAATTTTTTTAACATGTTGCCCACAAGGTAACATGCCAGTCATGCTACAGTGATACAGACATACATTATGATACAGTGATGTAGTACAGTACACTGTGATACAGTACAGTGATACACCAGTACAGTATTATATAATACAGTACAATACAATATGATACAGGACAGTACAGTATCATACAGTGATACAGTACCATGCAATGCAGTACAATGATGCAGTGCTATATGGTGTGATAAAATACCATACAGTGCGTTACAGTGATGCAAAATATCAGGAATTAAACCATCTTTGTGTTGAGTTGCACATGTGGTGGGTACAAATTCAATTCCAAGGACAAATCTCTGTTTGGTTGATTTGCTTTTTGCAAGTATGGCATGTTGTTGTTCACCTGCTGCACAGAGCACAGGGAGTTTATTAGTAGCATTAACTAAGACCCCAGCAAAAAAAGGAAATATGTATTGCCTTTTCTTATTCACTTCAATTGTTTATACATGTATAGTTTTCTTTATTTATAAGGTGTGACTGAGCGATTTTTTTTTTCCTCTTTTTAGTTTTTTCTTTCTTTATCATTCCTGTTCCATAAAGTGTCCATGTACTCTTTACTTTGTTTCTGTCATTCACTCGCTTTCTCTCTTCCTCTCTCTTCTACTCTCTATCTCTTTTTCTTTCTTTGTACGTCTTTTTTCTTTCTCTCTTTAATTCTCTTCTTTTGTCTGTTCCTTTCCTCTTTTCTTTCTCTTTCATTCCCCCTTTTCTTTTTTCTTCCCTTTATCTTCTCTTTCTTTTTCTTTCTTTCTTTCTTTCTTTCTTTCGTTCTTTCTTTCGTTCTCTCTTTCCTATTTTGTCATTCTCTCACTCTTCTCCCTGTTTCTTCTTTTTTCTCTCTTTTCTTCACTCTCTTTTCATTCTTTTTCTTACCTCTTTTGTTATCTTTCTGTCTCGTCTTTTGTCTCTTTTTTCCCTTTCTTTTCCCTTTCTTTTCTCTTTCTTTTCATTGTCTTTCTTTCTTTCCCATTCTCTTTATTTTCTCTATTTATTTCTCCTCTTCTCTTCTCTTCTCTTCTCTTCTCTTCTCTTCTCTTCTCTTCTCTCTCTCACACTGTCTCTCTCTCCGTTCTTGCTCTTGTTCTGAATGGCTTTAGTCTGATATTATTACTGCCCTTATTCCTGTGGGGGAAGCTGCCTGTCCTGCATTGTGGCGTCAAGGCTTGCGAAAAACTGGCATTTCTCTTGTGCCCAAAAAAGCGATGGTGAGGCTTCAGTGTGTTCCAGCGTTTGTGTTTTTTTTCAGTACCCAGCTACCCAACTACCAGTATAAACCCCTCCCATGACCATGTGCCTAACCAATCAGAAAACTGCCTAATCCAAGACCATAACCTCTCCTCTCATTGGCTCAGTGCATGGTGCTGTTGTTGTCAGTCATGGCTGTGGAGTGCGTCCCGTCACTAAAACTGTATTTATTATGCTAGGATGTGCTCGCTGTTTGAGTAATAGGATTAGCCTAAATGTGTAACAGTTAAAGCAATAGTCTGACAAACTCATTCACACAGTTTCATCACCTTACCCCCAGATATCAGCCAAGACATGTTTGGTGTCTAAAGTTTGCTTCGTATTTATAGATAACAGTTTGTCAGAAACCACGTAAGAAGGTCTATTTCAGATTACTTAACAACTCAACACAGTTTGAGGACACTACGATGATTTAGGCATGCAGTTAGCACCATGCTTATAAGCTTCTGCTACTAGTCAGCTTCATTAGACTTGTGACTCTAGCAGAAAAACTAAAGAAGCAAACTTCTGACACCAGACATGTCTTGGCTGATGGACTGCACTTGTGGTAAGGGGAGGAAAGCTGTAAAGATTAGATTTTATTGCAGAACTATAGCTTTAACTTTGATCTAACAGGTTGAACGGATATATTAATGTACTAAGACTAACCGCTATAAAGTGGTGAAATGTGTTTGTCTTGCCATAAGACACAGAATTCAGTTTTGAGAGTTTTGTAGAAATTTGTATTATTTTTATTATAATTATTATTATTAAGTCAGTATTGGAATGTTAGGGCTGTTTAAGCATGTGAAGGCTTTTGTTTCCTATACCTTTCTTAATATTTTTATCTGAAGGTCATCAAGTGTGTGTTTTTTTTTGTTGTTTTTGTTTTTGTTTTTCGGGAATGGATAAACCAGCACTTCCTCTCCAGCTGCCCTCCTGCTTTTATCTTTCTGCCCCCACCCTATTTTTTTTACCATACAGAGTAGACAATGACAGTTTTACCTTTACCCCAATGCTGCGAATTCAGATACAAAGATTTTCCCAATTATGTCATTAAGCCACAGTCACACTAGCAGTTTGCAGTTTTTGAGTTCTTGAGATGTAATTGTGACCAAGACAGGGCCGTAGGATTGATGATGACAAAAGTCTGTAAATGAAAATAAATAAGTTAATAAAATGGCTGTGAGTTGCCATTTTAACTGTGGGTAGCAATATGCTAAGCTGCCAGTGCTTCTATATGAATGACCACCTTTGCAAGCTTATTAGCAGTTTTGCTATTGAACACAATACAGTTTTGCAAGAACTCAAAGTTTTGCACATAAACTTCTTTGCAAATGAATGTTGTCACCATTAAACCCTTGATGCTAAAGATTCCCATTGAAATTATTATAATTTTGCAAATTATTATAAGTTTTGCTATTATAATGTTAGTATGACTGGGGCTTAATTAAGCCAAAACACACATGCTGTTGCTAAATGAAATAATCACAGAAGCTCACCAAAATTCACCTTTTAAGTTTTGCTCACGGAATTTCATTTCAGCAGGACGTCTTTAATCTGAAGCCCTTGATTATTTTTTGAATTTCACTGTCAAAAAGCTGGTGTGACTGGGCCTTTAGTCTGGCTTCTCTGTGAACTTGCACTGTAGCTGCAAAAGCAACAGTGTATACGTTTGACATTTTGTGGCTTTTCTGAGGTCATGGGTCACCTGTAAGCTTTATCTTTTCTTCATCTCCTTCCCTCTCTTCAGGTGAGTGTACCTGTTGGTAAGGTGTCCCAGGTGTCCCCTAAAGAGGAGGAGCGTAAAGACGAGTCTCCGGCCTCCTGGAGGCTGGGCCTGAGGAAGACGGGCAGCTATGGAGCTCTGGCGGAGATCAGTGCTGCTAAAGAGGCTCAGAAAGACAAGGATACAGCCGGAGTGATGCGGTCAGCTTCATCGCCCCGCCTGTCATCCTCGCTGGACAACAAGGACAAGGATAAGGTCAGCGCAGCAGCATTGTTTATAGTAGGGATTGCATAGGCTAGTGGAGTAATATATCCACGTCCGGTGGGCCCTGTGGGCGTATGTGGACTAGATGAGGACAGTGCTGGCGTTTAGTAATGCCTACAGCAGTGGTAGTGAACGGGCAGGAGGAGAGAATAGACAGCATTTTTTCCCCCACTAAACACAAAAGAGATATGACGTTTAAACTGTTGCGGCAAACCCTTGTTGTGCGCCACCCTGTACAGCGGCAAGATTGAACCACGTCATCACGGAAGGGTTTTTTTGATATGCTACAACAACACAATGACAAATACAGTCATTGGCAACGCGTTTCAAGGTCAGCACAGTGGGAGTTAAATAAATGTGAACTTGTGCAGCGTAGCTCTGCACAGCATGGCAGAAACCACCTCATTAAAAGTGCTCACTTAAAACATATTTGCTGTGTTAATGTGAGAGTGTTTTTAGGGTTCACTCAGCATCACCAAGAACCACCTATTTTAAAAAGAAAAGGCCATTGGGTCGGTGTGCAAACTGACCTGAACTTTTAACATGAGGGTCAGGGCCAAGTCAATAAAAAGCACAATAAAAACAGACAAACTTGAAACAAAGTGGTTTACATGTTCATTTGCTGCTGAATGCCTTAAAGAAAACTTTTGTAATATTAAAAACAGGATACTGTAAACTTTTTTATTTATTTATTATTTTTTTTAATGTGGCATCTATGGATCTGAATTGCTCTTTGGTGTCTAGTACCCTGAGGCCTATTTTGCAAAGCAAAATTTCTTTCATAGCCAGCCAACGTGAAGCTTAACTCTGTCTATCCCTATAACTTGTGGATCACATTTTAACGATGTGTCGCCATGGCAAATTATGCTGCAGGCCTAACCTGTTCCAGGGTAGGTCAAGTTTGGGATTTCTGATCATTAACAACATCCTTTGGACTAATCAGGAAAAGCCAACTAATGGAAGTCTTTTCACTGTTATAAAAACTTTACTTTTTGTATTTGTATCTAGTATGATTTCTTTTTCCTTCTTTGGAGAATAAGCTGCTCAGCTGTTCACGTTTGGCTGTTCATCATAAACATTTTGTATTAATTTGCGCAATTTTGAGGATTAATTACAGTATTTAAACTTGGGTTGACAGAGAAAGTTGTTAACTGCTGTTAACTGCAGTTGTTGGGGTTTGTGAAGCTGAAATTTGTGAAATTAGGAGCCCTGGTGTATAGCAGAGTATGCTGAAGGCCTTTTTCCAGTGGGCTGTGCAATATGGTCTGTGATCATGAGTTTTATCATTTTCACTACTTAATCATACCATACCATATGTGCTAAATTTGGTTACCCTTCTTCGCAGAGTTCCAAGCGTACTGAACCTGCTACAGGGTGCTTGGTCACATGCATTTCTCACATCATGTGTCATGTCCTCACAACTCAAACAGCCATCTTTTATATAAACAGTAGCTTACCAGAATTGCTGTTCACATAAAACCAAATGCTGTATAAGGTAAATCAGAACACGAAACTTCTCCATTGTTGCTACTGTTGTTTGCATTTACTGTTAACATTAGCGTCACAAGAGAAATCATGTGGCCACGTGGCCAACATCTGGAGAACTAATGGTTCTGTCGTGCGGGAAATGAACATGGGTACTCGACTAGGGTATAGTTTTGGATTCAGATTAGTAACTCAAAGCCAGTACTCAAACAGTAATTTAAAAAAGTAAGTTCAATTTGATAAATACAAAGGATAAGACAATATGAGATAGTATAGTATACAAAATGTAGCTACTGCATAAAGAGTACAGACATGAATACAACATTTGTACAAGTTATGTGTAAATAGAAATAGTACCTTAGCATCCTCGACTAGTGATTGTAGTTCATTACAGATGGCAGCATCGTAATGGCCTGTAGATGATACCAGCAGTCTGAATAAACGCTTCTTTCTTCATCCCACAGGAGAAAGAAAAAACTCGTTTGGCGTACGTCGCTCCCACCATCCCCCGGAGACTCGCGAGCACATCGGACATGGACGAGAAGGAGAACAGGTAACAGAGGCAGTTGCGAATGCGTGTGCCTGCGTGTGCGCATTGCTGGAAAAGCCCCCCTACTGTTCACTGCTGTGTTCTGCAGTGTGATTTCGCAGGCCTAAATGTCGCTGAGCATGGTGTGTTGGCTTACACAGCTGCTGTACACATTGGAGCAGGGATTAGAAATGGAAATTCATAATACAATATAAACTGTTGTATATATGGCTAAGAGTTCAGGTATAGTCAGAATATCACCCAATTTTTATTTATTTTTTTTTTTAATTAAATTGAAAATTCCGGTTGCTTTTCATAGGCTAAGATAGTCTTCAAGGAATTTGTTTATTCAGACAAACAGTAAGTAAGTAGAATATAGGCTGGAAGAAAACAAAGACTGTTTAGGGAGTTCTGCTGTTTGTACAATAAAAACACTGTACTAGGGCTATAATGGTGAACACATTTTCACGTTAGTGCAGAATTAGCCCTTTTATGTACAATATAGGACTCAGTTTTTAAAGATCTAGTGAAAATTGAGCTTGTACCATTTCATACTGTCACCCAGTACTGTATTACAAGAATCTAAGAATTAATGTACTAATCAGAATCTTAGTAGACTATATTAATATTCATCCTACAAATACAATTTTTTTTTAAAACAAGTAAACGTTTTACCTTCTTAAACGTTCTTGACACTTACAAAGCCTACACTGAAGGAAGTTGTACATACACACACACACCCCTGGCACATTAAGTGTGTGTGCCTGGTGGTGTGCGTGGAAGCCGTGGTGCTATTGTAGCTTCTGGTTCTCAGGGATTCAGCAGCTAGTCTGGTGCGCAGTGGTTCGTACACACGGAGGCGCTGGGACGAGGAGCTGAAGAACAGCGATGGAACCGCTTTGCAGAACAGAACATCCAGCTACCAGCGCAGGTTAGCTTTTATGCAGAACCGGACGCAGGTTATACTTTCTCTAGAGAAGTGGTCCGCAAGTATATGCGCACAGGACTTTTTGGCTCATCATGTCTGCACAAAATTAAATAAAGGGCACTGTGGAATGCTTTAGCATTAGCTAGGAAACAGTTGCTAAGTTACCCTAGTTAGCTTTAGTATCCTTAACTGATGTTAGCAATGTAGGCTTATAAAAATACTTCAGCGATTATGTTTTAAAAACAGAAAAAGGCTGGTAACTACTCATAACAGAGAAAGATAATAAGTTATAGGCTGTTAAAGACAATATAGGTGCACCTTTACTCATCATTTTACATGGAGGTTTTGCCCCTTGTAAAATTTTCCTGCGGACCACTCCTCTAGAACCAGGAGATCTGGCTTTTAACGTCTTCATATCCTTCAAGCCAACCTGCCCTTAATAGCATATTGCTAAATCACTAGAACTAGATGCTTAACTATAACAGCTGTGGGAGTAGATGTTACATAACTAACATCATTCTAATGAATATTCTTTTAGACTTGCATCATTAATCTAGCCTAGATGTCATCATTCATTTGCTTATGCTGTTGTTTGGTAATGGTATAACTGCTCCAAGCATGCATGCGCTTGTTTTTTGAACATGTGCATGGTGTGACAGTGATGCCATGCATATGATCCTGATTTACCTGTCATTCCACAACTGCACCTGTCAGGCCTTTTTCTGTTCTTGTTTTTCTATGTCAGATTTCACTTTATGTTTCTCTTTAGACGTTTGGCAAAAATCAAACGTAATATTTTTCCCCCTTAGCCCACATGCAGTTGATCAGTAAGGATGTTTGCTGTCTGAAGTTTGCTTCTTTAGTTTTAGCACTGGAGCTATGAGGCTAATGTACCTAACAAGTAATGAAAGCTTGTTAGCAGACCCAGGCAGGTTGTTAAGTAATCTCGAATATACTTGGTTGTGTGGGTTCTGACACTGTATCATTTACTGTTATCTATAAACATGGACAAAACGCTTAGCTAAAAACAGTAGCGGTATTTTGAGGACTGAATCGGGGAGAAGCTGAGAATGATGAGAGACTACACGGACCTTTAATTTTCTCTGCTGTACACACCTCGTTCAGCTCAAGAAGGGATTATTTAGCTAATAATATAAGGTATTTTAACCAGGGAAACCAAAATTATGCAGTGCAGGGGTTGCAGAACTGGAGCTGGGGAACTCTGCACTAACTGCAGTAGCAAACTTACAAAATCTCCTTTGCCAAAACACGATGTAGTTTTCTGAACCAAACGACCTTCAGTCTTACATTTAACGTTTGTTTCTCCATTCAAACGTCATTTAAATCTCCAGAAACAGAGAAGTTATACCCAGCTGTTTGCAGCTCCGTTAGGGGGACAACCGCTTATCTCTCAGCTATTAAGGCCAGCATTGTTCACATCTGTGTTAATTCGCTGATGTCGCCTATGATCAGAGTTTTTTCTCCTCTTTGTGCAACACCATGGGATCTTTTACCCACCCTAACGTGAAGAGCTGGTAGGCTTCTGTGCTTTTTAATGCTTTAAGACACTCTTCAGTAGGGAGAGGGTTGTGTATGAGATAAATAAATATGTCAGGAAAACACAAATGTAGTAGCTTTCCATCAGTTTAAGCGGGGCTAGGAATTCAGGTGAAACTGTGTAAGGATCGCAGCCTATTTTATCAACTTTATCGAGGTAACTTTTTTTCTCTTCTAAAGTAAGGTGAGTAATTTTAGCCATCTTTCACCTCTAGTTACGGTCGTGCGGAGCAGCGAAGCCAGAAATTTGGTCCCAAATATGGCGGCCATAACAGAAAAATCATATGACTGAAACCCTAGGGTAGAAACAATGTTGTGCAGTGTCAGAAACCACATAAACAAGTGTATTTAAAATGCTTTACATTTCAACACAGTTTGATGCTAGGCATACAGTTAGCATCATGCTAGTTAGCATGCTAATAATCTTCCATTTTGTTAGCTACATTTGCCTCGTAGCTTCAGTGCAAAACTAAAAGCTGCAAACTGCAGGCACCAAACATACCTTGGCTGGTCAACTACATTTGAAATAAGGGGGAAACTGTACATTTGATGTTTTGCCAAGTCAGTTCTCTTGAATTCTGGAGGGTCGTAGAACTGCACAGTTACGGTTCCCAGCTCCAGAACATCTCAGTCAATTTGATTATTAACTAGTGAGTTAATAAATCAAATTAACTGTGAGGTGTTTCAAGACGGCAAACACTAAACTGTGAAAGTTGAATGTTTTATGTCCTGTAATAGTATGTTCTTTTATACAGCTTGCTAGTATTAGTTTTCATTTTATTTAGATATCAAGGGAGGAGGTTATAATGCGCTTTTGACCTCCAGGTCAACTACTTAGAAGTTGTTTACGTATAAGAAACCAAGGCTTGTGCAAGTTACCCAGTTTTCAATTTGTCTGTGTTTTGTCTGTTCATATATAAATGTATGTTTGTGTGCATTTGTGTGTATGACTAAGTAGATGGTCTGGGTGATAAATTCGTAACAATAACTGCCCCAGTCAAACATTGTCTGTTACATGTATATACATATGCAGTGAGGGAAAACAATGTTCAGACACTTTTATTTTTGTTCTTTAATACATTTCCAGTGCAAATGTACACACAAAATGTCTTTTGCATTTATAGATATGAGTAATATGTATGTATTTATAAGCATAAACACAAAAAAAAACAAAACTCATATGGAAAAGGGTATCAGGCACTTAAAATATACATATTTAAAGTTCTGCATATTAATGTAAAGCTAAAAAACTTGTGCGTGGTCATCACGTTTTGAGAAAGAAGGATTGCCGGTATCATTCAAAGAACGCCACCCACAGCGAAGTACGAAGTTGGGAGCGACATGAAGGGGAATTGAAGACTGTTTGCCAAGAGAAATAGACCAACACTGAACAGCAATGCTGCAAAAAGCTGTTTACTTCTTACTTTAGATGTCTCAAAGCTGTAATAGCCAACAACAGCTATGCAAAAAAGCGCCGGTTATTAATTTGTGGTGTCTGAATACATTTTCCCAATCAATTTCATTTAAAAACATTATCTTTGTTGATACTTATTTTCATATTTATAAGAAAAAGAAATACACTTTTAAAAAAAGTATTCTTTTTGCTCATGTTTAGAAGTACCAAAGGCATCATGTGTAAATTTGAAGTGGATATATGCACTGCAAGTGTGTTAAATAACAAAAAAGTGTCTGAATACTTGCTTCTTCTCACTGTATATATTATAATTTATAATACATAAAGGAGGGTCACAGTTGTAAGAAACAGGCACAAACAGGTATACACATCTGTTTAGTCAATAGAGGTAGATGAAAAAAATTACAATATCAGCAACAAAAATAAGAAAGAATTAAAGGGGATTCCACTGTTTTTTTCTGCATAGTTAAATGGTTAAGCTGTAAATAAAGTCATTCAGAGTGGTTTGTAGTGTTCTAGAGAAACTTGGCGAGTCAAAATTGATCACAATGGTGGTGATAGGAACCAGGCTTCTGAAGAGTGCAATGCCTCTAAAGAAGGTTATTACATGAAATGGTTATGAATACGACTGTCAGATGTCGGAGATCTTGTTTGACAATAGTTTTGAGAAGATTTTGGCATATAAATACATTCATCGTGGAGAGTTTCGTGGAGGACGTTGAAGGCAAAATAATCCCAAAAGAGCTTATTTTTTCAGATTTACCACTATTTTAAGGTCATCAACGTTACATGTAAAAATTCAGAAGACGTAGATTCTCTGCTGGTTTTGGATGCTAAATAAAATGGCTATATTTGTGTTGAAGTCATCACAACCCCTGGTTCCTGTCACCACCACTGGAAAGAAATTGGTTGATAAGTTTCTCTAGATGGAGCATTTCATATGAAACTGCTCTGAAGGACTTTGTTTACATCCATTTAATCATGTGGAACTTAAAAATATTGAGAAAAGAGGAGTTCTAAGCTGGACAGCTATTTTTTTTTTTATGTGGAAATGATGCACAAAATTGATTCAAGTACATTTAACACATTGTTTTCAGTGCAGACTTGAAACTGAGCATTAGGGAATGCAAATAATTAACATCTACAGTTTATCCACTACAGTCGATTTGAGAATTTTGGAACGTATTGACCAGCTCTAGCATGTAAACAAGGGTGTCTTGTCTGTGTATGTGTGTGTGTGTGTGTGTGTGTATATGTATATACATGTGCCCCTGTCTTCCTGTTAACACACCTCTGTGGCCTGCTCACTGTCACGCTGCAGCACGTCACACACTCTAACCCTCGGCCGCAGCGGCAGCTCCCGCGACCTTCCAGCCAAGTCGTCCTCCGCTTCCAGCCTGGAGCCTAACAGCACTAAAGCCTGGCAATCCCCGCACTCCTCCTACAGCCAGGCTTACAGCATACACCGCAGGTACCAACCCTGCACCAGCTTGCTGCTCACACACACACTGTCACACACTGCATGTGGCCTCTGCCTAAGCCTACTGCCATTTAAACCTGTCCCTTCCTATTGAGATGTTATATAATGTAAGGGTCTGCGAATTTGAATGTCTTTTGGTCGGTTTGTTCACTGAGCCTGTGCACAAATCAAAATTAATCAAACCTCATGGCCTAAAAGTGAATTATCACTTAATTTGTCAGTTAATCTAGTCTTTTGATCATATCAGACTTTTTTGAACTAAACAATAGAAAACCTAAACTTGATTGTGAATGAAAGTAGAAAAAAGGCCTATTAAAGGAATTCAAATAGGAACTGTTAGATATTCATCCAATGTATACATTTTTTCTCGTCATATCAAATTTAGTTGGGCATTTATGGGTTAAGTGGTGCTTTTGAGGTAAGTTTTGCTTGTAGATGACATGGTTGCATTTGTGCTCTTGGAATTTTAATCATCTGCTTGGTTCATACTGAGGGATGTAAAGCTAACTAGGAAGTCGACGTGTCATTTCTGTTGGTTGTTTCTGTGAACAGAAAACTCTAATTGGGCCGTCTGTTTTTTGTAGCTAAATTATTAGCTAATTGTGTAGCTGTCAAGCTAGGAAAAATGTATTAGCTGAATACTTAACTAATTAGCTAGCTGTCTGACAAGGTAGTATTTTATTAGCTATGCACTTAACTCGCTATCTAGCTAAGTGGTACTTTAGTAGCTAAATGGCTTGCTATCTCCTCTGGGTATTTTAGTTGGATTTATCCTAACTTTCCCACCTGTTTGTGATGTTGCTAATGAATGGCTAGTAAGTAAAAGGCACATGGCACCTCCTAGCATAAGGAAGTAGCATTTGTTCAGTTTTCAAACCTTTGCTGCTAATGTTAGACTGAGGACAGGATGACATTGTGATTTTATCAAAAATACCTCATCATAAATGATCAGTTTTCAAAGAATGTTTGATTTGGATTATTAGCGTCATGATTTTATCTCCTAGACCTGCCGTCATAACTCTCTTGTCCTGGCATCTCCAGCCTCGCTTTGTGCACTCTCAAAACAGATGTGTTAAAAACAACACCTGCTGTTGGACAAATTTATGTAGGCAAATTTCTTCAAATAAAAAGAAATAGCTAGACCCTAACATGATGTTGTGAAAAAACTGGCCCATGCTCCACTGGGATAGAGTCGAGTAGCTTAAGCAGTGATAACTCAAAAAATAGCTTGTTCTTTAACACTTAACACATCATTTTGAGAGTGTGCTCATGCTATTTTTTTTGTGTATGATCTGACTCTGATGCTTTTCCTCTTTAGCGGCTCGTTTGGGCGCAGGCAGGATGATGCTGTGAGTTCTACAGCCTCCAGCTCCTCCGTTACCACGACAACAAGCACCACCTCCTCTATTACCTCACCTACAGGTCAACGCAGGTAAACAAACACTTTTTTTTTTTTCAGCCTAAATGTTGAACACTGCGTCAGTGTATGTGTACAGTCACTGTTGCCACCTCATCTTGCTTTCCAGATAGACACAGTTATGCTGCTTCTTAACCACCTTAAAATGAATCCACTTAAGAACTTACTTCAAATGTAGTCGAACAGTCAAGACATGTTCGGTGTCTGAAGTTTGTTTCTTTAGTTTTATCACTAGAGCTACGAGGGTAATGTCGAGCAACAATAGAGTCTTATTAGCATGGTGCTAACTGCATGCCTAAATCATCACACACTCTCTTCTAACTGTTGTTGTAGTAATCTCAAGTGGTTTCTGACACTGTTTCAAGGACTGTTGTCTATTAACACTAACTAAGGTACAGACAAAATTCAGGCTTTAAGATGCTGCTATTGATATAGCTATGCTAATGCACTTTAATCCATGTTTATAGATAACAGTGGGTATGAGAAACCTCATAAACAAGTCTGTTAAGGGATTAACAACTCAACACGGTTTGTGGTGAATGTGATTTAGACATTCAACTGGTTAATGATTTCCTTAATCACTTCATTGTGGCTTTGATTAATCAGGAAAAGAAAAATGCAGCTAATGTTTTTTCAACAAGTATTTCACATCATACGCAGTTAAAAAGTGTTATTCCTCCATATGCACAGGGCTCTTTCAGAGACCACAAAAACAAAAACATAACTAGGCTTGAGCCAGTTGACGACCATATCGTCAATCACCGATTGTTTCCATCTGTCACGATTGTCAATCAAATTGGACAATTAAAATTTCTGAATACCTGCTGTAATTATATTTGTTTACTTCAAACAGATTTTTTTTTATGAGTAAATTCAGGACATGAGCTACTTCTCATGATGGTGGCACAGGAAAGCAGCTTTATTTTTTAATTTTTTAAAGTCAGCTGCCTCAGGTCTGGTCATGTTTGCATGATTTTTTTTTTATTTATTAATGTATTATTATTTTTTTAATCTTATGTGTATGTGTGTGCATAGGTATTGGTCGGAGGACAGTGCAGAGAAGGAGAAAGAGTCAGCGACTGTAATTCCGACCATCAACACTGCAGCCACCACCACTACCACCTCCACCTCCACTACTGGCACTATACTGGGCTCAGATGGCCGCGAGAGACGCAGGTACACTTTCACCCAGTCACATTTGCTTTTTACAAGCAAGATTTCATTCATTTCAGTCGGAGCTGTACAGTGCAACACTATTGTTAAACACTGCCCCACTGCCCAAACTTCTCCTCAGGATAGTCATGCAAGCTGGTCAGTTCTAGTGTTTACGGTAGTTGTAGTCCATCAGGTAGTTCAAGCACTATAGAACAGCTCCACGTCCAGGTTTTGTCTCTTTTAATGATGCACAAAAACCCTGTTTGAGTTCCCTTGTGGGGAATCTGAATTATTGTGGAGAAAAAAAATTCTCCGTATTTCACAAGATCCACATCAAATGAATAGTTTAGCAAAAAAAAAAAATCCAATTTACCTGATTTTTCCACTTTTTGCTTCTTAAGATTTTCCACAATTTTGCTTCTTAAGATTAAAACTGAAGATGCTAGGCTAATGTTGCTTATATACACGCTGAAAGTCAATAGTCAACCAAATCGTTTCCGCAAATACATGTTTAAAACATCTCTCAACCCACTCAAACCGCATCCAGTTGTTAATTCAGGTCACGCAGACAAGTCAACGTTGTTTTAATCTTTTACATGCTGCTGTGTTGAGTAAGCGTCCACTCTGTCTTTATTTTGTCTTTTCTCACATTGGGTGGCAGTGTGATTGTGATTGAATGGAGGTGAGAAGCTCAGTGATAGAGCTAGACCAGCAGTTTATGTACTTCAGAAAAAAAGTCTAAATGCAGTTAGAGTGAGTCTGGACTGGTCAACAGTACCAACTGGACAACAGAGCTCAAAACCAGACACCTGGCACCTCAAAAATAAATTACATACAAACTTTAGCACAAGTGTACATCAGTTCGCTAAACCGGCCCTAACGCAGTTAGAAAAGGCCCACTGTTCTTTACGTGTGAACATTACATGATGAATGAGCCAAAAGAAAAGGACCATAATTACTTACATAAGAACACAATCTTATGTTAATGTACATTAAAGTTAAGAACGTGTTTCCTTCTGCCTACCCTTTTAAAGATGTAACCCATAGCTGCAGTTGTGTGCAAGAATTTGGGCGGCTCTGCTCAAATGAAAAGTTAGTTAACCTATTCTCTAAAGAGAACACACTTCTGTTCATTTTTAGGTACAATTACTGTTCTATGCTGAATTTAACATATTGTGGAAAAAAACAAAAACAAAAATATGACCTGTGCAAAAGTTACAGGACTGTATTCCATGTTTCATTTTTTCCAAGTTAAAGTCAGCAAATAATAGAAATAGGGCACTTAAATTTGCAGAAATTTGCAGAAAAATGCCTTAATTATTTCTGTAGAGGATATGTTAATTTAGAAAGTCAACAAAACATGTCATTTGACCAGGGTTATTTAAACTTTTGCATACAGCTGTATAATGTAATTGTGGATTATGTGTTGCCTGTGTTCTAATGGTGCTTAAGCTTGTGCATTTATGAATGACCTGTATTCTGGCTTCACTGCTGACTGCCTGTAGCACAGGCAGCTCTGTAAAATGTGTATTTTGACACGGGCCATGTGCTGCAGTCTGTCTCTTCTCCTTATAAGGCCTGAATCAGCTCTTTCTACATAGCAGTGTAACCCAGCCTGACTGAACATTTTGTAATCGACATAGGAAACAGGTTTTATTTTTAGTAAGAACTGACTCTTTATACTTTGTGATTGGCTTACTGCAATGTTTTTGTATATATTCCTGTTTCTGTTTATGTATATGAAATGCACACAAGTGATTCATCCTGTCCTTTATTTTATTATACATTATGAATTATACAGTATAAATCACATGTTTTATATTAACGGGGGTCATGAATCATTTTTATTATTAGTGTGCTTTTAGACTGCTGCAGGCTGAGTGTCTGCAGTATCACTGTGGCTGCAGCCAAAAAACTGGAAGTGCTTTGATCTAGTTTGATTTTCAGACTGTGTCTGTTGAATGAGCCTTTGGGGAAGCGAATTAATGCTTCAAATACAAGCTTAGTGATGTAGAAGGACCTCATGTTGGTTTCAGTTTTGGAGTGTCGTCATTTATAATTATGTTCTATAAAGTATGTGCTCTTTTTTTGGCCAAAATATAATTTTCAGACTGTATTCAAATGTAAAAATAATGAAAGAAAATAAACATAATTTGCAAGCGGGTGGTTCAGCTACAGCAGTTTTGGAATATTGAAAATGTTCTAAAAAGTTTGCATGCTTTTTTTTTTTTATTCGCGCCATTTTTGAATATGAAATATAAAACTAAGAAGATTAAGCCTAGTGTATTGTTTCTGTTGTCTGTGTTCAACTGCTGTGTAAATAGTTCATACAGTTACCATTACATTTTTTTTTTTTTCATCATTCTCAATTGATTTCTTTGAATTGTTACCTAATGAATGGAATCAGATTCCTAATTCAGTCAAATCATTCTAAGGTCAGCGAGTTGAAAAACTCAACGAAACAAAGAAAAAAAAACTCATTGTTTTTCTTTTTCCTCCATTTTATTGTGGAATGGTACTAGATTCAGATCTTGAGGATGTTCTTGAACTGCTGTTGTCCAGACCAGCATTGATGTGATTGTTGTTTGTGTTTGTGCAGATCGTACCTCACTCCTGTGCGTGATGAGGAGTCGGAGTCTCAGAGGAAAGCTCGATCTCGACAGGCCCGACAGTCCAGGAGATCCACTCAGGCAAGTTCTGCTTAACTACTTCTGTGTCTGGATCATTTACAACGCTCTCTGCTGTTTGTTCACAATTTCAGTGGTCTATTCGGATCAGTTTAGAAGGCTGTTCTATGTCTTGTTCCAAAAATAATTTCTGTATTGTAAATATATATATATGAGAACTTTTTTGTATCTAGTTAATTATGTCCAAATCCTGAAATTTAAGTAAAAACCTTATTTGAGGCTTAGTGTTTATAATGTGAAAGTGAAATAAGTCAGGCCTTTGAGCTTCAAAACAAGGCCTTTTCATTTATATGATACACCTATGTCTTGCGCCTTATTTGTAAACAAATGGCTGTTTAGTTTGACTGCTCAGTGTTTTTAAACTGAAGTTTAATACAGTATGTAAACATTGTTGTAAACTGCAAAACAGCCCAATTTGAATTCATCATGGTTGTGATGTCATGAAACCCAAACTGTTTACATATATCTATTCATTCACACTGAAGTTCTAAGAAGTGTTTCAACTCAGACTGCTTCTTGAATGAGGCACAATACAAGACCACCAATCTGAACTGAGATCATTTTCATATATCAGTCTCAAAGGTACGGTAACAATTCTACAGAATAAAGAGAAATGAATTCTGACTGTTTCAGTTACAGTGGCCCCCACAAACTTTAAAAGTGGACCTTCGAGGGAAAATGGAATACTAGAAAAATGTAGAGTACAGGCTTTTTAAGATTTGATGCGTTTCCTACAGTGACTAGCATTTGCAGCTTTTTCTAACTTAGATGAGATATTTCAACAGATTTGGAAATACAGTGAATTTCAAGGCATCTGTATCTGACCACCTGACCTTTTCCTGTGCAGGGTGTGACCCTGACTGACCTCCAGGAAGCGGAGAAGACGATCGGCCGCAGTCGCCCCACGCGGTCCAGAGAGGAGGAGAAGCAGGACAAGGAGAAACAGGATAAGGAGAAACAGGAGGCTGAGACAAAAGAGGTCGAAACAAAGGAGGCAGAAACGAAGGAAGATGATTATAGGTCTCGCTATCGGGCTTTTGAGGAGGTGAAGAGAGTTCTTTCTTTCCTCATGGTGTTTGTAACTGCGTTAGGGCCCGGCTGATGTATTATTATAAATATTAAACTCAAGCTTTTTTCAACATATTGTACATCTGCTGTTGTTGCTCAGTAGTCACCCAAATAGCTTAAATCGTTTCTGTAAAAAAACGTCACCAAAACGTCTCTCAAACCACTTCCAGGTCATTTTAAAGGCCGCTCAGACTTGTTGATGTGCTTTAGGACACAGTGTGACATACTATGAATTATGAAAATGAAAAGAATTGCTGGCAGCCACTTTGGTCAATAGAGAGTATTCATAATCCAGAAGTAGGAATACTGATCTAGAATTTGTGACGATTACTATCATTAATACAGCAGAATCTACCAGACCATTCTGTGCTATAAACCATGTTGGCAAGTGTGTGCAGCCTTTTTGAAGACCTGGAAGTGGTTTGAGCCGGTTGAGAGAAGTTGTGATAACTTATTTTTACAGGAACATTTAGGCTATTTGGGTGACTATTGAACTCTAGCATTAGCCTCGCAGCTCCAGCTGTAAAATAAAGAAAGAAAATTTAGACTCTACACACGTCTTGGCTGATGGACTGCATTTGGGATAAGTGGGGAAAATTGGATAAGTTAGATTTTTTTGCCGAACTATTCCTGTAATTCCACTATTGGGCACAATGACTGTATTTTATGAAAATATTGTTTCTGTGCACAGCGGTACCGAACTTCTTCCCTGAGCTCCTCCACCACCACGGCCTCCACGCTGCCCTCGTCCTCCAGCAGCTCTTCGTCCCTCTACACCTCCTCTTCTTCCTTGCTGAACCGGCCCAACAGCCTGAGTGGCATCAGCTCCACCTACAGCCGCTCTGGCTTAGCCCGCGACACTGAGAAAGGTACAGACTAGTGCTCATTCAGTTAAAGCAATAATTCTGTGAAAATTTTAATTTATTTGACTTCCGTCCTTGATGCTAATTAGTAATAAAAGCTTATGTGCACCAGTTAGCGTCATACAAACGGTATGACAATCTCTAATAGACTTGCTTAAGTGGTTTCTCAGACTGTATGATATGTCTGTATGGCCAAAAGTATGGACAAAGTTCAGGCTTCTAAATGCTGTGACTACTTACTGCTGTTTTAAGCTATGTGTCAGTCCTCTGTCCATGTTTTTATGGATAACATGTCTTACAGTGTCTGAAACCATATTAAAAGAGCATAGCCTTGTTTTTAAAGAACCAAACCAATCTGTCCAGCTTGGTACACACTTTATACACCTAACCGACAGAATGGACATTGACTCATCAGATTTTTGCATTAATATAAGCAAATGAAATTGTTAAACAAAAAGAATTCTAATGTAATTAAAACTATTAAAATTCATGGCTGGACTGAGCAAAAACAGGATGAAATTGAAACTAAAGTGTTCTTTAAGTAAAGTTATTATTATCGTTATTGTTATATTATAAGCAAGTCAGTTTGAGATACCTAACACCTCTGCAGAGTTTGAAGTGAGTACACTATGATTTAGGTATGCGTTAGCACCATGCTAATTGGTGTACATAGACTTTATTAACTTGCTAGCTGGACTTGTAGCCCCAGTATAAAACTAAAGGTGTGCACTTCAGGCAGCTCTCAAACTGCATTTATAGTAAGGAGGAACTGAAAGGTCTGCCTGGGTGTGAAACTGAAACCCAAACCAGACCAGTGACAGAGACCCGGCCCGACCGGTACGGCTTAATTTGAAAACCAAACCAGCTTGCACAAACTAAGAGAGATGGACGATCACAAACATGGTTTTATACAGCTTTGCTTAGTTACTAAGAGCGTGAGATGATCAGCAGAAAATGGCATGCTGGGATAATCTTTTTGTAGACATTCCTTTCAGATAAAACAAAACAAAACAAAAAACAGATTAGAAAACAAACAAGAGCCTGATGTACATGAAAAACGGGCCAAACCTGGCCCAAAACTGGATATTTTGTCAGGCCCCGTCATTGTCGACTAGTTAGACCTCTACAGGAAAATTCTTTTTCCTTTTTAACAAACTATTCCTGAAACTGCAATAATAAACGAGATTTGTGTATTGATTTATTTAATCATTCATAAATATTATGTTAATTGAATAATTGTTTTAAATGGTGATTATAATAAGAAACTGATTTATCCCTCATTGCCCTTAGAGATGCTGCTACTTTATTGACATCGAAGCCTTACCTTCTGGTCTTCAAAACAGGCTAAAGAGCAGTTTACTCTCTTTTAGGTTCAGTATTTTCTGTGGAGACTTTCCCTCCTCTGAGATAAAGTCTTAGCGTGTCTGTGGGAAAAGAGAAAGACTGTGTTATCTGCTGGAGTGTGGAGGAACACTATGCACTTTGTTTCTCTAAGAGTGGGGTGTTTTGATTTGAAACATTGCCAGCTCACGCTAGTCGTATTAACTGCTCACCACATGAAATAAGATTCCAAACTGATCGTCATGCTAAAACAATCATCTATATTTCATTAGTTGATCAAAACAGATGTGAGTTTTGAGTTTGCCTTTGATATGAGAACCTGATGAACTACAGGTTAAACTGAGGTAAGGCATGTATCAAAGATAGCACTGTTTTTCTTTTAAACGGTATCAATCAATTTACATAATATACAAAATTGCCTCTTTTTTTCACTTTAACCCGCTCAGAAACGTAGCTGTGTCATTTTGCTGTATATTCAGTGTACATAATTACATAATTGCATGATGAATTACATAAAGACTGTAACAATAACTTTTCATCCAATTCAAATCATACTAAATTATCTCATCTTCTACATACAAACACAAATGTGGAGTGGATTGATAGTTGTGGTTTGTGTGATTATACTTATGATCTGTGTGTGTGTGTGTGTGTGTGTGTGTGTGTGTGTGTGTGTGTGTGTTAGCAGAGGTGGATAAGAAAGAGGCAGAGAAGGAAGCAGAGGATAAAACTCAGCCTCGCTCCATACGGGATCGCAGACGACCCCGAGAGAAAAGGCGCTCTACTGGAGTTTCCTTCTGGACCCAAGATGTAAGAGACGCTCACACTCTCTCTTTCTCTCGGCCAATGGACAAATTATTATTTTTTGTTTTGGTTTGATCCCCCCTCACCCTCAGACGCTCACACTGTGTGGGCTAAGCGAACACTTGAAAGGCAGTAGCACGTTTTTAGTTTTGTCTTTTAGCCACAGCCAATAAAAATAACATTATTTACTCTTTAACAGGCCACACTGACATGAAATGTCTTCAGTTTTAAATCAGTCGCCTGTTTAAATAACATGAATCAAATAAAGTGCTGTATCAAAACTAAGAGGCAGCTGGCTGTTTAGCACAATGAGTCATGATTAATTATGCTACAACATTTGTGTACAGGTGTAGCAGCGCGACTGTGCTTATCTGATATTAGGACATCTGGCGTTGCCTGTTTGACATTAGAAGTCTCACTCATTGTCTGTTATTTAGGATATTGTATTGGTGTGTCTGATTCCTACCAAAATAGTAGGATCAAGCCCTGTTCTCGTGTGTGTGGGGCGTATTGGTGGTCCACTACTCTATCTAACTGTTCTTAATCACTCCACTGACAGATAGCTTGCTCTTACCTGAAAGAAACAGCACCATCTTGTGGAAATAGAAGGAAATACATTTTATATTTTTAACAATGGATAAATGTTACAAATATTAATAATTAAGGAATAAAATAATGCTATTTTTCAGCCTTGTATATCAATACAATTTTACCACCAAATATTGCAGTAGTGTAACTGTACAGATTAGTTTTTCTCCCACCCCTACTAAGTTTTTCTGAATAAAATTAGTTTTCACTGTTACTTTTCAATTCAGTCCCTTTTTTAAGTATTGTCACAATAGATTTATTGATTGATTGATTGCTCTAATGATTTACAGTGATGTACAAAATTACATGCAGTGTATATCACACACTGTACATATACATACATCACTTACATAGTTGCCTACATGCATGCAAACAGCTCACGTCAACATGTATCATTAAACTGAAAAGCTCCTTAACACTGGATGTGTTTATTACAGAGTGATGAAAATGATCCGGAACAGCAGTCGGACTCAGAGGAAGGAAGCACTAAAGGAGAACCTCAGGTAATCTCACCATGACATCATTTCTCTCTCTCTCTCTCTCTCTCTCTCTCACTCTCACACACACACACACACACACACACACCTATTTACCCTTTTTAAGGTCAGCTGGATTGATTGATAGATGTTTGAATTATTGGTCATACGTTCTACATAGGGATGGGCAGTTTAAATCTCTATCAGACCTCAAATAGTAAGAAATAATTTGCTTAGTATTTGAACAGTTGGAATGCCAAACAAAGGCCACTAAATGCATGTTAATAACAAAAAAATATAGAGAATTGTATTTTGACAAGTTATCATATCAGTATTCTTGGTTACAATTTCATGATATTTACATGATATTTAGGCTTTCTAAAGTTTGAAAAGTTGTCTCACAATTTACTGGTCACATTTAAAAATGAGTACACCAATGTATTTAATATTTTACATACTGCACTGTAATGAATTTCAGTTAAACCTGACTAATTATGCTGTCTATGTAAAAAAAAATAAAAAAACACACAGTTCTTATCCATGATAAGCTCTGAAAATGAAAATAACGCTAAAATATTGTCATATTGCCCACCCCTATATTTTCATGCTATGTACAAGCTGTTAGTGGCCTTTAGAAAGGATCACTGTTAGTGGTCAGTAGAATGGAACACTGTGAAACAGCTGCACATAAGCCTAAGGTCTCTAGATCCAATTTTTGATGCTTAGCTTTTAGTTCAGAAATATGATGTTCTAACATCTCTTTGCTTTTTAATGGTTGCTGCTACAATTCTTAGATGCATCACGATGCAGACGTGAACGATTCTGAATCGATTCATAAATGTCAAAAATGGATTTTCTAAATATTTAATTTATAACGTAATGTTGACGGAATGTAAAAGGCGGAACTTGGAAGTGAGTAAGTACAGTGCCCGGCACATAACAAAAACACAACTGGATGAGCGAGAAATCCGACCGGCTCCCTCTGCATTAAAGCCAGGTTAGGTCAGGAGTCACAACACAAATGTTCAGAAGAGACATTTTGTCCTTTCAACAAAGTCAAAACCACCTTGGGAGCCACAACATTTAATGTCCAGTATGTCTCAGTATGTGTTGATGTCGTAGTATGGGCTAAAAATGTAAGCGAGAGCGCAGATTTACTTCGCTCTGCTTTAAGCTTTAGCTTTAGCCGCTTTCCTCCCATCTCCAACCTCAAAACTAGAAGAGCTTCTTGTAAAATGTCTCAGCATTCGGCTGTTTTACGAGGCTGAAGTCGCTTCTCATTCGCTTCTCGTTCTAATTGTCCCGTTCCACCTTAAATTCTGCCTTAGGCGCCGAATGTAACTGCTGCACCATTTAAGGTGGAACGGGAAAATACGAAAGAGAAGCGAGTTCATTTTCGCAACTTTTTAGAGAAAGACAGTCTCTCAGCAGATTTAACCAACGGCGCTGCTTATAAATGCGAATAAGTCTCCAAATGTTCGTCTTAATCTCTGTTTTTTCGTTCGCTACTGGCGAGGCCAGACCTCGGGGCTATGTGACCTGCTGTCTGCTGTCTGTTCTCGGTCGTTGAGAACCAGGGCTTTCGCGCTATGCTGCACACTTTGGAGCTGAGATTCGATCGATTGGATTTTTTTATTAATCAGCACCAGTGTGCACTGAAAACACTAAAGCTATCAAAAAAGGCTGTTTATAAATGTTGGTAGCTGTTTACTGGCTGAAATGTGTGACTTTTTTTGAGTTTTTGAATGAAAATGAACAATACAATCAAAATTCAGGCTTCACTACTGTTTTTTGGTATGCAAACGTACTTTAGTCCATGTTTGTAGATAACAGCGATCCTCATTCACCATTCTTAAAAAGAAATTTCTTTTTAAAACCCACTTACGCAGTTTTTACTGAGATTCTGACATTCACCAGTGTTTTCTTATTTGGGATTTGTTCTTAGGTAAGAACGGAATCTACACACAAAGGTGCGAACAATTCTGCAGTTTAAGAACGCGTCATGAATCTGACATGGATTTCTTTTTTAGACCTTTCCTAAGAGCAAATTTAAGAAAAAAGGAAGATATTGGTGAATGAGGCCCAGTGTGTATTTCAGTGTCACAAACCAAATAAGCACCATGCCAATTATTGTACAAACACTTCTATTACTTGTTAGCCTCATAGCTCTAGTCTGAAACTGAAGAAGCAAACTTAAGACACCAAACATGTCTTGTCTGATTGGCTACATTTGAATAAGTAAATAAAAAAAAAATTGTTGTTGTTTTTGCCCAACCATAACTTTAAAGCAATAAAAAGGCTATTTGTAACTTTCGGCAGCTGTGCTGTTTATCAGCCACGTGTCTGATTTGATTTTGTTGAAGTTCCACCCTGTTGAGCTTCTGAAAAAAAGTGATGAAAGCAGATTTAAATCACCAGCGTTTATTTTTTTTTTTAACTTGTTTTCCTGCTCAGTTTCATCCTTCACCTTGTATAGTCAAAGCACAGCAGGGTTTTTCTTTGATTTGGCCATGTTTGGCTAAGTACACACACTCACACACACACACACACACACACACTCACACACACACACACACACACACTCACTCACAGTAATGATGCTGGCTCTTCAGACTCACTCCATTTTTCACCTTCCTGTGATTGTGTTTGTACTTTGGATTTTTAAAGATTTTTATGGGATTTTTAGCAATAAAAAAGCAACAAAAAAGGCTATTATGAATTGGATTGTTCCATTTCTAAAATCTAGTGGGGCTTATTAAATCTATTAAAAATAAAGAAATATTCACTTTATTAATGCCAACTTGCTAACTTTATTAAAGCCAAAATATTGATTTTATTAATGTTAACTTACTAACCTTATTAATGTTAATTTATTCACTTTATTCATGCTAACTTACTAATCTTATTAATGCTCAGTTGTTAACTTTATTCATTCTAAATGGTTCACTTAATTCATGCTAACCTATCAGCTGCTCAAAGGCTGTGATGTAAAAGTCATTCAGAGTGGTTTGATGTGAAATAGGTAATTGTACGGAAACTTACTGACTTTACTGACTGATTACTTTACAGTGGTGATAGGAACCAGCGGTTGTGATGTCTACAGCACAAATATAGGCATTTTATTTACTATCCAAACCACCAGTGAACCTACACACGTCTTCTAAGTTTTATATGTAATGATGATGGTAAAATAGTGGTACAATAGTGGTACTAAAACTGTTCTGCCTCACAGAGCCCTGCATGTACCTCTTTGCCATGAATGTATTTAAAAATACATAATATTAATATAAAAATATGTTTTGGGCCAAAACCTTCTCAAAACTGCCATTAAACACTGTGTTAGTAAGTTTCTCTTGAACCAAGCATTTCACATCAAACCACTCTGAATGACTTTGTTTACATCTTAACCATTGAATTGTGCAGAAATTGTGAAGTACTGATGGAATTCCCCTTAAACCATGAGAATCACTGTAACAGATGGTGCATAGTGCTTTATAATATCAGTGTGGTTTCTCTGTAGGCCTTCAGGCAGCCACAATGGAAAGCAGCTTCAGCCTGTAGTTCAAAGGCTGCTGGTGGCCTGAAACGAAATCTGCTCACATCTTTTTCATAATGTTTCACTTCCAATAGATTTACACGCCATAAGCCATATCCAAGGTACGGGAGGGCCTGTTTTTCACTTTCTGTAGAGCCGGAACAGTTCTGGCCTTCATGTTTTGGATGGAAATGGCCTCTAAGCTCAGCTTCTGGATCAGATTCCATGAAATAAATTCTAATTTCTGAGTATCATAGGCGCACATGACTGTTCTCAGGTCAGCTTGTAAAGCCGAGCTTAAGACACAAGACCAAATTAAAGCTGTGAAAACCTGAAATGTTTCTGTGACTCAGCAGTGGGAAAGATAAGAGTGCCCTGCCTAGTGCTTAGAGAGAGAGAGAGAAAAACAAACCAGGCTGGATTTGCACCAGACACAGTGGGATGGATGGAGGTAGGGAAAAGGAGAGAAAGAAAGAAAGAGATAGAGGGGAAGAGGAGCAGACAGAGGAGGTGAAAGAGAGAAAGAGGGAGAAACTAGAGGTGAGTTTATGTCTGGCTAGCAGCCACAACTAGTACAAAAAGCTGCATTAGAACAACTCATACCAGTTCAGTGAGATGAATTATAAACACTTGTCAAGTGCTTTGCTAGGTGCGTCATGGCTGAATTATTAAAACGTTTGAAGCTTTCAGTTCTTCGGCTAATCTAGTGCTGCTAATATAGAGGGAAAGGTTGTAAATAATATTATAATAATAATCACATTTTGGAAATAAATCATGCTAATCAGTGGCTGTTAGCTTTCATTCGTAGTTAGCCCTGTTAGCACCTTTTCCTTATATTTTTATATAATTTAGCATGCCGGTTTGTTTAAAAGTGCTATCTTTCTGTTAGCCACCTCTCTTTAGACACGAGAAAAGCTAATAATTAAAAAGTGGGCTTGTTTGCTAGAGTTAGCAGCCTTCCCTTCAAGGCCAGGGTGAGTGATCAGAGTTTTATCAAGTCTTTTGAGAACTGGGTGGGTCAGAAACAAAAATAGGAAATGAGTCATTATCCCTGCACGACTGAAAAGAATGGACCATACTTGTGAGCTATTTTAAGCTGAATCGCAGCATGCTTTGCAACTGAAATATGAATGGGTGTTGTCGTTGGAATACATGGATATCTGAACCCAACTTAGTATTTGTTTGCTTATTAAGGTGTGAGCATTAAAAATAATGTGGAATTGAAAAATATAGTAAATAATGTACCACTAAAGGGACAAATGTATTGGGTCACCTACAGGAGTTTCATGACATCCCATTCTAAATTAATTAACGTTTAGGATGTAAACAAAATCAGAGTGGTTTGATGTGGAATTCTCCGAAGTCAGAATTGTTCACAGTGGTGATAGGAACCAGACGTCTGAAGAGTTTAATGCCTCTAAAAGCTCCCTCTCAGAACGTTACTAAACATAATTAGGCAAAATGAATATGGTGCCTGATGTCTAAGACATTGTTTTATGATAGTTTTGCAGCCAAACTGTCAACATGTACTTTTTTAATTCGTTCATTGCAGAGATTACATGCAGGGTGTTGTAAAGCAAACTAGTCCAGATGGAAAATAAATAAATAAATCATGTGTACTTGATCAACTTTTACTGGATGTTAATTAAATGAAGGATGGTCGCTGAGTTTTGCACCATACTGTACACAACAGTAGAACAGTAATCCAAATCCAGAGAACCATGAATGACCTCGTATAAAATGCGTCCATACCTTTAGCATGAGAATAACATGTAACACAAAATACCTTTTCCATCAAAAATAAAATAACTCTGCCTCAGTGCTACATTGGCTGCATTGTTTAAGGCTGTGAGTTTCTGCTGTTTGGTTGAGTATAAATTATAATCATGTCATTTCTCTGTTTTTCTCCGCAGAGTGACCGACTGTCCAGGTGTGTGCTCTTACAGACACTTGGGCCTCCTCCGAGGTCACACAGTGTTGCGTTTCATTTTTTGGAAATTCACTGTTACTTTGCTCTGTTAAGGGACTGAATGCTGTAGTCTGCCTTAAACCCCTGATACCTCTCCCTAGTATAAAACTATCAGAATTAATAATGCTTATATTACAAATGTTTGCAATGCATAGAAATATGTAATATAGCAAATGTATTATATTAAATTGTTTTATAACATTGTAGATTGTTATCTGAGTGTGTGTCTGTCAATGAGGTAATGAATTTTCAATGTTTTCCTCTTCAGAAACGATACAGTGCCCAGTAGTACATCTTATACCGACCGCTACGAGCACCTGGATAGCCGCGGCTACCGAGAGGGCCGTCGGCCGTACTCACGACTGGACAGAGATGATACCACTGACTATAAGAAGGTACAAAAACATCAGCCAACTCTTAACAGCAGCAACAATAGCAATAACAATGTCAAAATAATAATATAATAATACAGGGACTTTTTTTTTGGCTGGCGGCAGTTATGAGCACTGGACAAGATGGCCATTTTGTAAAAGAAAATATTGTATCAGAATTTTCTGACGGCTAACCTTAAGTCTTACATGACTTGCCATCTAATATTGATGATTCAAATTTTTATCGGTGTCATTAAAAATATTGCAGATATTCCAGTGTTGTGTAAATTAGAGGGGCAGTTTTTCGTACAAAGCCATACACTCTCCATCAGAAATGCTTCTTTTATTATTTAGTGCTTACTTGTTTGGGTTTATGTTAGTCCATTTGTGTATATGTGTATGTACAGCTTTATGAACAGGTCCTAGCTGAAAATGAGAAGCTGAAGGCTCAGTTACGTGACACAGATCTGGAGCTAGCAGATCTGAAGCTACAGCTGGAGAAAGCCACACAGGTGAGGCTCCAAATGAGCATGCTCAGAACAACTGTCCACCTGATAACTAGAGACAATGTGCACACAGATTGATTTGTAATCGCACATTCTGCTTTTTTTTTAATCAGACTTTGCTGATTTGTGAAGGGTTATAGGAAGTGGAAGCTACAGTTACAAACACACAAGCCTTTAAGATTTAAGATATTAGTGTAAACACACTTGTGAAATGAAATATTGACCTGTTTTGTTTTACTTCAAAGCACTGTTTAAGTAAATAGTGATACATGTAAGATACGGGCATGAACTTCGTTTAGACACAGAAAATTAACATTTCAGCATTTCCTGATTGGAGGCATTGTGGGAAGTGGAGCCCACTGTGATAAGTAGCCCCCTTAATTTTGTTCTTTACTTTATTTCTGCATCTACTCGACTGTCTAGGCTAGTTTACGCAATATGCCTGAGGTTATTCATCCAAACAAAGTTATAAAATTAGATGTTGACCCCTCCACTTCAAAGCACTGCTGAGCAACATAGTTTGCAGTTTAGTTCATGTTGACAAGATGTTGATATTAACTTTAACACAGAAGGCATTTATTCCTTTTTCTTATAAACAAAGAAATGTGAGATGGTGCTGTGGTGTCTGCTGATGTAGCATGAAGTTTGTAGATGTCCTGGTTTGCAAGAAAAAAAATTGTTTATGTGTGTTTGTGTTACAGAGACAGGAACGCTTTGCTGATAGGTCACAGCTGGAGATGGAGAAAAGGGTAAAGATGTTCATCACACTCTTGTACACTATATATGGATTGTTTTTCCAAATAGAACATAAATTGTATATACTAGTAGTACAGCGGAAGCATTGAAGGAAACAAAGCTCCATAATGTGATGTACAGTATGCTTTGGCCTGTCTGTAGATATGGATGAGTGAGTGTACTTCATGGTGATGGAGCATGATATCCATAATAGACATTTATGGATTAATAAACAATGCTCTATCACTGTTTTTCATCGACACATCTCATCTCTGCTTCTGAGGACCCACAGAGAAATGGAGCTACACGTCATTTTCATTCTACAGATTTAGAGCTGGACTATCAGGTTACACCCAGAGCAACACCAACACAGCTTTCAATGGGCAATGATGGTGTTTGATGGAGAATTATAGTGTTTGTTGGAGAAAGACTGGCAATTAGTGGAGAACAATGCTGTCAGGAGAATGATTGGAGAAGCGTGGAGTTTGATGGAAAATGATGAAGTTTGGAATAAAATCATGGAGCTTGGTAGAGAATCATGTGCTTTGGAAAACGTGTTTGATGGTATTTGTGTGATTGGTGTTTGTTCAAGAATGACCTCAGAATGATGTTCTTTGGTAAAGAATAATTGTTGAATGATTTTAGGAGAATGATTGATTGTTTTAGACTGATAGTGTTCGGTTGAGAATGTAATTATTTGATGGAGAATGAAAATATAATTGGTGTAGAGCGATTGGTGCTTATCGAAAATTGACGATGTTTGGTGAAGAACGCTGGTGTTTGGTCGAGAATGATGGACATTCGGTGGAAAAAGATTGTTTGGTAAAGAATGGCTGGTATTTGGTGGAGACTTTTCTTGAAGCTTGATTGTCATTTTTCTGAAGACAGTAATTGTAGAAAATGTTTTATGTTGGAGACCGATGGTGCTTTTAGTCAAAAATTATGGTGTTTGTTACAGAATGGTGGCGTTTGGTGGAGAATGGTGGTGTTTGATGGAGACTAACAGTGTTTTGGGAAGAATGAATTTGATGTAGAATGTTGGTTGGTTGATGGAGACTAACAGTGATTGAATATGGTGGTGTTGAAAAATGATGGTGTTCGATAGAGACTGACAGTGGAGAATTATAGTGTTTAGTGGAAAATACTGGCATTGGAGAGTAACCGATCGAGAGTGGTTGGGCATTTGTTTGATTGTGTGATTGAGTGATTAGTGTTTGTTGGAGAATGTTGGGTTGGTGTTGTCTGGGTTTATTGATCATCTGTGGAGCTCAGATGCAGAGAGTGAATAGCATTGATGTAGATGAAGGTACTGCACTGTGTCCTGTAAATGTCTACTAACTGGCCAGCCCATAATCCCTTCCCACTCGTTTATGTCTGAAGGTTGCTGGCAGGCCTCAGTACAAGCTGGGTGCTATGGGTAAAGTCTAACCTGCGTTCATAGAGTTTTACGGTTCTGCTGTTGGCTGAATCACATGCCTGTCACAGCCGAAGGGGTGGGACCAACCCCATCAGCCAATCACAAACGCCCTCTGTCACCCGTGTGTGTTTTGAATTTAGTGCAACGTGTGGTCACCTTTCGGTCCAGCAGTAGTCATAGAGTGTATGCGTGTTTGTGTGTGTGTGTGTGTGTGTGTGTGTGTAAGTGAAAGGTATGTGGGCTTTTTTTTTCCATTTGAAGTTCTGCATGTGCTTTTTGTGATGATTTGAACACACATCTTCAAGAATTAGTTTGAATTACATTTGCATGAATTCTTTTTTTTTGCAAAATCATCATATTGAAAACACAGATGATGTTCTAATATAAATCTGTTAGCACAAGTGAAGGGATTTGGAATAAAATTGTTTGAAATCATTTTACGTATCATGGGCTGGCTGTAGATTTTGGGGGTCCTAAACAGGTTTTTGGGGGCCTCCCATGTGCCTAGGCACTCCCCTAAATTTACACTTTGTAAAAGGCTTAGAGAATAATTTTTCCTCAAAGGTTTCATGCTATCGTTTTGAATTATCAGTCTTAGTAACTTAGTTGACGTGCCCTTTTTGTATTTTAGTCGCCTGTTTGAATACTGTCATGGCATTATTAATTTAATTCTAATTTTGTTTGTCTAATATGGAAAAGATTTGCTAAGGCATCCGTCACATACACAGTGCATCTGTTATTCTATTTTATTATAATTATTATCTTTTATTATAATTATTGTTATTATAACATCATACAATATTACGGTAATACTCTAGCTTTATTTCTTCTGTTACCTTTTACTGTAATGTACCGTCATCCTTTCTGTTCACTCCCAGCAGTTTTCCTCGTTCCCAGCGTTACCTAAGCGTTCCAGATTGTGCTGAATAAGCTTTTGTTCTCTAACGTGAGATTTCCCTCAGAGCATTCGTGACATTCCTAAGGCTGCATTCATTCCCCCCATAATGGGTTTACACTGCCAACTAGGACACACTAAACTATTCCTTTAAAACTTTTACCCAGACACTCATTTACCTCACTTATTCAGTGCCCCGTTAACACTCCTTAACAATCCCATCATGTGCATTTCTACCACCAATGTGTGTTTATTTCACAAATTGTGTTTTGTATTTAAGCTCTGCACTTTCATCTTAGCTTTTCCACAGATCAGCTTGTTGTGTTTTTCACTTTTTAGCAGCCATTCACATCATGCATCCTTTTCTCTAAATCTGTGTGCGTGTGTGTGTGTGTGTGTGTGTGTGTGTGCGTGTGTGTCTGTGTGTGTGTGTGTGCGACGTGAACTTGTCTCTAAGCAGTATGTGTTGTGTATCTACAGGAAAGAAGAGCTCTAGAAAGGAAGATTTCTGAGATGGAGGAGGAACTTAAGGTACTGACACACACACACATGCATCTTCTTTTGGACTTCCACCAATTTCTCAGTATTTCTTCATAACTTACTGGTTGAAGTGTATGTAAAGTCACTCAGAGTGGTTGGACGTGAAATGGTTCATGGTAGAGAAATTTTTGGTCTCTTTAATTTCTTTATGGTTGCGTTGATAGGAACCAGGGTTTGTGATGTCTAAAATGCAAATAATCATTTTATTTACTATCCAAAACCACCAATGAACATGCATGCATCCTCTGAGTTTTTGTATGTAAAGTTAATGATGGTAAAATAGTGGTACATCTAAACGTACTACAATCTGCATGTACCTCTAAACCATGAATGGATTTGAATACATTTTAGGTCAAAATCTTCTCAAAACACAGATGTTTGGTTTCTACCACCACCACTGTCAACAATTCTGAGGCATTTTACAGTAAACCACTCTGAATCTTACACTATAAAGGAAGTCTGGCTTTATCTCTATGCCTTTGTATCTCTGTAAACATACTCAGCAGTCTCCTTCCCAATTCCATTACTGTTGCATCTCTTGTATAATTGATATTTGTATAAATATAAGCTGCATACTATTGCACTGTGTATTGCTACAAGAAAATGGCCATTCTTCTCATGTATTAATGAGAATCTGTATCTCTACTTGCCAGAAAGTATTAGGTGCTAGATTTTTGGCTTGATGGGAAACTGGTCAGTAAAGAGTATCACATTGACAGGAACACAGTGTGCACTGACATGACTAACATAAGCACTATTAGAGCAGGATTAGGTTTCCCAGAGGAAGTTGTGTAATGTAATTTGTGTGATTTGATTGGCTGAGTTGTTTGGGATAGTTATGTGTGTAATTTCCCCAAATTCCCAATGGTTAAAAGGTCACACTTAATAATGGTAAAGTGTATCTAAAAGCAGGTTCTATGTTACATTAGCATCAAGTGGATTGGAACAGGACTGCTATTACTGAGGGAGCTCCAAATTAATTTACAGAAGAACATTTATATAGTTCAAGTATAAAGACGCACAATGCAGATTCAGACTGGATTAAATCACTCCACAATTATTACTGTCAGACTGTAATCACTACAATTCATACTGGATTAAAATTACTTAACAATTTTTTATTGTCAGAGTGAAAAAAGTACACCCTGTAGATTCATACCAGATTAAAATCATGTCATAATTATTACTGTCAAACTGTAACCAATACAGATGCATACTGGATTAAAATGACCCAACAGTTATCACTGTCTGACTGTCAAAAGTACACACTGTAGATTCATAGTGGATTAAAACCCAGATCCAGTGACTAATTGCACAAATTACAGAAACAGCCCAGCTAGAACTAATCCAGCTCCCATAGTGCTAAAGTTATTTGAGATAAATACACAAAGCGCAGACATTACTCATATCATATATTTCATAACGTGCAGCTGAGTAAGCCTATAGAAGACAACAGTAAGAGTAAACATGTACACATAAGTTAAGTGACTTCTGTTAACCCTCTGGGGTTCGCGAACTCACCCAGGCATCAGATTCGATGTTTGTATAAATGTTTGTCTATCTTTGAGAGCACAGCACAGAAATCCGGTCAAAATATTCAATCAAATATTTCCTGAATCTGTATCGCACTTTCCATTCCATCTTATCACAAGATCACACATGACTTACATCTAGGTTATGAGGCTGAGAAGAGGGGCTGAGATACACGTCATCTGCCTCTCAGCGTGTGTAATTGGTGGATTCCTGTGTCCATCTGCATTTTATGTGAAACCGACCATTGGACACTCGGGAAATCACAAGGACTGACCCATCACGCCAGAAACCCTTCATTCTTCATTCAGTCGACATTGCAGACATGTGAAATGCAGTGTTTTTGGAAAGTGGCAACAAAGATCATTTTGATATGAAACATATGGGTATCATGTTGTATGCAAGTGCCTTTAAAGGCGAATTTAAGAAGATAAAATCGAGAAAATGACCTTAGACCCTAGAGGGTTAACAAAAGTGCTGTTACATTCTGTGTTTAGTTCCTGAAAAGGCCTGTGTATGTGTGTGTGAATGTGTGTGTGAATGTGTATGTGTGTGTGTGTGTGTGTGTGTGAATGTGTATGTGTGTGTGTGTATGTGTGTGTGTATGTGAGTGTGGTATACATGTGCAGCTGAAGGGTTGTGGCACTGTTGAATGCTGTGTTGAAATTTTTACTGAATCTTCGCTCCTTACATTTCTCTATTTTCCTCGCTCTTTCTGACCCTCGCTTCTTTCTTCATGTTGTGGTCACGTGACCTGTTGCTCTGTGTATCTCTTACTTTTTTATTTTTTTTCTCCTGTTTCTTCTTTTCCTTAACTGTATCTGCTGTCTCCTTCACGTCTTTCCACATTTCCGCTCTCCATTCTTCCATCTCTCTCTCTGTCTCTCTCTTGCTCGTTCTCGTTCTCTCTCTCTCTCTCTCTCTCTCTCTCTCTCTCTCTCTCTCTCTCTCTCTCTCTCTGTAGAGTCTGCCTGAGGTAAAGCAGGTGCAGTCTCTGCGGGGGTATAATGAGCGTTTGCAGGCGGAGAACAGGGCGCTGGCCCGAGTGCTCTACAGACTCACTCTCGCTCAGAGCTGCGGCCAGCCGCCCTCCGCTGACCTCTAAACCCCCAGCACACTCACACATACCCTCAGACCCGCCCTCACACACAGGCAGGTGCCAGCCTCCTCCAGCTGTGACTCCGCCCGCTCTGAAAATCCCCTGCATTTATTAAAGGGGACGTTTTTCCCCTTTTTATTTACAGTACAATTATTACTGAGAAAAATCCTGATAACGTTGCAAGAAATACATTCAGTAGATGTAAACTTTGATGCAAAATACTCATATGTAACCTATATTAACTTATTATAAATACATATTAATACATATGTACACACTATGGTTCAAAGGTTTGGAATCACAGTTTTCGATAATATCAGTGCAGACAAATGTATCTGATGTGCTAATGTGCTATGCAGATTTACAGCTTGCAATTAGTACTAAGAACAAAAGCTATAAATAAAGAAATAAGCAAAAATAAATGTTACTTGAGTTCAGAATAGTGAACAGAGTTGTAGATGATTCTAAAATGTAGATCATCAAGAGTGATTTTCTTTAAAATTCATATCCAGAAAGAGGTTCTGATAAAATTAAAATCCTGCACGAGTTCAATCTTCTGAGATCCCCTACGGCCATCTGTGCCCAGAAGTCCAGGACAGCTCTTGGTTTCACTCTCTCTGGGTGGAAAGGATGGCCCTTCCCCTCCCCATTACTCAGCATGGTTCTGGAGGTGGGGGGGGGATTAATAAAATTAATGTTCAGAATTAAGTTATGAAGTTATAATAAAATTAAATTAAAAACTAATTCAGAAAGAGGTTATAATAAAATAATTTTTGACAGAGATTATAATAAAGTTAACATACAGAATTAAATTATAATAAAAAGAGATGCTGAATAAAAAATCCAGAAACAGCTGTTGTCGTTTAAAGTGTAATATTTAAATTAACTTTGTGCGCATTATTGTTTACAAAATAATAAAAGAAAGTGATTCCAAACTTCTGAATGTCAGTGTATGTGTGTTGTATTTATCTGGATAACAAAAAGGATATATGTACATATACAGTGTTAAATTTAAAATATTAAAATTTTAAAAATAAGTATAGAATTAAAATGCAACTAATTTATAGTTTTTGCAGTTTCTTAGTAATAAATTGAACTGTTATAGATTTTGTTTCCTTTTTTGTGTTGATTTTGCCCCAGTCTCGAGTGATTTGCTGTGGAGTGTAGCTCCTTTTGGATTGTCCTGGCTTCTTGCATGATGTGCTTGGCAAGCATTTTGGTGACTTTTGGACAGTTTTGTCTGAATTTTTGGATTTTAAAGAACCTCCTTTTGTTTTTGGATCTTGTTCTGGTTCTGCTGTGTCTTTCCAGCCTGAGGCTATTCTGAACTGCATGGCTTCAACATTATTCTAATTTTGTAACTGGCAACCATGCTGATTTATTTCAGCATCTTTTTCGGCATACTTTTGGTAAGATAATTAAAGAAATAGTTTGCAGAAAATACATTTTTACAGTTTTCCCGCTTACCCCAAATGTAGTTGTAGTTGTAGACATGTTTGGTTTCTGATGTTTGCTTGTGTAGTTTTACACTGGAGCTACGAGGCTAATGTAGCTAGTAAGTAATGGACGCTTGTTAGCATCAAGAATTAGCATGGTGCTAATTGGCGCTAATTGTGCCAAAAATACCACACGCCCTTCTTAAACCATGCACCAAGTAATCTCATAGACCATTATAAACATAGACAAAAAGATGGACACATTAATTATGCTAGCATGCTTTTGTCCACCATAAAAGCCACATAAAGTCTATTGAAATTACTTAACAGCTCAACACAGTTTGAGGCAGAACTGCGATGATTTAGGCATACAGTTAGCGCCATGCTAATTGTTGATGCTAATAAGTTTCCATTACTTCTTAGCTACATTAGCCTCATAGCTCTAGTGTAAAACTAAAGACGTAAACGTCAGACAGGGAGAAAACTGGGGAAATTTATATTTTTGCCAAACTATGATTTAATTCCAAAATCCTGTTTCATCTGTTTAGCTTGAATCGGTCACTTTTTTTTTTTCCCCTCCACTCCTCTCTTTTTGGACACTTTCACTTCCTCTGGCTGTGTTTTGGAGCGTGTGTGTGTGTGTGTGTGTTTTTATGAAGCGTTTTATTGATTTTTCCAGTCTATAACATCTTCATAATTCTCCCACTGGGACAAAGCTGGCAGGCTGCAGTGTGATTATACCACTAAACTGTAATAGGGATAGTAGTATTTTTTATTATGACAGGGCTCGAGTTTCACCATGTTGGTGAAAAAGCGCTTAAGGGTTTTTAAATAAGCCACTTTAGGCCGGTGTTAGTCGCAGTAAATTCCCACTAGTTTCCCCTGTTGTGTTATAGCACCAAGGCTAGCGCATGCAGTACTGTGCAGTTTTCGCCATCTGAGAAAATGATATGTAAAGATGGCCGGTTATATACAAAATACAAATAAATAAACAGTCCATTGTGATGTGAGTTAGCTTAACCATTTCCAAGTTCTAATCAAGAATGTCCAATATACAGTTACTATCCAACAACTGGTGTATCTAATCAGTTATTCATTAAATTAAATCAGGTGCTGCAGATTGAATGTAGTAGCCAAACCAAACCTGTTCTTCAAACCAGCATATTCATAACTTTAATAAAAACAACACATTTTTATTATGTTCTGCAGAAAACAACACACTCTTATGTGCTACTGTGTTTATGGTTAGTGGTATTTATTATAACATTATATAGTGTTTTTACTGGCAAAAACACACTTACTGCCAATAAGCATATAAATATATGCTGTGATATATACAGGAACCAAATTTTTAATTATAGTCATTTTTGCCACACTGCCCACAACCAGGAGTTGCTGCTGTTGAAATGTTCCATTACTTGTTAGCTATTACTATTGATTTATCCCCGTAGCTCAGGTGTAAAACTACAGCAAACAACTGACAAACATGCCTTGGCTGATCAAGTACATTTGGGGTAAGATGGGTGCTGAAAGTTTGGCTTTTGGCTGAACCGTTCCTTTAACCACTCTACGCTTCTGTTGTAGGCTCTCCGGTCAGAGAGATTAAGCCTTTGTGGGTGTGTTGAGCTCCTGAGTGTGTGCATTTTGTGTGTGAGAGAGATTAGTAGTTTCTCCTCTTCTCTTCTAGGTTTGAGAACTGCAGCAGCTTTCTGATTTGCATGGCTGGTGTTTTGCAGAGTTTTGGATTGACCTGCAGTGAGCTGATTAGATTTGTAGTTCAGGCTGCTGTCAGTGTGTGGAGATTAGTGTGTGACAGTGTCTGACAAAGAGTGTTGGGGAAAGGAATGTGCAAACACTAGGGGTGTAAAACCGCAGAAACCGCACGCCGAGCACTATTTATTCATGCAGTTTATTCGGATGTCAATAAATGAATTGGAACGTGTGTTTAACTGTTGATATCGTGCACGTCGAACGCCATTTTTCAGATAGGGAAAACAAAACGTTATTGTATTCGACATGCCAATCACTGCTGTTGACATGACGACAACCAGTACGACTGGTCAGCTGTACCCCGGCGACCAGAACTAGATGAACGTTATAGGATGTCTCGTGTGGGGCTGCATCTACAAAATTGAGCGTTATTGAGATCCGAGCTGAGGCACATATCTTTAGTTCCAGCTCCTGAATGAGGCAGTGAGCTCCTTTCACTTTTACTATATGGAAAGTAGTCTGTCTGTGTTACCATATGCCCATTTTGTGCATTGACAGTATATAGAAAATGGACCCAGCCATCTCGCTATTTCCAGGGGGAACCAGGTGAGGTCAGTCATGTCACTTCTGACAAACTGCTTGAGAAGCTGCCCAGCAAATTTTTGTGAACTTGTTTACACGAACATAAATCATCACAAATATTCAGTACGACAGTACATTTTCACCACTAAATGAATTTTAGTTACTCTTTCAGACTTCCTCCACTGTGAGCTGTTTGCGTAAACTATATTGTTGAATTAGAGATGAGAACAGAGCAAAAGAACAGCACAGTAAAAACAGTAAACATGCATTATAATACTGATCACTATAAAATAAACGAATAAATAAATAATAGTTTGAAATAATGTAAACAATTGTAATTATTGTACTGTATTGCAGCTTTATTGTAGCAGTAGTAATACCCACTCCATGCTTTTTACTATTGAGGAGCCTCTATTTCAGATATGTCTTTTGAGTCACAGCTTTATCACATCATTTTCTGTACTGTCATAGATAAATGTTCATTCTGAAGCTATGAAGTGATGCACATGTGGATAAAATGAGACAGTCCAGTCTCTGTAGAAGAGGACAGGGCTATGAAGTGATCTAAAACGGCTCAAGTGTGGCTTTATTTTTGTACTGAAAACAGCCCAAAATAAATTCCAATGACACTTTCTGTGAACATCAAGACATTCTGCCTGTTTTCCTGTTTTTTTCTTGGCCTGAACTTACAGCAGAATTCCAAAAAAAGGGTGGGGTTCAGTATGCATTACATTTTGATGTGAATAATTGAATATTTCACTTTTTCGTGTCGTTTACTGACGTCATGTTCGATGTGTAACTGAGGCTTAGAAATTTTACAGTAATAGTAGTAATAATTTGGCTATTTCAAGCATAATGAGCAAAATAAAAGCTTGATGTATAGTTTTTTATTGTCTGTATTCCACTGTGTAAATACACTGTGTGTCCAAAAGTCTCCGTACAACCCTTCTAATGAGTGAATTCAGCTACTTTAAGGTGAGCCCACTGCTGACTCCAGCATTCAGTTGTGAGCTCACAGCTTGTATAATCTTCATTATGGAACACTCTGGAGCAGCTGCACATAAGCCTAAGGTCACCATTCCCCATGTTAAGCATCAGCAAGCGGGGTATAAAGCCCCCCAGCACTGGGCTGTGGAGGAGTGGAACTGTTCTCTGAAGTGATGGAGCTCCATCCAATATCTTGTCAGTACCTGACCTCACTAATGGTCTTGTAGCTGAATGCAGTCAAATCCTCACAGCAATGTTCCAACATGTAGTGTAAAGCCTTGCCAGAAAAACTGATTTGTGGTGAAATTTCGTGATGAACTGAATCGTTTCCTAAAGAGTCGCAATTGATTTTGAGATAAGAGATTTATTTACACCCCTAGCAAACACCATCAGGAGCTAGAGCTGATTTTGGCTCCACTTATTTGGATTTTTCATTCAGATCTGTCTAAATTCTCTCTTTCTTTATTCCTTTTTGTCTTTCAGACGCTACCAGACTTGAAAGCTGACAACCAGAGACTGAAGGATGAGAACGGTGCTTTGATTCGAGTCATTAGCAAGCTTTCCAAATAGAACAGCGCCTCTCTTCCCCCAGTGGCAGCGTCTGGTATTACACCCCCCCTAGATTATTAATTACAGCAGACATCAGCAACGAGATGGCTCCTTCTTCCTGGTCACTGTACCCCATTTCCTTTTTCTCTTTCTCTTTATCCCTCTGTCTTTCTTTCCCCACCATCACTCGCTCCTCTCCTCTCCATCTGCATCACTTCATCCCACCCGCTCTTCTGTGCACGCTCGCAGCGCCAGAGTTTACATTTACATCGCTGAGAGAAAACGAGAGACGCTGACGGCACAGATGCATTGTTGGCCTGGATAAAAAAAAAGCCTCCAGAACTATTTAACCAGTAAAGCCTTAGCTGTACATAAAATAAAAACAACAAAAAAATCACAGAACACTTTTTTTCTTTCTTTATTTTTTCCTCGTTTTCTCTTGGCTTTCACAGAAGAGCAGTTACACCTCATTTTATTTTTATTTGTGCCACATGCTAGCTTTTTCTAATTTTTTTATTAGTCTTTTTTGTGCATAGAAATGTTATGCAGCTCATTCTCTTTCTTTTTTTCCCCGTCTTTCTCGCTCTCTCGCGCTCTCTCTCTCTCTCTCGCTCTCTCTCTCTATCCTCCAATCATCTCTTTCCATGCTGTAAGTCCCGCCCCCTTTTTCTGATTTGGCGGCACTGTTTCTCAGCAGTGGACTTCTCAGCATTCATCAGTGTTGGCACGCGCACACACCCTGACCTTTTCCCCTGCTCCTGCACATACTCACACACCCTGACGACCCCCGCCCCCCCCCCACGCCCCCTTTTTTTGGATCAGGTGGAATCTTAAGCTTTCACTGAATGTGCAATACGCGTCTTATTCTTCATTAAATAATAAAATGCTTTAAAAGATCAGTCCATCTCACATAGAAAATGTTCACTTCTCTTTTTCCATCGCTCACCCTCCTCGCTTCCTGTCACTTTTTCCTCCCCTCTTCCTTCTCTTTCTCTTCCTCTTCCTTCCCCCTACAACCCCAAATTTCTCCTCTTTAAGTTTGTAGTGTAGTCGATGGTTTATATTCCTCACGTTGTTTTTAGCAGGTACTGAGTGAAGCTGTATATACCTGTATGTATTGTTTGAGACAAGCACATGGCATGCTTTCTGTCTGTTACTGTTGAAATATTACCAACTCCAGAGGATGAAACGAAACTGAAAAAAGGTGTGTTTTAACTATTTTCTTCTTTTATAGTCTGAAAACATCGAATAAACAGTAGCGCCTCCCTATGAAAATAAGGGAACAGCTTACAAGGTGTTCAGCGCATTCTTTCAAGTTTTAAAGAAATATTCACGGTAATTGTGACATAAGAATAATATAATTCACTACTTTTCACACGCGTTGTATTCCGTATATTTGAAAGAGTGCTGTTTTTTTTTCTTTCTTTCTACCCTGCCCCCCCGCTGTTAGTATTAGCCGAGGTGTTGTCACTAAGGATATGCCTAGGTATCGCTAACCCAGCCCCTTTTTTTTAATTTTTATTTTATTTTTACATTGTCTACATGCACTGTCGATGATGCCATGCCAGGAGTCTCGCTGTCCATTTTTTTCTCCTTTTTCTTTTCTTTTCTTTTCTTTTAAAGCAAACTTTTGGTCACCGTGTCAGAGGAAGTCCGTGCATCGGAAAAGAATGAGTGAATGAACTTTATGCATTTCAGTGGCCTTTTAAAAATACTGTAGTTGAGAGAAGAAGAAGGATAAAAAAGTCGCTGTTGGACTGTCAGCTCTCCTCTTTTGGTTTAGGTTTTAAAATTATAATTTTTTTTTCGGTTTTGTTTTAATGTTTATTTTTTCCTCCTTTTTAAAAATTTCCCATCCTCTTGTTGTAAAATAGACGTGTGGCTTCCTACATGCAAGCTGTGCTGTGACTACCAACCACTGAGAGTTCATTAAAAATAAAGTTGTACATTGTAAAAATCCGTTACGGGCATGAGTGTTATTTATTATGATGATTATGATTATGATTATTATTGTTGTTGTTGTGATCGTATCACAAAAAACAAGAAACGATGTAGTATGTAAACACTGTTAAAGATTCAAAACATCCTGTTCACTTATCAGTCCATATATGAAAGCTAAACTGCAAAAACAGCCTGTTTTGTATTTACTGTTTTGTGATGTCACAAAAGACATTGCATTTACATATACATACCTTATAAGCCTTCAGCAGTTTAGCCCCGCCCATTCACACTGATGTTGTTATAAGAAGTGTTTAAGCCTGGACTGAGGCTCAATACAGACCAGCCGATAAGAACACAGCTCATTTACCTATATCAGTTCTAAGGCCACAGTAACAAAAGAGCCTGTTTAATTCTAAGGGATAAAAAAAGGTTTAAAAAATAGGCATGTAAAAATTTATTTAAAATTTATTTATATTTGGTACTTAAACACACAAATGTCATTAAGTGGACCTCACAAGAAAAAAATAAAATGCAGGAAAAATGAAATGAAAAAAAGGATGTGTGCTTTAATCTCCCTTTTGGAGTGTAACTCGTCATCAGTACAAACTGTTCTCACTGCCTTTTTAATGTTTCCTTCCAGATTTGATGGTGTTTACAGTAGCTATAAAAGAGTCATACAAACTGGACTGTGAGTGAAATCTGTGTTGCTCATTATGGTCAATATGACTGACTGGAACATAAACAGAATGTGCAGTAGTGGACACTTCTGCTTAATGCCACTAGAGGGTGCACATCAGATTCCACTCAGCTTGTTATAATGCTAGTTTTGTCTGTATGTGAACTTTAACCCTTGAACCCTAGATTTCTTATTAATCTTAGTGTGACAACAGACTGAATATGAATGTTTTATTCAGTAATACCTATAGAACATGTATGTTCTGGAGTTGAGTGTGAGGAACTAAATTGTGAGCTTACATATGGCCCCTTGACATTTAAGCAGTTCTAATAGTAAATAATAAGCTTTTGTATGTTTGTCAACTTTCATACATGTAATACAGCTCAGATTTCTTCAGAATAAAAATAAAATGGCATAGAACATAAAAACAAGAAGGTTACAAAATGAATGAAATGAATGTGCTTAAAGGTAGTAATAATAAATAACAAATAAATTGGCTTATAGCACCAGGGCTCAGGGGCTGTAGTTGAAAATTAGCCAGTTGGCTAACACTAGCACATTCATGTTGATTAATGTTTATTGTCCCTGATTAATAAATAAGCTCATCTTAGCACATAATATCTTTCCTTATGTACTACAAAACTTTCTTTGGTGTATATATATCAGAATAAGCTTAGTGTCCGTCTTTAAAGAATAGGTCCTGGACTTTTTCAAACAGCTGTTTCTGCTGTTCTGATGTCAGTTGAATGTTCCCTGATGTAAAAACATTCACTCAGCATGTTGTTTTGTTTTGCCTTCCTTTTCCTTCTGTGGGTCTTTAGTTTCCTCTGGCGTTACTCACACATGAACACTTTAAATCCACAAATAAAGCCATTGGACATGCACTGTTTTCACCAGAGGGGTGATTTCTCATCAGAACTGGAGTCAGTGGGTTTATGTAGCACGCTCCAGATTCATTTCCGCTAGTGAGGAACGGCTCTGTGTTGATAAACAGACTTGTCTCTGGTGTTTAAAGTCATAGCAAAAAATGCTTTCCTATTCACCTCCACCCCACACACACACACAACAAATGTAGGTAATCAGCCAGGATGTGTTTGGTGTCTGAAGTTCGCTTCTTTATTTTTACGCTGTCGCTACAAGGCTAATGTAGCTAACAAGTACTGGAAGCATATTAGCATGGTGCTAACTAAATCATCACTCATTTGTCTCAAATTGTCAAGTTATCTTAAATAGTCTTGCCTATGTGTTTCCAACACTGTATGGCAAACTGTTGTCTATAAATATGAACAAAAGTACGGACAAATTTCAGGCTTCAAGACTCTGTATAGCTATGTGACATACTTCAGCTTGAGGCAAGTGTGTGGCAATTTAGGTGTGTGCTAATAAGCTTCCACTACAGTAGCCTCACAGCTCCAGTGTAAAATTAAAGACACCAAACATGCTGATCCTCTATTTGGGATCAGAGGGAAACTGAGTAAATTAGATTTTTCTCCAAACTGTTGCTTTAAGCCCAGCAAGGTCGAGTCATGCTTTGTGGATAAGTGGTGGTGTGGGAGCAGCAATCTTAGGCATTCATGCAGTAAGACTTGTTTTTCCTCTTGCTCAAGTCTCCCCCTCTGTAAATAAATAAATAAAAGCATAAATAAAAGCATTCCTCCACTGCTTGCTGGCCCAATCACGGGCTTGACCAAAGATAATACGGAAAAGATCAGCTGGACATTGTCCCAGTTTAAAGGGGGAAAAAATGTCTCAATATATTTTTGGAAGCGAATGGATTTAATTACTTTTATTTGAGCCACTTTGGAGGAATCTAGACAATAAAACCCCTCCAAACTGCTCTGTGTACTCTGCCACTAAATTACTGAAGAATATAAACATTTAAACTGTATGAAATCCTCCAGAAAAGAGACACATGGACCATTTTATATAAAAAAAAACACCTTTAAGAGTATTATCAGCCTCACTGTACACTACAGGGCATAAGAATAACTTTTGTTGCCATCTAGTTTCCCCAAAGCAGTTTGTTTCAGAATATCCCGTGAGTGTTGCAGTGCTGTACTGTCAGGCTGACTTTACACTGTGAAACCTGCATGAAACTAAACACCCGAATTGCACAATGTAAAGTATCTAGCCATTCACTTGAAACTCAGTTGCACACAGCCACAGCAATTGCAGGTGTCGACAGGATGAACGACATAATTTCAAATGACCGATTTCACAAGAGAAATGGACAAGAAAATAAAGAAGATGGTTTACTGGACAACTGGGGAAAAAGATCCTCCTGAACAACTTTTATGTAAGTTTGTCATTTTGTCAGTTACCTGAACAATGACAACAAACAAACTACAACCTTCTTTCCAAAAAAGTTTAACCGTTGTGCAAAATGTATATGAAAACTGAATGCAGTGATGTGCTTATCATTTAAACCCTGTATTGAATTGACAGTAGTACAAAGACAACATACAAAATGTTGAATGAGAAATGTTATTGTTTTTTACAAATATATACTTGTTTTGAATGATGCCAACAACATGTATAAAAAAAGTTGGGACAGGGCAAGAAAGGACTAGTAAAGTTGTAAAATGCTAACTAAAAAAACACCTGGTGGTTGATTGGCAAAAGGTCAGTAACATGATTGAGTACAAAAGAGCCTCCCAGAGAGGCTGAGTCTCTCAGAAGTAAAGATGGGAAGGGGTTCATCACTCTGTGAAAGACTGCACGATCAAATAGTGCAACAATTCAAGAATAACGTTTCTCAACATAAAATAGCAAAGAACTTCTGCTTTTCGTCATCTATGGTACATAATATCATTAAAAGATTCAGAGAATCCAGAGAAATTTCTGTATGCAAGAGACAAGGTCAAAAATCAATATTGGCTGGCTGTGATCATCTGGCCCTAAGACAGCACTGCATTTAAAAGAAACAACTCATTCTGTCATCACATCCACAAAAGTTAAAACTCATAATGAAGAAATGCTGTATAAACAGGACCCAGAAACACCACCACCTTCTCTGGGCCTGAGCTCATTTAGGAAATTATTTTGAATTATTTGGAAATCATGGACACTGTGTCCTCTGGGCTAAAGACCATTCAGCTTGTTATCAGCACACAGTTCAAAAGTGAGCATTCGTGATGGTACAGGGGTTCATTAGTGCACATGGCATGGGTGACGTGCACATCTGTGAAGACACCATTAATGCTGAACGATATATACAGGTTTTGGCAACATATGCTGCCATCCAGACAACGTCTTAAAATATGTATCAGTTTTAGCATTTGATATGTTGTATTTGTACTGTTTTCAATTAAATATATTTTATAAATAAATATAAATTAAATATAAATAAATTTTCAATTTACTTTATTTGCATATCATGGCACTCTGTTCTTATTTATATTTTGCACAGAGTCCCAACTTTTTTTGGAAACAAGTTTGTAGTGTCTCGAGCTAACGTTTCTGTAATTGGCTGGCTTAACACCTTTAGAGTAATTAAATGTGTTGTATGCAACTTTGTGTTGTATTGCTTTGTGTAACGGTCGAGTTGCACAGAAATTAAGTTGCATGAAATTCACAACATGCTACTAGTTTCACTGTGTGAAGCCAGCCTTACTCTGGTGTACTCTCTGGGTAAAGCCGTCTTCACATTTTTGTTGATAACAGTTATACTGAGCACTCCTAATGTAATACACTAGTATTTTAAAGGAAAGTAATCATTATCCTGAACTAACACTTCTATTTTCCTAATGATAATGTGAGTTACCTCACCAGCACTTTAGCTAACTGGCTTGCTAGCTAGGTGTCTAATTTCCACCCAAACTGTGAGGTCTCTTAATATACTACTGTGGAAGAATTAGCCATCCTTAAGTCCATAGGCAGAACGGTTGCATCCTCAAATGTTTGCCTCGTCTCCTATCCGCCTGCAAAAAATGTGAAAAGGAAAGACAAGAGAAGTGGAAATCAAGTGAGTGAGCAGTAATGGGGGGACAGCTGATCCATTCCAAAATTTCAAATTTGATGTTGGCTATAGATGAGCTAATGCCAATACAACTGCTTATTACCATTACATACATACTAAGAAACGTCACTAGCTGGCGCTGGTAATGTTAAAGGCTGCGTTGAAATTCAATAACACAGAGGAGTGGCCGCCTAATTCAGTCATCTTTGGGTTTTAAGCTAATTAGCTAGCTAGGAAAAAGACCAGCATGAACCAGCTTAGGCTAGCATAGAATTCATGCTGGTCTGTCCTGCTTTTTTTGCCGAGAGGTCTGTTTGTTTCTAGAGTTGACTCTGATTTCAGTTCCAAGAACCAATTCTACGGAAAATAGTTTTCAGAAACGACATCTGGCAAAAACAAAGAGTACAGTATTAATTATATTGAACCCAAGCAAGGAAATTTGGAAATTTATCTAACGGTAGCTAAATTAACTTAGCTGACTAACGGGGGCTAAACTGAACATGATCCTCCTGTCAACTATTCAGATGGGTTGATGTTTTGCTGCTGGCAATTGTTTGATTGTTAGCAAATTTTCTTGCATTACAAATTTTACATTGTACCTTGTTTTCCACTTTGTCTAAAGTACATTTCTGGACTATCAATGCGTGAGTTGTGGAAGGACGTATTTTTTGTACACAGTCCAAACAGTAACAGCAGAATATCTTGCTCCATGTATGCAAGTGGAGGCAAACATGAGCGACCCTGTGCGGTATCGTGACCAAAGCTTCATAGTCGACTCTTGATTCCAGAATGCCTGGTATCGAGGAATCAATTCTTCTTGGGATCGACTCTCGACCCTAGTGTCCAGTGAGTGTACACAGAAGATGTTACCAAGATAAATGGCTGCATTTAGTTAAACCCTTTTGTCGAGTGTTGTTAATAATCACATTGCTGTCTTCGTTGAAAAACACGATTTATTTTTTAATGTAGTTATTATTGTTTTCAAACTTTTGGCCTTGTACCTGACGTGGTTTTCTCTCTGCAGTATGGCCGCCGCTGAATGATGAGGGGTTGAGTTTACGTTTAGATGATGCCGCTGTCTCTCCTGAGATTTGTTCTGAATGCTGGAATGTGGCTGGGCAGGAAGTGCTTTACTCAAATCAACATTCTTCTCTTCCTCTTCCTGTAATAAAGGAGCAGCAGCGGAGCTCCAGGATATTGGAGATTTGTCTCTGAAACATATTCTTCCCTCCAAGCCCTTTAATTTAGACACTAGGCCTGAACTACAGCACAGGAGAGTGTGTGTCTGTGTGTGGTGAAGGAAGCTGAAGGAAGCAGGAATGTTTGTACTTCAGGTGTTCTGGTGCTGTAAGTTAGCAAGTTAGCAGTAGCTATTCAAATAACAGTAATGTACGAGTAGGCATTTGAGAAAAAGTATTATTCAATTAGCAAGATTACTTAATTTTCCCCCCTGGAGTACAATGTAAAAAACTTCAAATTATAACAGATATCTGCTACTAGTATCTACTGCGAAACGTTCAGTATCTACTACAAATTGTTCAGTAGGTACTGTGAATTGTTCAGTATCCACTATGAATCGTTCAGTATCTACTGTGAATTGTTCAGTAGGTACTGTGAATCGTTCAGTATCCACTATGAATCGTTCAGTATCTACTGTGAATTGTTCAGTAACTATGAATCTTTCAGTATGTTCTGTGAATAGTTCAGTATCTACTATGAATTGTTCAGTATCTACTGTGAATCGTTCAGCAACTACTATGAATCTTTCAGTATGTTCTATGAATAGTTCAATACCTACTATGAATTGTTCAGTAACTACTATGAATCGTTCAGTATCTACTATAAATTATTTAGCAACTACTATGAATTATTCAGTATTTATTGTGTATCTACTGGGTTCATATTCATTGTTACAGGAGGATAATTTGAATTTAGGAGTGGCCAATGTTTTGATAATCATTTGGCTAAGAAAAAAAGTCAGGCTGTCGCATGGAATGTTTTTATCTTTTTTTGAGTTGGTTTTGTTCTGAGTTTGGATCAGATTTATGAAGTTATTATTTTTGTTAGGCACTTAGTTAATTCAGCATAGATATTGACCTGGCACCATTTCATAACAAAACTGTTTTTCAGTGTAATACAGGCCAGAAAACAAAGGCAGTTTAAACTGTTTAGCTGCACTCTTTGTGATCATTAACACACTTTTCTTTGTGGTTTAACAGAACTGTAACAGTATAGCACACTCATTAAAGGACATCTGTCACATCAGAGTGGTCAGATTTAACGGTATTACTGTCCATTCAGTTGAATAGAGCAGCAGGCTGGATCAGAACAGTTTTCCACAAGTATGTCTAGATTAGCATTTTGATATGCTACTGGGTATGACTGTGACTGGTCTGAAAGGTTGCCAATGAACGAGGTCAACACAGCCAAAGCAGCAGCATTGTTGGACATGAATGTGTAGTTCCCCAAAGTTGAACTTTCTCATAAAAAAATTTTGTGTGAAATTTTTCACACAATGTGTTCATCCCTGTGATGCAAGTGAAAATTCAAGCACAAGTGTGACTGGTCCGTCCTTTGGCTAGAAAAGTCAAAAAGACAGCCGAGTTTCCTGTGGGGTAGGAAAGTTTTGATAATGGATGAGAAATGTGACTCATTTTATGATGGTACCTACAAATACAATATAATTGCAAAGTCGTTTTCTGAACCACTTAACCATGTAGATTAAATACAATTGAAATACAAAACTCTTTGGTGTCAGAGCCGCTTTGTGAGATGTGTAACAGTGACGTCTTTCGCACAGCAGATTTTATAGTCTGTTTTGTAGAAACACTTATAAAAACTATATTTTGTTTTTTTGTCACTTAAAGAGTCACTGCAGCCTTAAACTACCATTTCATGTTATTTCTCTTGCCGTACAGTGTTAGAGCAACATGGTATCCATCAGCCTTATTGGTTTGACAGAGTTCATGATTTTATATAGTTTTCATGTTTTCTCACTAGAATACCCAGCTTGCATTACCCAAATACACATTGACACAGCCATTAGGAATCTCTGTGGTGTCAACCAGTGTTGACTAACCACTTATCTATAGACTAAATACAGCCAAGCTAGCATTGGTATAACTCTCACTTCAGTCACTGAACAAAATTGAAATGAAAACTGATTCTATCTTTGTTCTACCCTTTCAGCAGAAGAGAACATGCCTATCTGAGGTATCTAGGTATCTAGATAGCAAGATAGCTTTGCTAACTTTAGCTTTTAGCTTGTTGTCCTGCTCATCTACCAAGTCATTTCAGTAATGTTCCATTGTAACGATGGTCTGAAGACAGTTATGACAGTTATATGTCTGTAATTACATATTCAGCTTTCTGGCAGCAGTGTTAGCTTTCGCCTTGCTTCAGCAGCAACCAACTAGCAAAAAAAAGCCTGCCCCCAAAAATCCACTCAAAGTAGTTGTAGTGTTTCGGAAGGGGGTTTTGCAAGTCTTTAAACTGTAAAACTACACAACATACACACTTATGTTAGTATTTAATAGCAATTCTCGTGTCACCACAAACCACAACTACTACTGTAATGTTCCAGTAATAACGATAATGATATGTGACTCTTATTGTGATAGCATTTGTGTTCCTGCTGAACAAGAGTGAAGTTATAAGGAGTAAATTGTTGAATTCTTAGTGAATTTATTTTGTAATTCCATTAATTTATGATGTATCTACCACTGTTGCGTATGAATCCACAAAGGTAGATTTAAGTTACTATCTAAATTAGAATAATAGCGAAGTTAATTATAGCTAAATTACAGCCATACCCACTCAGTGTGCACTGTTCATGCTGCTTCAGGTTTTATTTGAATGATTCCAGTTGCATGCAGCACTTTATTTTTGCTTTGAACAACATAATCATCAGCCTGAGCTGATTTGATATAGTTTAGGTTGGGTAACCAGCTACAGTGTCTGGAGGGTAAAGCAAATCTACATGCCTGATTTAAATATTTAGCCACAGAGAAACAAAACAAAAATATTTGCCAGCTGTATTTAAGCATAAATTGCAAATATGTGATGGCTGTATGAAGCTGTCTCCACATCTGACCCACAGGAGACCCCTGTTTTACATTCTGTGGAGGTTCTTTAAACCGTGTTCTTCACAGTCGCATATCTCATTTACAAAATCAGTTCCCTAAAAAGATCAATTGAAAGGTTTTTAGGGGAATAAAAGTGCTTCTTCTATATATCCAGAACCATTTTTGGCATGTTTATTTTTAAAAGATGAGAGTTGCGGTTGTGCCTGTTATTAAAATATTGAGTAGACCACTTAGCTAGAACAATGAAAGTGTGCAGAAGAAAACCCAATTTATGAAAGACCTCCTGCCCATCTAAGCAGATGGCATCATTCAGCTGGCATGGCGATGGTCAACTGTTGGGCCAGGCGTGCGCTATGATTTGGATAATCAGCTTTTGTTTGTGCATGACTGTGTTTGAGAGAGACTTTAAAATGCCCATTTAGCCAAATAGGGGTTTGTTTAAACGTTACACATTTAGCAGAACAAAGTGGTAATCCCACCACCTGCTATCCATAAAACTGAACAAATAGGTTGCAGTTATTCTGCTCAGCTCTCACACACAATGAGAACTGGATGCACAAAACAACAGTCAACAACCTGAAGAACTTATTCAAGTATTGTTTACACCTCCTTTATTTAAAACCATGTTAATAATAAAGCTAATGCTAATGATAAGGCACCATGTTAAGTTCCTTAAAGCAATGAAGCTGCACTAAATACATGTTTTTCTTTTGTGGATTTGAGGGGATAGGTGAAAAAAACTAAATATACACCATTTCCCCAAATGTATTCACAGATCAGATGGCGTGTCTGAAGTTTCTTCACTTTTACATTGGAGCTATGATGTAGCTAACAAGTAACAGACGCTTACTAGCATGTTAGCATGGGGCTACAACCACATCCTTAGCTTATTACTTGCCTCAAACTGTGTCTAGTTGTTAAGTAATCTGAAATAGACTTGCTCATGTGGTTTCTGACACCGTATTACAGACTGTATTACAACATGGACAGAAGTACGGACAAAATTCATGCTTCGAGATTTTTTAGCTATGCTAACATACTTTCCCAGAGGAAGTAAATATGTTAAACGAGACCTCTTAATCTCATCTACTTCTCCTAGACACAGTTAAGTCCTTTTTAAAACCAGAGGAGATTTTCTCCTGTTTCTGAAATTTGGCTCCTGAGAAATAAGATTTTCACACTTTGATCAAAATATTGTCACACATATGGATTAACTCCTCAGTGTATCTCTCATCTCACCCCAGTCTCAGCTGAATAATATTTCCATATGAAAATGTGAGATCTCATCATTTTCTTATAAAGCTCTATTCTGTGTCATAGAACTCTTTCACCAGTCTGTCAGTATAGAAGAAGAACTTTTCTCATTCATCACCAGAACTTCTTACAGTGAAATGGTGATGTTAATCCCCTCTTTTCTCCTAAGGTGGGGAGACAATCTTAAGAAGGACATTTTCCTTTGGGTAATCTATGTTAAAAGATAACAGTGTGTCTTACAGTGTCAGAAACCACATGAGCAAGTCTTTTAGAGATTATTTATAACTCAACACTGTTTGAGGTGAGTTTGTGATAGTTTAAACGATCAGTCAGCACCATGCTACATAATGTGACAATAGGCTTTCATTACTTGTTAGCTACATTAGCCTTGTAGGTCCAGGGCTGAAACTCAAATGACAAACCTCAGATGACAGACATGTCTGATCGGCTGTATTTTGATTAAGGGGGTTGGGTTTTTACACCATTAACTTTTGATTTAAAGGAAAATTCCATAGATTTTCAAAAACTATTGACTATTGGCTTTATACTAAATGAATCATACTGTTTTGATGCAAAATGGTCCACTGCTTATTATTTTCTCTTTACAGTGGTGATGGAGCCAGCGGTCATGACATCTACCACATGAATATAGCAAATTTTACTAATAATATTATTAGAATTTAATATTATGTACCATCCAAAATAACCCGCAAACCCACATGTCTTCTCTAAACTATCATAAAACAGTGTCTCAGGTATCAGGCAGCACATCTGGGTCCTATCACCACCACTGTGAACAGTCCTGACACAGGAGGGCATTTCACATCACACAAATCTGACTTTGTTTACATTTTAACTAACGAATTATGTGGAAATTGTGAAAAATGTTGTGGAATTCCCAGTTATGTGGGGCTAAATCTAATGTCCTGTATTCAGATAAAGATAACAGGTGGTATATTTCATAGTCCACTCAGCTCAGTCCTGACAATTTGCCAGACTGTATCTAACAGTTTTAGCCCGAGACATTCTGTGTTCATTCATTAATGAACACAGATGTTTAGAAGTTGAGCAGGGAATATTGCAGGTTTTGTTCGTCTTCATTTGCTATTCTTAGAATGACTATCATCCATTTTCATCCATGGCAAAGCACACATACACAAGTCTCTTGCACAGATGTGTTGCAGCTGGAGCTGATTTGGATTACTGGCCTGGAATGGAGGTCTAAACTAAACGAAAGCTGGTCAAACAGGACTCCTCCGACTTTATGGCCACGTTCCAGGTATTTAGACATATGTATTTCCATGTATGTTCCATGGATAAGGTTTTTTTTTCATGTGTAAGGTATTTGTTTTGTACATTTGTTCATACTGGATATGTGCCAACTGCACCATTAAAGGTGTGGTGACATTATACATTGATTTTCCAGGTGTATATATATTTTATGGTTATCTTTAGTTATTTCTACAGTTATTTTTTAGGGGTGCACATGAGTCACATGAAAGTAGCCTAACTGTGGCTGTGTTAGCCAGCTGTAGTCCCTGATTCTTGATGTCATAAACCAAAAACAAAATAACAGACAATTTACACATGGACAAAACTAGCATTATAAGAAGATTTAGGCCTGGTCTTTGTCCAGATTACACTTTAATGGTGATTTTTCTCCTGAGTTTTCTGTGTTCTGTGGAGCAGTGGAACTGTGTTGTCTGAAGTGCTCCATCCAATACCTTTGGGATGAGTAAAGTGGAGTTTTCATCCAGAACTGACCATCAAGCATCAGGACCTGCCCTCTGTAGTGCATTTGTGGCTGAATGCAATCCGATTACACTTTAATGGTGATTTTTCTCCTGAGAGTTTCAAATACTACCCAAACCAGTTCAGTGTTCAGTGTAGTTAATAATTGTAGATGGCATGACAGTCAGATGACAGTCAGATGATGAACAAAGTTGCCTTCGACTGTGTTCAAGTGGCTAAAATTAAACTAGCTGAAATGTGGAGCTTGGCTAACTTTTGACTTATCACTTCATTGAATAGTTCAGCAAAAAATCAACACCCCCCCACCACCTCACCCCAAATGCAGTCCATCAGCAAAGACGTTTCTGAAGTTTGCTTTTTTAGTTTTACACTGGGGCAACAAGGTAATGTAGCTAATGGGTAATGGGAGCCTATTAACATACCATTTCGCATGGTGCTAACTGCATTGCTAAATTATAAAAACACTTTGTACTAAAAAGTAATGTAAGTTGCTTGACACTAAGACACTTGCTTATGTGGTTTCTGACATTGTATGATGTACGGTTATCTATAAGCACAGATGAAACTCATCATCAAAATCCTTTTCACCGTGATATCAACCTAATAGGAAAGCACTAAATAACATTAGTGACTATTGGACACCACCAGGAATCCACAGAAACGTTTAATATTTTCTATGATTTTTTTTCAGCAGGCCTTACTTGACATACACTATCTCTCCAGCGATGTTCTAAAAAGAGAGTTCAGCTACTTTATGGCGTACTCATTGCTGACACAGGTGCTGAATTATTGAGAATAATCTCCATAGAAAAGCTTAGCCTGATTAGCCTAATGCTAAGCATTGGCTAGAGGGGTATAAGCCCCCAGCATTGAGCTGTAGAGCAGTGGAACTGTATTCTCTAGAGTGATGGAACTCCATCTAATACTTTTGGGATAAGTTAAAGTGGAGTTTTCATCCAGAACTGACCATCCAACATCTGGACCTGACCTCTCTAATACTTTTGTGGCTAAGTGCAATCAAATACTCACAGCAATGTTTCAACAGTGTGAAGCCTTCCCAGAAGAGCCGAGGCTGTTCCTGCAGCAAAGGAGGGCAGAATCTCTATTAAAACCCTTGATTTCAGAAGAAACACTGGACAAACTTAGTGTGGTTTGAGGCAAGCGTGTGATGATCTAAGCATGCAGTTAGTACCATGTTAATTAGTGGAGTATAGGCTTCCATTATATCTTAGCTACTTTATAGCCTCATAGCCAGTGTAAAGGTAAAGAAGTGAACTTCAGACACAAAATGTTTTCACTGATCGACTGCATTTGTGGTAAGTGGAGGAAATTGTGTAATTTAATTATTTTTGCTGTCACTTTAAGGAGTAAAAGTGGTATGAGAAAAAGGGAAATCAGTGTGTGAACCTGTCGGGCAGCTTTTGCCAGCGGCTCCTGTCTCCAGGGTGATAAGGCAGAACAGTGAATTTAATTCCCAACGAGGGAGTGACTCTCCACTTATCTGCTCCTTTAGAAAGCGCATTGTTGGAATGCTAAGTGGGCCGTAGTTGAAAGGGGAGCAGGGTTTGCGTTGGAGTGAAAGCCGAGGCACTGGAGAGCCCTTTGGCTTTTTCTTTGAGCTTCCCGAAATCGGGCAGAAAAATGCTAAACATGCTGTATCATGACCTCAGTCTTTAGATCAGAGGCTATTTATAGAGCACGGTCTTTACACTGTACCTTTGCTACTCTCTCATTTATCTTTGACTGCATTGTGGAAAGGAGAATGCTGAATGCTGAAAGTTTTACCATTTTCCCAAATGTAGTTGATCTGACAAGACTTTTTTGGTGTCTGAAGTTTCTTTAGTTTGTACTGGAGCTACACTGTAAAAAGTGGCTCGTCAGATCTACTTAAAAAATGACTTCATGTGGTTACAAGCAATTGAACTAGTTTTATTCAACTTAAAAAAAACTATGAAATAATCATTCATTCAAAGTATTTATTTAGGTTGAATACAATTTTTTAATTTACTTGTTACCACATGAAGATTTTTTTTTTAAGTAGATCTGACGAGACACTTTTTACAGTGTACAAGGCCAATGTAGCTAACAAGTAATAGAAAGCTATTAGCAAAAGTTAGTATGGTTCTAACTGCACGCCTGAATCATCTTGCACTTGCCTTAAATTAAGCTGAGATGTTAAATAATCTTAAAAAGATTTGATTATGTGGTTTCTGACACTGTGTAACATACTGGTATCTATAAATATGGGCTAAAGTACATTAGCATGGCTAGCACACTATCAAAATAAAGGCTTCCCTGGTGAAAAAAAATTCATAGAAACCATTAAAAGTTTCTGCTTATTCTTGGTGGTGTCCAACAGTAACTAATGTATTTAGTGTTTTTCTGATGGATTGATATCACAGTGTAAAGGATACTGATGGTTTAACAGGTGTTCTGGGACTGATTCCAGATGAACGTGATGGTTGTCTAATGGGATCTAAAGATGTCCTATAGAAAACTAGTGGTCTTTACTGTAATCATTAAGCCAATTCCCATTAGAAAGGAAACCCATCAGGTTTTTATCGTAATCGTTCTAATGGTCTCTTTTCAGCAGCGTCCTAAATTGCTCTTGGCCTCGATGTTTGATTCTATTAAAAGCCCCTATTGGGAGAAAACTTGTGTTGTTTACTTGTTTTTTACTTTTTACCCTATCTGAAAACAACTGCTACTCTTGTGTAAACATTTCATGATAAATGGACATATAGAAATGGTCCAAAATGACTTGTTATAAAATCTTGTTACATTAACCTACGCTCAAAATTAAAAGGGAATTCTGCTGATTTTTCATAATTCTGCAGAATTAAATGATTAAGATGTACATAAAGTCAACTGGAGTGGTTTGATGTGAAATGCTCTGTTCTAGAGAGTCAGAATTGTTCACAGTGGTGGTGATAGGAACCAGACATCTGAAGAGGTAAATTCAGGAGAGCACATCTTTGGTCCAGCTCTGGTCCATCTTGGTAATTTGGTAATTCAGCTTATCTGTAATTGCCAGGTTTAGTTAGTGTGTTTGAGTAGGGGAATTACCAAACTGTGCTGGACAGCGGCCCTCCAGGACCACAGCTGTGCACCCCTGGTTTAATGCTTCTAAATGCCATCTCACGGAAACATCTTGTTACATGAAATGGTAATGAATACATTATTCGATTTCCGAGACATTATTTTACAATAGTACTGAGAAGATTATGTCCTAAACTGTATGTGTTTAATCTAGTCATGGTATTCACTTTTTCAGATTTATCACATGACACATGTAGATTCACTGGTTTTGGAAAGTAATTAAAATGGCTATATTTGTGTTGTAGACATGGTGACCCCTTGTTCATATTAGCACCACTGTAAAGAAACCTGAGTCAGTAAGTTTCTCTTCAATGAACCATTTCACACCAAACCGCTCTGAATTACTTTATTTACATCTCAAACATCGAAATATGAAAAAAATTTGAAAAATCATTTTTAAGAATGTTGTTCCTTTTCCTGCTAAATTGACATGTTAGAAAGGCAAGGTCTGGCTTGACAGTGCCAATTTACAAAAGTGGTCCTTTAAAGAACCATCCAGTGGAAGGGTCTTTGGCGAAGCAACAGTGGTTCTCCCGTGACATCACTCCAAACAACCGTTTTTTGGCAGCTTTAGGAGTATAGAGACCATTTCAAAGCTTGGTTTTTGTCCATAGTTTTGTGCATTTTAAAGAATTCCTGCTTTAATCTTAAGGTCCACTCAGTCTGACTGCTGTAAAAGAAGCTTAATCTGCGTCTGGGAAAGCAACACAATGAACAAAACGGCCATATTGACGTGTCACGTTTGCCTCTGGGCTTTCAGGCATTTCTCAGCAGGCCAAACCCTAAGAGAACCAGTTTGACCGTGTTTGGAAGTTGTGTGATGGTGGAAACAGCAGTTTCCAGCAGGTTAATGCTATGCCCTGAAATGCCTAAAGCTAAGACAACACACACACACACAGGTAGCAGCACAGCAGCACCACTAATTATCTTAGCATGAAATGAGCTTGCAGTCATCAAAGACAGCTTGCTATGATTACCCAATTCAGTTCAATTTTGTTGCTATTATGCATAAACCCAAGTGCATAGAATAACACAAGAAGCTTATCAAATGTCCCAAGGTGCAACGAAGAGAACATTCAAAGTAATAACAGTGCAAAACACCTTAAACAACCAGCCATCCACTAAAACAGATGTCATTAAAAATCCCCATACTGTAATCTCTAGTGCCAAAGGGAAGAGACAAGACAGAGCAAAACAAACACAATATTAATGTATGAAATACAGTAAAAAAAACCCTATGCTAGCTCTTCAAAACCAGCACAGGAAAAGCTCTGAATATGGATGGGATTAAAGACACAGGAAAAGTTATTTCACTGTCAAAGAAACAAAGAAAACATTCTTGTCAACGGAGCATTTAGCTCACACCCTACAAATTAGCTTCAGTTCTGACAACATAACGTTAGAGGATAAGTTAAAGTTTTTGTGGCTACATTGATAAAATATTCTCATAATATTGTCAATAAGTTTTAAGGTAAAGTATAAGCTTTCATTCAATTTTGTTACTCAAGGCTAACTGCTTGTCCTGGTGGGTGTTTGGTCAGAGAACTTGTAGAGAGGTGAATTCCCACTCTGCAATGTCTTTTGGGTTTTTCAGACGCTAGAGGGCGCTCCCGAGTGAGTCCAAAATGAATGGGTTGATATGGAGCATTTGAGCAAAATCATAGTTTATAAAAGCTTAAACATTTTTAATGTAAAAGAATACATTAATTTCCTGAACACGGAACAGCATAAAACATTTTAACACCGCTGTTATATTTTTAAGAGCTTTTAAACTCGAGCTATAGGAGTTTAAAACTGCACCCCATGTATGTTCATGACGTCAGTGAGCGCGAACAGCCAATGAGCTGCTCCGCTCGCCAATCAATCATCACGCTCTAGGAGTAATGCCCGCCTCCTGCTGCCCAAAACCCGTTTGCTGTAGAAAAAAGGGAATATATAGGTAAGATTTCTTTGTTTTTTAGTGAAATACATACTTCTACTTTCTAAAATTAAAGGAAAGTTCTGGGCGAGTGATTAGAAACTATTTAAACTTTTCGTTTTTAGCCGTTGAGCGCCATTTACTCCCATTCATTGAGGACTCACTCGCGGGCGCCCTCTGCTGTTTAGCAGTCCTGTTTTTGATATAACGGGGAGAATAGGTAGTGGCCAGGCTCCTCATAAACCGGCTCTGGTTTGGTTACTGTTAGCATTAACAAACAGCTAGCATTGCTAGCTAACTTCTCTAATAGTTTTCTGAAAGTTTTGGTCACTCTAAGCCACAAATTTAGCTAGCTGCTGAGTATTTTCATGCATTATTCTATAATATTCATATATTCCTGTGTTTTCACAAACTCTGCCACTTAAAAATTGGAATCCAAAAGTGTGAACATTTCAGTTTGCATCAGTGAGTTTTGGTCACTACCATGTAGAACTGAATGTTTTTAATATTTGCATTATTACGCTGGAATATCTATAGAACTTCATTTTAAACACTTTATTGTTTCAAAAAAGTAAGCAGATCATCCTCAAAGGCTTTCAACTGACTTTGTTTGAGTTGGTGGGCGTTGTCACTTTCTCGACAGGGGACGTGGTCGTGTGTTTGGTTGTAGAACAGGTGGCCTCAGAGAACTTGCGCTCGTGGGCGCCCTCTGGCGTTTTGCAGTCATGTTTTTGATATAATGGGGGCAACAGGGAGGACTCCTCATAAACCGGCTCTGGGTGGCCTCGCTGTGGCTCGGGGATATTTCTGTGCTGTTAGGGGCGTGGTCCTGTAAGGGCCACAGAACCCGAACAGGTAAATCAGAGCGCCATCTAGTGTAACAGTGTTAGCACTGAACATAAACAGTTTTTTGCTGATCAAAAGTGAGCTTCACGCATTCGGAATGAAAAATAAATACAAAATTAAATCCATTTAGACGGAGTTATGTTGCCTCGTTATGAATGCACATGAACGTCACCACAACGTGTTTAGTTTTGGGAAACTCGGATTTTCCAGTGAGCCCCGTTTCCGAGTTGGGGGCGTGTCAACAAAAAAGCAGCGATAGCCGCTGATTAACTGGCTGTATTTCAGTTATTCATCAGCTACAACCCTTAACACTGCAGACTAAAACCATCCACACATGGAAATACAGGTATAAGCATATTAGCTATGTGACACATCTAACTGCATAATACATCACTCTCCTTATAAGCGTCCTCTGCTCTGCACTTTGTGGCAGTAATGCAAAATACAGACTCTATTTAATGACAGAAAAACAAAAAAACCCAAAACATCATATCTATTAAACATGATATCAATCTTATGTCCAACCAAAACCACTTGAACACAAATCAAGTCGTACTCACGACCTCCGAAGTCGTAAGTAGGACCTCCCGAGGAGGACTTGGAGGCAGCAGCGGAGGTGGGCGGGATCTGTCGAAAAACGGGTGGGGAAAAAACTCCGGTCTGTTCTTCGTCCTCATTCGTGCGTTTCCGTAAAGTGCTCGGGAACGAGAGCGAGAGGGAGAGAGAGAGAGAGAGAGAGATAGAGAGAGAGAGAGAGAGATAGAGAGAGAGAGAGAGAGAGAGAGGAAAAAAGTGAGAGATCCGACCGGTTTAGCGTGTGACTGGCCGAGTTGTGAGAGAGGGACTCCAGCTGAACGGGCTGCGGAGAGCAGGTGAGTTTTTACCGCGTTTTCTTTCAGCTTTGGCTTCAGTTTTGGGCGCGTTTTGTGGACTGAAGCATTGCAGACTCTTCTCCTGGGTCTGTAAGACGACTGGGGGCTGTGGAAGGAGGTTAACTGTGCCCCAAACCAGGCAAACCAGGGTACCGAGGCAGCGAGAGAAGTGTGCTGTTGCTTTTTAGTGTGGTTTTGTGTGTTTAGTGTCAGCAGCAGGCTGTGCGTGTGTTTTATACAAGTTTAGTATCAACAGGTCCAACAGGTCGCTGCTGAAAACAGGTAGTTTGTGACAGCAAGAATGTGCGAGTGTTTTGCAAGAGTTTAGTGCCAACCGACAGGTTACTGTGTGCTGTGTGAGGATTTTGGGACAGCAGGTAAGTTTTGTGTTTTTTCAGAGTGAATAGACTCCTGTGTGTGTGTGTGTGTGTGGGGTGTGTGTGTGTGTGTGTGTGTGTGTGTGTGTGTGTGTGTGTGTGTTTAGTGCCACCAGGTTGTTGTGTGTGTGTTTGTTGTGGGTGTTGAGTGACTGCAGTGTGTGTTTGCTGTGTGTGTCTGTGATTATTTCCAGTGTGTTTAGTTCCAGAGGTCTGCTGTGTGTTTGTGTTTTAGTGCCACCAGGGGGTATTTCACAAAGCTAGATTTCTCAGTTTAGCCTAAACCTAAGCCTAACGTCAAGCCTGTCCAATAGCTGAGGGACATTCCTGTTTGACAATCCAAGGCCAGAACTGTGGGCTTAAAGGGAAAATCAACCAGTTTTTCAAAATGTCTGCAGAATTGAGTGGTTGAGATGTAAACAGTCATTCAGAGTGTTTTGATGTGAAAATTTTCATTTATAGAGAAGCTTACTGCCTCAGATGTCTTTACAGTGGTGGTGATAGGAACCAGGGTTCGTAATGTCTACAATACAAATATCGGCATTTTATTTACTATCCAGTGCCACCAGTGAACCTACACGAGTCTTCTGATAAATCTGAAAAAGTTTTCTTTGGGGACTTTTTGCCTCACAACACCATTCTTGTATTCTTCTACCATGAATTGATTAAAATATATTGATTAAAATACATTTTAGACCAAAAACGTTATTGCAAAGCTACTGTGAATCTATGCCTCAGACATCAGGCAGTGTATTCTTAACCATTTCATGTAATAACTTTATGTGACTGCACTTTCTTGAGGCAGATGTCTGGTTTCATCACTGTGAACAATTCTGACTTGGTAAATTTCTCTAGAACTCAGCATTATACACCAAACCACTCTGAACGATTTTGTTGACACAATAACCATTTAATTATGCAAAAATTTTAAAAACTGGTTGAGTTTCCCTTTAAGTGATCTGGCTAACTCAGAAATCCTGCTTTGTGAAACACCCCCCAGGTTGCTTAAATGTGATTATTTTTTGTAAATTAAGCTCCAAGCCTTTATTTTCTTAGGAAGACCAGCACACAGTGTACCACACTGCATGTTCACGAGCTCTGGTGTGTTTTAGGTGAAATATCCTCACCTAAAACTTATGATGTTGAATAGATAGAGATAGATATAATTATCATTGTAGCTCTTCTGATTTGAGAATTGCACTTTTTCAAACTGCAGTTTTGATATAAACATAATGAGCTGTTCAGCCCTATACTGTATATATAAGGTATGTGTATTTTGTGTGTGTTCAGTGACAGCAGACTGCTGTGTGTGTGTCTCTCCAGCTTTCCTTTTTTTCTGCTCCTTTGGAGGAATGTGGCATTCCTGATCCAGAGAGGGAAGCAAAGTCGGTCCTGCTTCGTTTTTGTGCGACTCCGAGACAAAAACAAAGCAAAAACGAAACTTCCTGAGCAGGAAAAAACAAAACGATCGCTTCCACCACGTCCGAAAAAGGGATGACCATGGCCTCTGGAGGTTTCAGAGCCAACGCAGCCACGGACTTCTTGGAGGAGTGGAAGGCCAAGAGGGAGAAGATGAGGGCCAAGATGCTGGGGGATATCGCCGCGGCAACCGGCCAGTGCCCTCCTCCTGGCACCAAAGCACCTGAACCGAGTAACAACGGCAACTCTGCGGCTGTGAATTGCGTTTCTTATCCAGTGGCTCGGTCTTCTTCTTCTTCTGCTTTAAGAAGGCCTGAAGATGACCCCGGCTCAAGGCCAGCCGATACGCCTGTGAAAAAAGCTCCTGACACCGGCCCTACTGCTGCCACTGCCTGCCAGGACAGCGATAAGGAAAGCCCCCCACACGGAAAAGGCAAGGAGAAGAAAAGCACCGGACCTAGTGCCAGAAAGGGCAAAGGTCAAATAGAGAAGAGGAAGCTGCGGGAAAAGCGGAGGTCAACTGGAGTTGTTAGCATACCATCAAACGAGGTAAGGTCAATCTGAATCACTTTATTGGCCAGTTACACTTGTGTGCACTTAAACTTGTCTGGAACTGGTGCTTGAGTAAATGGACAATACAAGAATAGAAGTATTAAATAAATAAAGACAAATAAGTGTTAGTGTCATATTTTATTTTAACTGACCCTCAAAATGAATTATTTTAAAGTGATATTGGTTTTATGTAAGAAAACTTTAAAAGCTTTAAGTTTACACAGATGAAAGAGCTCTAATGAGAAATCAGCTCACTTACGACTGGCCTCTAGCTGTGAATCATTACAAGAGTTCACCTTTTCTGGATAAGACTCCCAACCAAGAGCATTCTAAGGAAATTGGAGATAAAGTTACAGACATGCACACCATAGGAAAAGGCCACAAAAAACAAGTGTTTGGATATCCCAGTGAGCACTATTGGATCACGTGTTGGAAATGGAAGCTGAATCATACTAGACACTGCTTAGACAAGGCCATCCCTCAAAACTCAGTGTCAGAGCAAAAAGAGGACTTGTAAGAGAAGCCACAGAGAGGCCACCAATCACTCTTAAGGAACTACTGACTTCAGTGGCTGATACTGGAGTGAAAGTGCACCCATCAACAATATCAAGAGCTCTGCACACAACTGGCCTGTATGAGAGGGTGGCTGAAGAGAAGCCATTACTGAAGAAATAACACATCAAACCCAGCTAAAATGTGAGAGAAGGTTTTGTGGTCAGATGAGAAAATAGAGAAAATGGAGCTTTTTGGCAGAAATTCAAAATTCTATGTGTGGCGCAAACCTAACACTGCCTATTTCTTAAACACCATCCCAACAGTGAAGAATGGGCTGGTGGCACCCTGTTGGGGGCATGCTTTTCTGTCTGCTCAAGAACTGTTATTGTTGGAAAATGTAGTTCTATCAAGTACTGGTGTGAAGGAGCTGAATATTTATGCAAGCAGCAATTTTCAGTTTTTATTTTTTTTGTTTTTTATAATCTGCTGACAAATAACACATTTTGACTTTGATCTTTATTAATAGACTTTATGGGGTATTGAACACTTTTGCAAGGCACTGTTTTTCAATATTTTTCTGCACTTGAAACATAATTAAAACATTTAGTGACTCAGAGTGGCTTTGGTGACCAGTATTGCAATAGCTCAGCAACGATTAACAGACGATATATTGTGCAGCCCTATTATCTATAGCGTGCAAAACTGAATGTACAGGGTGTTATACAACAGAATAGGTTAGATGAGGTAGGATATGACCATAATAACATAATAGACACCTTGGATTCAACTGCAGTAAGAATTATCTCTGGCGCATTTCAGCGCATTTGGAGGTTCTGTTAAGTCTGGTTTAATTGCGGCACCACTAAGGCCAATCAGTGGCAGCAGTATAGAAATATGTAGCCTGATTTTCTCTAAGGATGATGATCTCAGTCATTCTTTCCATTGGTTGAAGCTTTCGCTATTGTCATATGTGCTTTTCTTGTTAAATTGTTTCATTACTAGGAAACTTTCACCAGTTTTTAAACATCTTGCCAACAAGCTCTTGCTACAGTTATACGTGAGTGACATGGTCCAAGTTCATTTCAGAATTACAGCCTGTTGCAATTTTTTTAGGTCCAGTGTTTTCTGGTGTGCTTTGATTATTTTAATGCTAAGACACACAGTTGAAAGTCTGAGCAGTTTTCTTATTCTCATCTGTTTGGGCAATCAAAGCTTTACACACTTTTGGACACCTGAAATTTTTCTTTGACCTTTCAAAATGATGTTGCCAGTACTTACTTTATGAGATTTTCTCATAAATTTTCTCACTTTTTCCATAAATTTCACATAATTTCCATTGCTTTCATCTTTTTTTTACAGTGTTACAGATTAAGATTTACAGTATCATGTTGCATGCAGTTATTCACTGTGATTTTTATTTATTTATTTATTTTTAAATATCAGGTATGCTTTTCGTCCTTGCATTCCTTTGCTGTGCCAGGTCAGATTTACCCAAATCACCTCAGCTCCTCATAGTTGTGTAACTGAAGTGGAAAAAAGATGAGTCTTGCATACAGTGCAATCTAGCTGTCAGAATAAGATCCAGCATTAAACCCCATCATTCAGACCCACAGGCCTCCCTTATGTAACGCATGCCAGAAATGTGCCCAAGTCTGCTTCTCCTCTGACTCCCCAAGGTACCTCTGGAATAATTTAGGGCAAAAAATGAAAACACCACAGTTATGCTGACTTATCTACAGGTTTGATTTGTGTTTACAGTATCACGGTTTAGAAAACCTTTGACCGGGAATGTCATGCATTTCTTGCCTAAAGTGACACAGCAAGAAAACCATCACTCTCAAACCATAATGCTCTAGGAACTGTTTAGACTAAGGTCCAGATGTGTGTGTCTGAGACTTCTGACTCACTGACTGCTCTAGGCTGCATACACTGTGTGCTTATGGTACATGTCTGTATTAGCTTAGTTTCCAAATTTAGCATGGTGTACAAGTCAGAGTTAGGAATGTCCTTATGAGACTTCCTTGCCTTTGGGGCAGTTTTTACTTGATGTTATAAAGCTTTAAGTCCTGCAGTCTATGGGACAGCTGCTTTGGTGGTATGAGATGCTAAAACTTTGAACCCATTGGGAGGTTTTGACTTCCACCTGTGGTCCATACCTGACGATATGGCCTATGAAGCCGTTTTTGTTGAAGGGAGTGGTGTAATGAGGGATGCTGTTGGAGGAGTATCTGACTCTGGGGCCTGTAACCTATGGGGCAGATAATATTGCAGTCTCTCAGACCTTCAGCCTATGGGGCAAATTTAGCTTGAGGCCTATGAGGTGCTAAGGCCTTCAGTCTATGGGGCTGTTTGTACTGGAGGTTTATGAGATGCTAAGGTGTTTAGCCTCCAGGGTTGTTTCTGCCTGATGGGTATGAGCCTCTCAAGGGCAGTTTCTGTTTGGACATAATGTGAATCTGAGGTGTACAGTTTATGGGTCAGTTTCTGTTGGAGTGTGACGCTCTTCAGCTTATGAGGCAGGTTGTTATGAAAGCTGTGAGGCTCTCAATACTACAAAATATGGGGCAGTTTAATTCCTTTGCCTGCAGCCTTTGATTCAGTTGCCATTGGAGAGTTTGAGGTTTCAGATGCTTTTAGCCGATGTGGCAGTTCCTTCTGGTGCCTTATGAGATGCTAAGCCCCCCAGCCTGTGGTGCAGTTTGTGTTTCTGTTCTGTGAGTTTCTACGTGAAGGTACAATGCTTTTAGGTCTTTAATTCACGGGTAGTTTTTGTGTCTTATGTCACCTCTGTTGGAGGGTATGACATGCCCTAGTCTGTCTGAGCTTGTCATACAGCTTCTGTTTGCCTAGTGGAAGGGTTGTGAGACTCTCAGCCTTTATCCAGTGGGGCAGCTTCTGTTGGATGGTATGAGGTGCTTCAGCCCATTGGGTAGTTTCTGTTGGTCGGTATGAGGCTTTTACGTCGTTAGCTTATGGGACATTTTCTAATAGGGCTTTATGATATGCTAAGGCCTTCAGCCAATAAGGCATTTTTTTTTACTGGAGGGTTTCAGCATTTCAGTTGGCCTTTTGTGTGCATATATGAACATGTGAAACAAACTCAGACCCCTCTAAAAGGTGCCAAAATGAGCTAAACTCAGACCACCTCTTGAGGTTCAACCTATCAAACCTGTTTAATGATGAACAACCCTGCGTATAATTTGGTGTTTCCTAGTTGGGTGTGAGTTTTAAATGAGTTGTGATGTGAACAATAAGTGGTGCTAAAGATTACCATAAAGAAAAGCGAGACCCGAGGTCACTTACATTTGTGAACACGAAAAGCACCAAGGTCATTTGCAGCTGGCTCCTTTTCAGGTGCACTTTAACAGAACTGAGTTTGGTTCATTTAAATGTGAAAACACCTCTAGCCCTCAGCTTGTGTGACTGTTTCTACTGGAGGATATGAGGTGCTAAGACCTTTAACCTATGGGGCAGCTTCTGTTTGCCTCATTGAAGGCTTGTGGGGCGTACAGACCACGGGGTAGTTTTTGCTGAAAGCGTATGAGGTGCTAAGGCCTCCAGCCTAAGGAGTAGCTTCTACTGGAGAATTAGAGGATTGCAGTCCTGCAAAATATGTTCTTTGGTAATGAGGCTGTAGGGCCTTCGGCCTGTGGGGCAGTTTATGTTGGAGGCTGCCCAGTGTCTTCCTCGCATGAGCACATCCTGTCATTAGCCGCTCCTCTGTGGCAGTCTTAAGTAGTTTGGGAACTGGGCATGGGCCAGACTTTAATGTGAGGGTTTCAGAGGGAGACTAAGCCATGCCAAGCAAGCACACGCATGCCCTCGTAACTGCAGGAATGAAAATGGTGTGGCTGCTGGCTAACATGTTTATGAAGCAGAGTCTTTTGTGTTTTTCCATTAGCTGGATTGGGACATGACTCTTTGAACATGGAATGTGGATGATTGAGAACATGAGCTGGTTTTGGGTGACTGTATGTGTGGATGTGATCACTTATGTGTATGTGAAGGAATTTGGCCTGACTTCTGCTGCGCTGTGTGTCTTTTTCTTACATGTTTCCCCACTTTAAAGTCAGACCTCTGAGGTTTCTGTAGGCTGCTCTGGCCTGTAGTGGATTTTCAGCTGTGTGTGTGTGTGTGCTTTATGAGCTGCTGTGAGTTATTGGGGCCTTTATGGACTCCCACCGCTCACCAAACTCCAAAAGAGAAGCTTCTGTCAGCATGGCTGGCCTAACACTAGCCTTCGTCAGCAGAATTTAGAGAGATTCTTATCAGTGCCAGCAATTTGGCCAATTAACACACACACACACACACACACACACACACACACACACACACACACACAGTCCCAGCAGGCTGAACGCTAGCCATTGCTTTGTGTGCCTGTGTGTATGTGTCAGAGTGTAAATCACTGACCTCACAACGATTGGGTTCAATTATATTTCTTTATGCATCATGAAATCTCAAATTTTACCATGATCTGGTTTGATTGAAAATTATGTTCAGAAATCCACTCAGTACACAAATGTAACTGTAAGAACAATTTACACAGCAGTGGAATATAAACAATAATAACAGTGTACTAAGAACTTACAGATCTCCGAGGTTGTGTTGTGATTCTGTAGTCAGGGTCATGCCTAAGTTCTTAGCTGGTTTATCTATGGGGAAAAATAAATACTGTTCACAGAAAATGCTGCTATAACATCCTTGTGTAAACAAAAATGTTTCAAACCCTGTACATATGGTCATTCTGACATTTTTCTTCTGTATGTCACCGCATTCTCTGAATAATAGCAGGAGTTTACGATTATTATTCAGCCAACCCACAAATACAGTATTTAATTTTTTATAGTCCTGTCAGAACGATGATAATGTTATCGAAACTTGAGAAGAGAGCCACGTCTCATGAGCAGTGAATTTCTTTTTTCTTCTTCTTTCTTCTTGTTTTGAACGGTGGGCAAAAACTTTATAGTTGTTAACAACCAAGATATTCAGCTTCCTTTTAATTACTGTTTTTCTAACGAAAATGGCAATCGTTTGGGTCCAAGCACTGTTTGTAATTGTGGAGCCAGTAGAACACAAATGATAGGCAAAGTCTTTAAAATCACCTCTATTTATAATAGATGTGGTGTCTTAAAAGGAGATCTCTGCCAACTTTTTTACACACTGTGTACATATCCTAGGTTTTCTTAGGTTTCATTTTTTCTGCTTGGGTCCACTTACATGTGGGCTTTATATACCAAAACCAGCTGTAATTCTTTTTTTGCACATTCAGGCTGTTTTTGTTACTGTGCCTTAAAGACTGATATTTGTAATAGCTCTGTTCTGAGAGACTGCCTTGTATTGAGCCTCATCCAGAATGAAACGCTCTTTATAACTTGCGTGAATGGGCAGAGCTCAACTGCTGTATGCTGAAAAGATGGATAAATGTGAATGCATTGATATGACAAAACATTGAATTCCAAATGGGCAGCTTAGTTTCCATAAATGTCCCATAAAGACTGGGGAGTGAACAGTACATTTTACACCTTTAACAATGTTTTTTGTTTTACATCAAATTTTTGTGTTTCAAAAAAGCAATAAAGCAATTACAATGTAGTTTTCCATGATATGAAGCCCCACGTAATGGGAATCTCCAGTGAAGAGTTTTCCTAGAACTTTTACCTTATGTGGAGGTTCTTAATGTAAAACAGTTCTTTACCTTTACCCATCTCATGTACAAAAATGATGAGATGTTCTTTAGAGACTCAAGAGAAGCTCTCTCAACAGAGCCCATTTCACACTTTAATACATGGTGTATATTGTATGTGCCAATCTGTGTGGTTGTAAGGTTTGTTTTAATTTCAGATTGTTTGGAACAGCACAGGTCTAATAAATGGTAGGGCTATTGTTTGACAGCTGGCAGACGCTCAAACTGTTCATGACCCGTTCAAAGATTAAAAAAGAAAAAAAATGCCCCATGTCCGGTTATTTGGTGCGTTTCTACCATCAAAATTTGTTGTCAAACTTAGGTGCAGTTATGTGGTGTACAGACTGCCTGACTGCCTGTAATGCTTTATTTTCTGCTAATGCATTTTTGAAATAGCATAGGGCGACACTGATATTCAGCCTGTGTCTGGATACAGCCATCTGTCATCGGGACATTATTTTTGAGTTTCCTTTTTTTGCCCACAGTCTGCACAGTCTTATAACCCTCATGTTATGGTTAGTGAAATGAACATACACTGTTTATCTTCCCATCTTACTGAAAGAGTGGAGATTGTTTTTGTTAAAGACGGCGCACTGTAAGGGCCAGTGAATCTGGAGCGTATTCCCAAACCTCAGTTAGGTTTGTGAAAGAAAGACTAATATATTATATGCTTCCTTTGAGGGGATTGACAAAATGTGTGGGTTCTCAAAAAGGTGTAGTTTCATGTGTGTGGAACATGGTAACATGCTCATTGGTCACTTTATAAGAAACAACGACTTTGTGTTTCCACTCAGTTGGCCACTTTATTAGAAACACACCTGTACTTACACTCACTGACCACATTATGATGTCCACCAACCTACATTCTTAAAGAAAGTGTGTAACAAAATGTCTTAAAATCTTGTTTCTGAAGAACTGTTTGATTCATTTCCAGATGCATGTGGGACACTAGAGCTTCTCCACAGAGCATAAGCCCCTAGGTTGGGTGATGACAGCATGTTATTGTCATCTATGGAAAGCTTATCGTGGATAAATTCCCTCAATACCGTTCTCCTGAGCGCACTACAGGTACTGTAAGTGTTTCTGGAACACTGGCCAACTGTATGATTCATAATAAATGGCGATTTAGGCCAGTTTTAGAAAGCCTGTGGGATTGCATGTCATGTTCATCATTAAATGATGTCATGTGTGCATCTCCCACTTGGTGGTGCAAAACAGACCAGTTTATTGGGTCTATTGGGAATTGTAGACTTATTCTGTAGGGACTTTGCAAGTTCTATGAGGTAATTTCTCATGTGAAAACGTCTCTCTTTTTTCAACCGAGAGACGCTGAACAAGATAAACGATTTGCACGGTTTGTGTGATTGCTTTTCTACAGTAACATCATTCTAATGCTAATTCAGCTGTGGTTTATACAGAGGGATTGCTGGGTCAGCGGGAATGGCCAGTCTTCCTGAACCGTGTGAAATTCCCATAGTTGGGTAACACAGCATGGTCGTACTAAGGTTCCACCTGCAGTTAGTGTGTTCTATTACTAAAGGTGGAGAACATTAGTTAATGTAAATTTAAGTTTGTTTGAACAGCCTTATGCAACTGGAATGTGTGCAGTTCATACTGTAAAGCAGCTTGTGTTCCCTGATAAAAGCATTGGCTGGCTTGTGTACTGGTTTTCATGAGACTAATGCATAGTTCTATGCAGAGAAAGGTATAAATTTGAGTGGTTTACAAACATGCGGTATTAATTAAAATGAACTTAAACAAGTAGCTCAAATAGATTAGAAAGGCTAACGTTAGCATTTCTAAATGAACTGTTCCTGAGTACATCAATCTTATTTGACCTTTTTGTGCCAAAGTAAGGCCAACGTTTTAAGCTATTTTATCGGGAAAAACAACAACAAACATAATGAAGTAATCAAGCTTGCATGGCCTAATTAGAGTTTTTAAACTGATGGAAACAAACTCAAATTTTGTAGATTCTATCATTATTTCATGATAAGCGATTTTGAGGCTTTGAGATTATCTTGATGGGTTTTTCCTGCGTGTCTACCAGTGTAGCTTTCATTTCCTTTTACAGCGAGTTGCTTTAATAATGGAGGGTGTTTCTTTCTTTCTTTTTTTTTACCCATTGGATTGGGGCTTCTGGTCTAAATGAATGTAAAGAATGAGCAATGGCACGGGGTGGTGCACTTTTTACGTGGCTGTAACTCTTTCTCCAAACAAGGTTACATCAACACTCCAGATTCCTTTGGGATTCTATCATTGGGTCTAGGTAAGCAATCAGTTAGCAGGCTAATCTCTCTCTCTCTCTCTCTCTCTCTCTCTCTCTCTCTCTCTCTCTCTCTCTCTCTCTCTCTCTCTCTCTTTTCCCATTTTTCTTCTCAGAACGTTGCTAGCTGCTGTCTGACCACAGGAGAAATCTGGACCTTTATTTTTGCACGGAAATTCTTCTTCTTACTGCACACTACTGCAGAATAAAGCTGATCTGTGCTAATAGATACATTACGGTTCATTAGCTCTTGACAATATACAATTGTTTTGTTAACATAATATTACTCTCACTCTGTGGTGTATTAGTAGGGATGATGTGGTTAAAGACAGCTGAGGACAGTTAACATGTTATCCATCTGAGCCTAGTAAAGGTTTAAAACAAGACAAGAAAGTGCTCCATCTGAGGAGCAGGTAACGCTTGTGGCCTGAGGATCGCAGTCATAGATCAGTGGTTATAGTGCAACCTTGGAAATGCATGTAGCGTAACCTTCGAAATAGGTGTAACATTAACTACAAAAATGAGTGTGGCTTAACTATGGAAATGGGTGTAGTGTAACCATGGAAATGAGTGTAGCCTAACTATGGAAATGGATGTAGCTTTACCCTGGAAAGGGGTGTAGTATAATCTTGGAAATGGTGCAGTGTAATCATAGAAACGGGTGTACCTCACTGATCCATGATCAGTCAGCCCGTGTTTTATTTCTGTTTCAGTCATCTGGATTAGGACAGCTGGACAGTAAAAGAAAACCTGCACTATTTACAGATGTCCTCCCCAAACCTCTGCATCAGTCTGTACAAACTGTCCCCTCTTCCCAGTGCAAATGAAATTAATAAATGTAAAAATGTGAGGGTATGAAGTTCACAGAGATTGTATCAGGTTGTGAAACACATTGCCTCCTGTGGCTTTTCTTCTGCAGAATGACGCAGGCGTCCGTCCACTCTCGTTAGTGCGGTGCTAGCTGAAGCGTGATGTGCTACCATCCATTAATCCGTCATTAAATCAGCACACATTGTCGAGGAGGCGGAATGTATTAAAAAAAAAATCTGGCCCTTTGTTTTTGAACAGCCAGCAATCTTCTCGTCCTATGTGAGCTAAACTGTGTTTCGTTTAGCTGTTTAATCTCTTCAGACAGCGCATGCAGACTGAAACTGTGCTTTACCTGCTTCAGGACAGCTTTGACTTAATGCACTGTGACGTCCTGCAGGAAGCTTTCATTAAGGAAACACATTTTAATTGTAAATCTGAGTTCCTTTGTTTCCTTTGACGTTTATCTCTGTGTTATGGAATGTTTTTCAACAGGCATTTGTACCTGTGGACACCTGTCTACTGTCAGGATTGGTTAAATGTTCTGCAATCACTACAACAATGATTAAAAAAATAATAATTAAGTAAAAAATATATACTACTATAATAGTATCCTATAATAATAGTTGTTATACTAATAATGGTAGATTAAGTGTAGTGTAGGCCTGTGTCTGCTTGTTCATTTGTAGTTTGTGTTTTTATTTGCATATTCTCAGAATTCCATTAGCGCATGAAATTTGCGATATTTGCAAAGCATGAAATGCTTTGTTAAAGTTAGCTTAACAGTTGCTGTCTTGGTGACTGTATTGCCATTTCTTTCTGTATCATGGAAATTATAATTCCACATTGTATTGCAGTATTTATAGTATAGTATCATCTATTTACTAGCCACAAGTTCCTCAAAACGCAGTCTGTTTGATATGAATAATCCTAATATATATCTGTTACATGTCCTTATACTTCCAAAACCCATTGCTTCAGTTTTTTTCTGTTGGCTTCTGTTGCAAAGGGTGAAGGTTAGCAATTAGCTTTTAATGTGATGTCGCATACAGGCTGCTTAGAGAATCTAATCTAATCATTATACTTTGCCTAACTAAAACCTGCTACTTCAGCACCTGCCCATTGGCTTCTATTCTGTGCGGGGAAATGTGTTGAAATAATTGCCTGGTTTAATTGACTGTACGCTACAGATCCAGCTGAAAAATGCTGGTGTATTCCTTTAAAATTTTAGCACACCCAACTTAAAATTCTTTTTCCTGTGTCCCTGGGTGTTCCATGAAGCCAGATAAATCCAATAGGAATGTCCCTGATCTTTCCTCCTGTTGGACGCGCTTTGCTTTGAGCTAAAAAGAAACAGTACAGTCAATAAAAAAGCTAATATAGCCAACAGTAAAAGAAAGCAATTGGCTACTAGTTATCATTATGCAAATTAAATCATGCTGAATAGTGCCTGTTGCTTTCCATTTATTGCGAGCCACTTGAGCATGTTTGAGCTGTTCTTCTAAGTTGTCTGGCTAACTGATAAGTTCTATTTGTGAAATCCCCCTGGTCTTTTGGAGGAACTGTGTGTCTTTGCAGACGGTTTTCTCTCACAACACAGATATGAGCTCTATAAATAGACCCTTTAGTGTTCTCTGTGTGTGTGCATGTGTGTTTGGACTGGGCTTTATGTTTACATGAGAAATATCTCTCTGCTGTGTCAGTGACAGAATGACGCACTGCTTAAGTCTGACTTGTCGTTCATTAACGCAGAGCAGCCGCCTTCAAACCACATGCGTTTTATACAATGTCAGGATGTCAGCACGTAAGGTCATACAGTGTTCCATATGTATTACTTATGTAACTGCCTGATAATGAGTTCCAAATGTTTTATATACAGTATTGTGGCAAAAGCCTTACCTAACCCTAATCTCAACTCTAGGAAACACAAAGGAATGATTTTACCCTTCATTTTTTTTTTTTTTTAAATGAAGGACTGATATGAAAGTAAAAATATGCCAAAACAAAACACATTGATACACAAGTACACATACACACACACACACACACACACACACACACACACACACACACACACACACATGGATCGATATGACCTCTTGCTCCCTGGACCTGCTATGACTGCGTGTGTGTGTGCGTGTGCGTGTGTGTGTGTGTGTGTGTGCGCGCAGTTTCTTGCCTAAATCAGTAAAGGTCTTTGGTATCAGTGGGTAGCTTGTTAGCTCTGAATGCCAAGACATGAAAGCCAGCGTTATGTAAGCTCCTGTTCTGAGGAATTCCACAGTTTTGTAGTGACAGAAAAAAGGGGAAAATAGTCTTAGCTTCCAGTTTAGTGCACCATTAAACCACTGCTATTTGGTATGGGATAGTTCAGGGTTTGTGGGTTCAGCTGTTGGTATAAGAGTGTTCTTATGGGAAGTTATCAGTGTAAAAGCTGTATTTAATCGTAACCACACAAACAGCCATAAAACACTAAAACGATCAAGAAACCAGTGTGTCAGTGCTCAAAGTTTCTACTATGAAAAAGTATGGTCTAGAAAGTATGTGGATGATTCTACCGAATAGGTTCAATGTCAGTGTTGAAAACCTATTTGGGACTTTTTCCTAATTATGTTTGCACTAATTTTTGGGCCAAAACATTCTTAGATTATTTCAAACATAAAAATTAACATTAAAACGCTGTCTTAAAAACTGTCTGAAATACAAATAATAACCCAGTAATGATACTAACAACGGTATACAGTACTGTGCAAAAGTCATATACCACTCTTGATTTGTTTAATTTCCAGTCAAAACTGCCATTAAGTACAAGTCGTTCATGTTTCAGCATCAGGAAAAAAAAGTAGAAAACATATATTTAAGAGAAAATCTTATATCTAGTCTTGGAGATATCTCCTGAAAAATGAGCAACTTGTACTTAATGAATGTATAACTAAAATTCTCAGGCAAAGGTGAAAATTTTCTTTTCAAAGGTGGAAAAAAACAAGTATTGTTTTTATTTTCTATGTTCCGCTTATGTGGAATATAGACAATAAAGTTTCAGTTGTATGTTTAGTGGATTTTAAAATATAATTCTAAATCAAACCAGAATAATCATCAAATGTTAAACTGAGATTTCATGATGCATTGAATCGTGTCCTAAAGAATCGATTCACTATAAGGTCAGAGATTTACCCTTAGTTTCACTTTAATCAAACTTACAGTGTAGTTACAGTGAGGTCTGTTGCCTTTGGCTTGATCATAACTTCTGCAGAATGCCACTCAGTGTCGTCTCCATGGACACGGCTCAGACTTTAATCCCGGAGCTGAAGGTGGTATAATATTAAAACAAACACAGTCATAAAAACGCATACTTCACCTCTTCTGTGTGACCTGCTGGGTCATCAGAATGCAGTGACCTTAAAGAATGCAGTTACATTAGCTTAGCTAGCATATTTGCGTTCCTGTGTAAATTGCTGTTCAGGATAAAGGAGTAGTTAAGCCAGAAATGTGCTTTTTCTCTCAAATGTAGTCAATCAGCCAAGACGTGTTTGTTATCTATGGTTTATTTCTTTAGTTTTACACTGGAGCTGCGAGGCTAATGTTGCTAACAAGTAATGGAAGCATAATGAATGTTAGTTCTTGTTTTTATTTTGTTGTGGTTGTTGTTTTGTGTATGATTTTTCATATCCTTTAATCTTATATATGTGATTTCTGACACTGTACAACACACTGTTATCTATAAACATTGACATAAGTTTGCTAGCATGTCTAAAAATAGTAGCAGCAGCCATTGAAGCCTGAATTTTGTCTGTGTGTTGTCTATGTTATAGATAACAGGTCGTCATACACTCAGATTGCACTGTGCAGTTTGCATAATGCTAACTGGTATGCTAACATTACTTGTTAGCTAAATTAGCCTTGTAGCTCCAGTACTAAAACTAAAGAAGCCAATTTCAGACACCAAATATGTGGCTGATCAATTATATTTGGAGCAGGGGGGGTAACAGGATAAATTTGATCTTTTTTTTAACCAAAGTATTGCTTTAGAGTGCAGCTGCATTAGCTTTCTTAGCATCCTTAATTCCTCAGCATGCTAAAAATGTTGTGCTAGGTTTTCCTTGATTAAAGACACATTGGCTTTTGCGAGCACGTTGCACAGCGAGCTCACATGATTCATTTGGGAGATGATAAAAGCAACCTCATGAGCTTTATTCAGGACTTTTTTTTACTGGTCGTGTTTGAGGTGACTGTGTGACCGTTGAACTGTGTGCAGTGTGTTTGCAGCGGCTTCAAAGAGAGAAGGAGAGTGCAGTGGAAAGTGTTTAGGAATGTGGCGGCAGATTGAATCAGAATGTGACTCCAAACAGAAAAGGAACATGTGTTAAGATCTTTTAATGGAGACAGAAAAGGAGAAAATCAAGGGCACTGAGTTTTGCTCTTTCATGCTAGAACCAAAGCTATGGTCCTGTATGTGTGGTTGTGTGTGTTAGTGCCTGCTTGGCCAAAAAAGTCAGCTGATATTAAAAGAGAATTCCACCAATTTTTAAACATTTCTATGTTATTTAGATGTAAACAAAGTCATTCAGAGTGGTTTGATGGTTCATTGTAGAGAAATGTGCCTACTCAGGTTTCTTTGGTGGTGATAGATACCAGAGTTGTGATGTGAACAACCCAAATATAACCATTCTGTTTACTGTCCAGAACCACCAGTTGACCTACACGTGCCTTCTGAGTTTTATATGTCATGGTAATAATGATAAAACAGTGATGAATCTAAAAAACTTTGCTTTGAGGACTGTTTTGCCTTACAGCAGCCTGCCTAAACCTCTTTACCACAAGTAGATAACAAAATATGTTTTAGGACGAAACCTTCACAAAACTACCTAAAACACTGTCTCAGGCCTAAGGCAGCATATTTTGTAATGTTGATTTGCCTCTGTTTTGGACCCCTTTCCTGAGTCCACTGTGGTTAATGAGTGCTACAGCTCTGGGGAAGAAGCTGTTAGCATGTCTGATTGTGCTGGTTTTGATGGCCCTGAATCTTCTACCAGAGGGAAATGGCTGAAAGAGTTGATGTCCAGGATGAGAGGGGTCAGCTGTAATATTGCCACCCTGCTTCATCACCCTGCTGTTGTAGCTATCTGAAGTGTTGGCAGGCTACATCCGATGAGCCTCTTCACTGTTCTGATTATGCACTGGAGTTTGGCTCATTCTTTTGGGGTAAATGAACCAAACCAGATTATGGATAATGTGAGGATGGACTCGATGATCGTTGTGTAGACCTGGGATCATCAAACTCGGGGGCAGGTTGAATTTCTTCAGTTAACTCAGTAAGAACATCCTCTACTGCACTTTCTTGGCTATGAAAACTGTGTTCCTCTCCCACTTCAGGTATCTGAATATGTAGGTGACCAGAAACTTGAGTGACCCCATAGTGGAAATTACAGAGCTATTGATGTTGAGGGGGGTAGTGAGGGGGGTTGTGCCTGAAGTTACTACCACCAAGGAGTCACTGACATTGTTTCCCTTCAAAGAGACACTAATATCCTCACAATTAGCTACCCAGACTCACCTTAGTGGACGTCAAATTTCTCTAAAGTGGAACATTTCTGAGGACATTAGATAATCCACTTGGAAGGATAAAGTCAAAGGAAAATAAATAGAGTTTCCAGAACTGGATTTCAAAAAATTATTAAAAGATACAGAGAAAATGGGACTCTTAACAACCATGCAAGACCTGGCAGACCATCAGATAAACAGCACTTTCATCTTTGGGAGAGAGGAGAAAATCAAGCTCCCCTCTCGCTTCAGATCCATCCTTCCACTGTGAGAAGACAACTCAACACTATTAGTATGAAAGGATGTGTAGCTGTCAAGAAGCTGTTACTGAGAAAAGAACATAAAAAAAGAAGAAAATTTTCACTAAAATACAAAAACTTGATGTTTAATGTGTAGAGTAAGGTTTTTTGGACTGATGAGTCTAAATCTGTAATGGGAATTATTTGGATCATTAGAAGCAGAAAATGCAACCAAGTTCTAAGACTCAACTTTGGAGGTGTAGAAAAATATCCCTGCAGATTTCTTTAAAAAACTGAAAGCAAGACATCTGAAAAAAATGGAAGCTGTAATAAAGGTAAAGAGTGGACACACTAAACACTGAAAAAATCTTATTATAATTAGTTGTTGATGTTTATATTCAGTTTTCTGTTAAATATGTTTTCTGCTTTTTTTCTAACACCTGAATAATGAACAACTTATATACATAATGGACAGCAAAAGAAATGAGAGTGAACAGTACTATTAGTATGCAATTGTGCACAGTACTGTATGCTATTATAAACAACCAAACAAACCATGCTGGAACAAAGTGAGCGTTCGTTATTTACCTTTTTAAATTTGCATATTCACATTAGATTTTTCATGTCTTGTTAGTGTCTTTCTAATGTGTGTGCATTTTTAAAAACATTTACTGCCCAGAAAAATGTCTTTACAAATCATTTTCTCAGATGGTCTGAGACGTTTGCACAGTGCTGTACATGTGTGGTGTTCCACTTTTGCAGACTTCATAGTGATTAGATCTCTTTTGTCCTTGTTATGCTAATGTTCCTCCTGTATTTCAGGCCTGCTGATTGATTTCAGTCTGACCGGTCCACTTTAACACAATCCTGGCATCCGTCCACTCTTCCGGCCTCTAGAGTTACACACCCTGATCTAATCACACACTCCGATCACTGAACACACTGTGGGCATTTCCACCTGCCGTACATTAACCCATGGAAGTCTTAGCTGTAAGCCAGTGGTAACAGAATCATGCTGTAGTTTTATGTAAACTGTTTCTGGCTCATAGTTCATTGAAACAAGTAGAGAAATTGTGTGGAAAGTGCAGTTCTAAGCTTTCAATCCCTACAACATTAGTGTATGTAATAGGGCCTCACCGGTATATGTGTTGGCTAATAGTATCTGCCAGTATTGGTGACTCACAATTTTACTGAACTGGCGATACCTCAGAGAAAGGCCTAAACGTCATGCAGTGCTAATGAGGAGTCCAGTATCAGTTACTTACTGTTTAACTATTTAACAGTAATGCAGACTGAATAAGTGAATCTGAACACAAAACGCCATCAAGGTTACAATAACAACACATGTAAAATGCACCCAAACCTCATTAGCATCAGAATAACTTGTTATAACTAAGGCTAGTATTGAATATTGTCATAATATTATCTCAAATATTCCATTTCCATAAGATGTTTCATTTTAACAACTTTATAGAAAAAAAAAAAATTTCTTATTGTTGGCTGTTGTTATTATTATTATTATTATTATTATTATTATTATTATTATCAATGTATTTATTCATTTATTTATTGTGCTATTGCATAAATTGTATTTATTTTAGATTTTTTAGAAAGCTTCATTGTAGTGCTACATGATGAAAACACATATTTAAATGATATTTGATTCATAGCAAGTTGCAAGGAAAGTCCTGATCCTACCCAATCTGGCAACCCTGATCTTGCTGTCTGAACAGCAGTGAGCAGTGATTAAACAGCCTCTTTTTAACCATCGTCTTCAAAAAGGAAATAACTTTTTAGTGAACTTTTATCGGTGAACAGAGGAGCAATCAATGTTTTGGACTCTACCTGGAGTTAAAAGTAATATTGCAGAAAGAAAAATATCCTTTACATCTTTGCCATGTTTTTTTTTTAAACATTTTTTAACATTGAAACACAGTCAGACGTACAGAGTCATACCTGTTGATATGGTTCATTGTGTAACTGTGTAATTATGTAATTACCTTTGAACAGAACAGCAAAATTAAAGTAATTGTACTCATGTTTCACCTTTTCAACAGCAGTTAAAAGGGTTAATGGGGAAAGGTAAAAGGTCATGGGTAAGACGAGGCGGCGGCGTTACGCTATGAATAAGGAATGTCACCTTTATGGCTTTAAGAAAACTTCAGCAGTGGCTGTAAACAGAGCGCTCTAAGCCTGCAGTTGAGGAATGCTGATTGTGCTTTCACTCCCGTAGAAATGAACTCACCTTTCTCCACCCTTCTCTGTGTTTAGCATTGGCGTTCTCAGGGTAGCCAAGACACCACCTTGCGTCTGTTTTCAGATCAGATCTCTGATAAGATGCTGTGATGTAATTTTGGAAACATTATCTGATACAAATGTCCACACATTTCCACATTCCTTCACGAAAGAACAACATTGAAGAAGAGAACGACAACAACAATGTTTTACTGGGGCACCCAAACCTTTGCACACGACTGTATATCAGTTTATATACAGCATATAATATATATATTATATATATTTATATGCGGTATGTTTCTGTTCATTTTCAGTATATCAGTATGTATAAAATGTCAGATTCTTTACAGTTAATAACAGTTTATACACAGTACATATTTATATTCAGTACATATCAGTTCATATAAAATATCAGTTTGTGTGTAGTGAATATCAGTTTACATACAGTATATCAGTTTACAGTAATTATGAGTAGATGACACTGCCAGCAGGTTTTCACCTCCTTCCCTTTAAGTTAAATAAAGGGTTTGAGGAGAGACTGCTGGTAGAATTTTAATGGCTTTCAAGATGTTAGCAGGGATTCCCCCGAGGACAAATGTGGAGGGGAAGTCTGGGAGTGGCTTTCTGTTCCGGTATCGGACAACGGAGCTGGTCTCCCTTAGCGCGAGTGTGCAGAGGATCAGCACCGCTTCCGGCTGTGTTTGACGACAGTGCCCATGCTGCTGGTCAGAACAATGCCCTAATCCTGCCCTCTGTTAGCCGTTTGCTGTGGGGATTTAGCCTGTTAGTTTAGGGGAGGAACAGCATAGAGGCCTTCAGTCGCCACATTAAAGCACATTCTCCACCACTGACTCAAAACAAATGCACATCGTTTATTTTATTTCCACAGTCCTCGATGACTCTTTTGTTTATTTCCAGAATCAAGTTCTGGAAAGATGCAGTAATAGATGGTGAAGTTTACCGTTTTTTTGGTGAAGTTTTTACCATTTTTAGGACATGATTTCTCCACAAGATATGTATAAATACACTTGACCTGGCGCCTCACAAAGTATGTTTTATTCAGGGAAGGCTGTCCCTGATTAGTCCAAGAACTTCTCAGAAGATCTGAAATCACAAACTTAACCTGCCCTGGAGCAGGTTAGCCATAATTTTTCATGGTGATGAGGCCTGGTAGTGATCCACCAACAGAAAATCCAGATTCAAATTGAAATAAGCTCAAAATTAGCTGGCTAAATAAGAATCCCTACATTGTAATACAGGCCCCTTCATACAGGACACTCTGCTCTTCTCATTTGACTTTACTTTCCAAATGCTACACTAGACAGTTAGCCATTAGCATCTTTTTTCAACATTGACGTGATCAAGTTAGGACTGGAAAATTGACAGTGGGGGAAAAGATTCCTGCATTTTAGTGTAGTTAGCAGTTTTGCTATCGCTAAACATTTCAGCTGTGGCTGACTGTACTGTGGTTAAGATGAGCACTAAACATCTGAGTTAGTTGCTAGCTAGCTAACTTGCTAGTCACAATGAAGGCACAAGGAAACAGTAAAAGCACAAAGTAAAGATAGTTATACTGTCTAATTTAGCTCCTAGAAGACTGTGTGCTTTCCCATTTCTCTTTCATGTATTCATATATAGGTGGGTCTAACTAGCCCTGTTTTAAATGCACTGGGTCTTAAAGATTGTGGACATTCAGTTCAGTTGCTGTTTTTTTAAGCTATATTTTTTAAGATATATATCTTTTTAAGATATATTTGCAGCTGCATTTTATACTGCTTTCAAAACCTACATTTTTTTTATATGTGCTGTAATAAACAAAAATGACCATTATTAGCATAAGACGAATTGTTGTAGTAATTCGTACTCTTCAGTTAGGGTCTCTGAGCGTTTTCTTTTTATGCACTTTTAATGTGTTCTTTGTTTATGGTGTTCATTGTTTGTGTATAAAAAAAAATGTACTTTTTATGCTTACAGATTACATTTGACGTAGATTACATCAAACTATGCTTTAAAGCTGTGGTCTTTTAGGTCATGAATCTTCACAGATTCTCTAGTAACTTCATTAATTGGAGGTTTCCCCCACTGTTTTCACAGTTTTAAAGATAAACGCATTTGCTAAATGATAAAATGTGAAAAATTATTAAATAAAATCAATGAATGGAAGCTGTAAATGTAAAGCTAGCACTTGAGCTCCATTCAGAGCATTGTACATGTAATTATTCATTCATCTGGGGTTTTGCGACAGATTTGTGAATATCCTTGCTGTCAGATAGAGGGATGGGAAGAACATTCTGCTGTGGCTGTCTCTGATGATTGACAGGCCTGATAAACAAGCTGGGCCTCTGCTTCTCCAGCAATAGGAAGAGGCAGCAGAGCCAAACTGTTTATCTTTTTAAGGAAATTCCTGTGTGCAGCGTTGTCTATTTGTTTAATTATGTCCGAAGCTTTAAAGTAATAGTAATAATAATTTTAATAATAGTTTTATCAAATACTTTCATAGTGTAGCTCATATTTGTGCCTGGCTTATATGTGTGCGTCAGGATAACTGAAATTAGAATATAGTCGTAATTCAGCTCTGAGCTGGCTGTCGCTACCTGATCTGCGTCCTCTGCTTAATTTTTCATTGTGCATGTCGGCCACTGTCATGCATGTGTACGCTGCTTTGTTTTACGCTGCCCGATCTGTACCCCACATCATATTAGCAGAGTAACATGGGGTGTTTAATGCCGAAAACCACTATATAAGCAGTCTTGTTCTTTTCCTAGTTTAATACTACTTAATATTATGTTTCGTTCTGTGGGTGAGGAGATTCATGCTAGAGCACAGTATGATATTAGCGGGATGTGGATAAGAACCTGCTCAGTGTTACTATCATTTTGGTTAAGCATGAGCGAGTCTGTGGTTGAATCTCAAATGGCCCCTTGCTCCTTATAGAGTGCACTGCTTAGGTCATGAAATCATAGCTTCTACACTCAAATAGTGCTCTTAATGTTAGCTAGGATGTTGTGCTGCTATGACTGAATATAAATGACTTTTTAGACATTTGATGCTCTGTGTGTTTGTAGAGGGCCGTGATATAATGACCTACATGATACACACTGCATAGTGAACAGGAAGCCATTTGAGATTAGGCCCATTTTAACCCAGAGAGGATACAGAATGGGTGGTGACACTAACTCCTCTACATGACCTGAAGAGTTGGCTTGTTTTTGTAAAAGCCATTATGTTATTTGTCTTTTGAAATGCTTTCATAAGACAGGTTGGATTTTTTTTTTCTTTCTGTTTACCCCTGCATTCCTCTGCCTCCTTCCTTCCTTTCCCTCCTTTCACCCTTCAGAATGTGCCATTTATTAATGTCCTCCTGCTTTCATTTCTGTTAAATGCCTTTCATTTGTCTGTTTTCCCCATCTATGTACTAGAGAAATGGAATTCTTCCCATTCCACTGATATACAGTAATCCTGAGGGTATGTGTTTGTTTACCTAAAGAGCGGTCAGTTCTGCATTTATGTGTCCAGTTCCTGGAAAGAAGCTGAGGTGTAGATAGTGATGAATTGTGTCATCTCTAAGGATTTAACTGGACTGTGTCAGCTGGAAAAGGTCACAGTGATGATTCAGTGGAGTTGTGTTTTTGGTTATTGCGATGAGAAAGGAAAAAGCTATAAAATGTAATTAAAACAGTGTGCCTCTGACTGGGTGTGCAACTAATACATGGATGGAAAAAATACCAATTGTGAAATGTGCAAAATAAAAATTATAATAATTGCTGACACCCAATTGCAAGCTCATTGTTTGTGCTCTGTGAGGCTGTTAGAAAAACAGTCAGCACTCTTTGTACAACCTTTTCTATGCAAATATAAAATCGAGCATACAGTTTGAGCACTGCTGGTCAAATTACATGTTCTGTTGATTTTCTTAGAGAAAATAAGTTAACACATCCTCTACGGAGAACAATGTTCTGCGTGTTTTAATGCACAGTTACTTGGTTGCTTGTTTATTTGCTAGGGGAAAAATATGTTAAAAAAAAGAAATTGTACACTAAACTTTGCGGAAAAGTGTCATATTTAAGTGTCTTCCATGTATAAGGTGTGTTCAGTTACTTTCACTTATAAAATCAAACTAGAGGTGTTCAAACTTTGGCATATGACCTGTAAATATTTTTCTGCCCGTTTTACAAGAGATGATTGTAGTGCAGAGGGATCACGTTAATTTATCATCTTGAGTTTTCTGTTCGTTTTTAGGCACTTTAGTAGTTATTTGCTGAAACTAGTAACCAGAATTGTTGTAATGGACTTTATTGTATATTATTATATTATTATTTTTTTAATTACATTACTTCTACATGTAGTCATGAATTACACTGTTTGTTGTCATGACTGGTTCCCACTGCATTATGGCATTAATTCAGCTTTTTCCGGTCACTGTAGCCATCCCTAAAGCCATCGAGGCCTAAAGGTTCATTTTGTAGCCAAGACAACAAATAAAGAGGGAGGAAAAGCTGCAGCTGAACCCAAAGGTCAGTTTTTTTATTATAGCTGGCAAGACCAGACTGCTAGAAGTTTCTGAACTTGAACTGACCTTATTACCAACAAAACTAACGTGCCAAGTTCTATGAATTGGATTAGGACATTCATTCAAAAGTATTGTTTTTTTTATTTTTTATTTTTTTTGGTTTTTGTATTTGACCCCATGTTTAACCCACATCAGCATCTATGCATAGTGTAGCATATTGTAGTATACTGTGGAAAGTATATTAGACAGTGCTGAACAGGTTGAAACTGCTATATAAGACAGAGTTGCACGTTAAAAACAGACTTAAACCAGATGGCTGTCTGCTTCCTGTGGAGAATGCATAATAGAAGAATAGAGTTTAGATGAATGGACAGAGACGCACTCTAACACCGCTTTAGACTGTGATCCTGTTTACATTAACCGTCTCTGCTCAGTGTCTCAGCTACGAGAACAGCTAATAACTTCCTGATAGTAACTCTCATAGTACACTGATGACAACACACCACACACTCACCATGTATTTGTGTGTACTTCTGCTTTATTTCAGGTTAATTTGTAGTTGCTTAAAGTGTAATTGTTCATTTGTATTAGAAACATAATTTTGATGGATTTCAAGAAAATGACTTGTCAGAATTTTGTCAGGTTGTGTTCATTTAGGCCTGTGACCGGTGCAGTTAACCATGTTACCGTGGTAATAGTCTTCATTGATGGTAGAAACTTTAGTTTCCTGTCGGTTAAAAAGTACATTTTTTTCATGCATTTATTGTACTTGACATAAACGCCGCTGTGCTAGTTAATCATGCTCTGTACTGCAGGCGGATATGCATGTTCAAAAGAACGAAAAACAACTTTGGTCTCCAGAAAACAAGAGTAAACACATGTCTCAGCTCTCGTTCATCAGGCAAAAGGAGTCATTTCAGGCGGAATGGCTTCAGAGAAGAAGATAAAGGGCTAACGTTAAGCTAAGCATCCACAAACTCTCAGATGGTGAAGATTGTTTGTTTGTTTCTTACCAGATTGATTACAGTTTTGTGACCAAATTAAAGATCACATTATACTACAGCTACAACTTTACTAAAGTGTGCTTTATTGTATTCGCTTATTGGACAAAGATGAAGTCTCAGCTCACACGCTTTCACTGTGTTTGCTCCCTGTTTCACTTCAATGTTAGAGACTGTCACAAATTTACAGCGAAGGACTCCACACGGTTAGCTAAATAAGATGTCTCTACCTCCAACAAAGGCCTATGTTCATTTTTTTCATGATTTATATTTTAGCTATATGTTGGGGAACAACGCTGTTTATTTTGACTACTGGGAGGGTGGCCCCCCTGCTTCGATTACATCCCCCACCATGTCTTTTCTCCACCTTTTCTTTATGATCTGGGAGAAACTCAGACGAATGAGAAGGTGAGTCATGCTGTGGTGTCTACAGTGGAACACAATGGACTCCATACACGCTGCTTCCCCTGCTGTGTAAGGCACTCCCAGTCTAAAAACCCCACGATTAACACCAGTTTGAGCGCCAGAATGTTCTCTGGATCGTGTGGAATGCAGGTGCATTGTGTGTGCCTGTTCAGTTCACTTAAGCTCGGTTGGCATGAGCATATTTAGTTAGAGTGTCACAACAGTATCATTTAAAATAACACAAACTGACATTTAAAGATTTGCCCCTTAGATGTCTAGACAGAGGTTGCTATTGTGATCAGTTGTCCCACAATCCACTTTTCTGAGTATAGGATGGGTAGACTCAAAACACTAAATCCAAAAGGACAGATTTAGACCAATTATAGAGAACCTGTAAACAACAACCACCAGTGTTTTCTTTATGTTCCTTCTTTTAAGGCCTGTCTCATGGAAAGCCAGAATTAAACAGGCTGTTTCTGTTACACATACTATTTTGTCATGCATTAGTTTAATTCAGCTTCAGGAATGACATAAAACAGCTTCACCCTCCAGTTGATCAGGACAGTGTGTCAGGCGCTATAGTCTACGTTCCTCGGTAGCACATTTCCACCATTAGTTAGTCTAATAATTCTACCACTGCCGTTCTCACTGCAGGTTTGTTTTGAAGAGTTCAGTGGTGTTTTTCCGTCCTTTAATGGAGGAAGGAAAGTTTGGAGATGAGTGTGATTGGCTGAGAGGCATATCATTCATAATTTTGCAAAAATTGTGGCCAAAATAATTTCCGTTTGTTGATTTACATGAATATGCTGATTCTCCAGATGACCCATAGAAACTCATCTGGAGCTGGTCAGAATGATCATCATTATTTCAAGATGAGCACACACATTAAAAACACTATGATGGTGACTGGTTAGAGGGCTCATTTGCATTATATCAGTATTATGAAAGCCAATATCATGATATTCATTAAAAATGAAATATTTGGCAGCCCTGCTCAGTAGATTTGTTTCCATGGGCAGAATTGAGTGCGTGTTGTGTTTGGAGTGTAATGTACCCTGTTAAACGTGCTGTTCTTGGAAAACTGTGTGTGTGTGTGTGTGTGTGTGTGTGTGTGTGTGTGTGTGTGTGTTAGTCATGTGTAGACATGGTGTTCCTGTAGAATAAAGAAGAGTTGAACACTGTGTGTGTATGTGAGTTTCACTGGTTTTGAAGGTTCCTCAGGGACTCTTAATACGACTTTTAATACTGAGTGAAAAAACCCTGTAAAAATACCTCTCTTTTTTCCTGTTTCTTTCTTTCTTTTTTTCTGTTTCCCTCTTTCTCTCACTTTCTCTTGCTCTGTATTTCCCTTTCTTCTCTCTATCTTGCTTTCTTTTCTCTTTCTTTCTTCTGTCTTGCTCACATTCTTTTTTTTCTTTCTCTCAGTCTTAATCATGGTCTCTCTCTCTCTCCTTTTCTCTCTTCTCTTTTCCCTTTTTCTCTCTCTACCTCACTTTGCTCTTTCTTCTTTCTGTCTTGCTCTACCTTTCACCTCTTTTTGTCTCTCACTGTCTTCCTCCTTTTTTTCTCTCTTTGTCTTTTTCTTTCTCTCAGTCTTGCTCTTTCTTCTCTCTCTTGCTTTCTTCTCACTCGCTCACATTCATTCTTTTCTCTCTCACACTCCCTCTTTTACTCTGTCTTTTCTCTTTTTCTCCTTTTCTCTCTTTCTCTCCCTCTCCCTGCCTCTCTTTCATCTTTCTGTCTTGCTCTACCCTTCCCTGTCTTTTTCTTTCTTTCTCAGGCTCTTCTTCCCCCTCTTTTTCTTCTCTCTCTTTCTTTTTCTTCTTTCTTCTCCCTCTTTGTCTGTCTGTCTGGTAATTACAGTTTGTGAGCCTGTGTAATGTGTAGCTGGTGTGTGTGTGTGTGTGTGTGTTGTGTGTGTGTGTGTGTGTGTGTGATGCTGTAACTCCTGCGTGTCTCTGCAGGTTCTTCTCTCTCTTCTCACACATGCTGGACTCTGAGGCGCTGCTCAGGATCAGAAAACTCCTCTGTCACACCAGCAGTTTGAGATTCTTTCATTTGCGTACGTTGTCTGTTAAAAGTTGGGGGACACCTCGTTTTCTTTTGACATTTTCAGAATTGTTACATTTCAACAAAGTTAGAAAGGAAGGTTTAGCAATCATAAAGCAGCTGTGCGCTGAGCCTTTGGGATACATGGTTGCCTTTTGTTTTTTTAAAAAAACACTTTTCAATTAAAAGCCCATATCTTGTAATGTATCTTTTATGCGAGATTTTGATATAGTATGTAATCATTTTTTATAGGAGTAATTCAGTACAGGACAGCTGGTTAGAACAGAGCTAATTTACATATATCAAATATCTTATTCTCAGTAACAAACTTCCTCTCATGTGTTCCCTTCTTTTCTGCTCCCTTTAACTCCCTTCTGTTTCTTAATTTTAAAACATCATGTTCATATAATACTTGATATATTGAGAACATCTAAAACACCTTTTGGTGTGTAGTTTATATATTTGAGTCCATACTGAATAAGCTGTTATTGCAAAATCACAAAAATGTTAAAATGACAAGTCCAACCTTCTGAATGTTAATGTATAGATTTTGACAAAAGTTGTTTCTTACATGATGTTGAGTTTCCAGTTTAAAATGCTATGCTACCAAGCTGGACTGTTGTCGCAGCTAATCCAAACTAGAAAACAACAATGAACACCATGCTAACACATGCAAGAAAACATATACCCAGTCTGTCTTAACAGTGTGGCCTTTAACACACAAACAAAACAATATCATCTGAAATGAATATCTCACTCTGAACATAGGTATTGTAATATAAACTGAGTTGTGAGCTGCAGTTTCTCATTAGGTTGAATGAATATCTCACTCTAAATGTAGGTATTGTGATATAAACTGAGTTGTGAGCTGCAGTTTCTCATTAGGTTGAATGAATATCTCACTCTAAATGTAGGTATTGTGATATAAACTGAGTTGTGAGCTACAGTTTCTCATTAGGTTGAATGAATATCTCACTCTAAATGTAGGTATTGTGATATAAACTGAGTTGTGAGCTACAGTTTCTCATTAGGTTGAATGAATATCTCACTCTAAATGTAGGTATTGTGATATAAACTGAGTTGTGAGCTACAGTTTCTCATTAGGTTGAATGAATATCTCACTCTAAATGTAGGTATTGTGATATAAACTGAGTTGTGAGCTACAGTTTCTCATTAGATTGCCTGGGATTATTATCAGTGTTCTGTAAAGCTTGTCCAGCCTCCAACAGTAACTATGAAAGAACACATTTGTGGGCGAAGCAAGGAAATGGCAATTTTTAACTTTAGGAATTTCTTTAATATCAGGGTTCCTAATCTTGAGTTTCAGCTCTAATCTAATCCACTTGATCTTCATGAGTGTGTGAATGTTAGAATCAGGTGAGGTAGATTAGGGTTTGGAGAGAAGAACCCTGGTGAGGCAGTAGATTCCCTCTGATTGGTATGTCCTGTTTCTACAGGCCATTAAAAAAGCCTTCTGTGTTTATTTGGTTTGTGATGTTATTATTTTGGTATTTCACTGCATTACGTATGCGAGTGTCTCAGTTATCACTGGAGCTGTAAAAATGTAATTGATTTTCTGTCAGAGAGCAACTATGATGTTTGATATTGGGGTGGAATATCAGAGCAGGTGAGACTAAACCACACCTGCAGTTTGTGAAGGCATGAGTTTTCATGCTGTCACTCATGGCTATAAATTGATGAATACATACATGCATATGTGTGTAAAGCAGTGGTTACCAACCCTAGTCCTGGAGGTCTACCTTCCTGTACATTCTCTTTCCAGCTGCAATCTGCCACACCTGCTCCAGATATTAACCTTTTCAGAAGTTCTTACTTGGCTGGGCCAGATGCATTAGTGTTTGGTGGTGGGGGGGCAGCATGTTAGAACCAGAAAAGTAGATCTCCAGAAGGAGGACTGGTGACCACTGCTGTAAAGCTGTTTATCTGGGCAGTTATAATTTACTTGTTTAAAGAAAAGAAACACTTAGATTAGAATAAATCCAAATAAACAATCCATTGCAGTTGTTCTGTGAGTGTGTTGGCTCAACCATTTCAAAAGATCTCCTTGAGAATGTCCAGTATTTATGGTTACCATCCAACACCTAGTTTATTTAATCAGTCCTTCACTAAAATAAATCTGCTGATGGAATTGGCCATATTAATATAATGTCTGGAGTGCAGCACAAAGTCAGGAACCAAACCTGTGCTCTTCTAAACAACATATTAATAACTTCGCTGAAAATCACTGTAGATCATATGAATATTACAGAGCATTACGTAGCGCTTTTTTAAAATGTAAAATGCCCATCCTGCCCTGGGTCACACTGGATAGTGCAGTTAGGGTTCAAGTAAGACAAGTTTAGAGGGAAAGTTAGAGAGAGGCATTAGAATGATTGTGGTTTTCATTCTTTCTCTTTCTTTTCCCCTGATCATAAACCCGTTCCTTCTCTCTCCAGCACACACTGCTCCTGTAGAAGATTCCCACGGCCCTGCAAAACCCAGCATTTAAACATGAATAACAAACACAGCTTACAACATTTCAGTTTCTCTCTCTCTCTCTCGTAGTGCTCTACATTAATTTTTGCCAAAACAAATAGAAATACATCAGTAAAAATCACCAAAATAGAAATAAATTAGTAGAAAAAGTGTTGAAACAGCCATTCTATTGAGTAAATTCAGCTACTTTAAGATGCACCCATTTCTGATCTTCCTAGAAAAACACTGACCAATAGAACGGATGCTCTAGAGCAGCCACACAGGAATTAAGGTCACCATGTGCAATGCCAGGCGTCATCTTGAGGGGTATAAGTCGTTCTCCTGGAGCGAGCGAGCTCCGTCCAGTATCTTTGGAGTAAGTCGGAGTGATCCAGAACTAATTGTCCGACATAAGTACCTGACCTCGCTAATGCTCTTGTGGCTGAATGCAATCAAATCCTCACAGCAATGTTCCAACATCTATTGTAAAGCCTTCCTAGAAGAGTAGAGGCTGTTACTGCAGCAAAGGGGGACAAACTCACTACTAAAAATCTTGATTTCAGAAGAAACGTTGGAGCAGCAGATGGCTACAGACTTTTACATTCACCGTCAAAACATAAACGCGTGTCTATGTAAACTTACAGCTCCACGTACCATATAGTTGCATTTTTAGTTCTATGATTACAGGCTGTAGCCCATCTGTTTCTATGTATAGTTTGTTTGCCCCCCCCTTTACCCCATTCATCATTGGTCAGGACCACCACAGAGCAGGTATTATTTCCTGACTGCGGTGACACTGGCATGTTAGTGTGTGCTGCAGACCTCAACATTGCTGAAAGTATTTCGGATTAGAAGCAGAAAATGCAACCAAGTTCTAAGGGGTGTGACAAAAATTCCCTGTACAGAACCTGTTTGCTTACTTTCACTCAGAAAATCAACAAAACATTTGCATACAACTGTACATGACAGCTGTCATGTCTAACATTTTACCATTTTTTTTTTCCAGCCTTTGCTGCAGCATCATGGCAGTGAATTTAATCCTCACACACTGACAAAAACTTTCACAAAATTCTAGTATGCTGCATACTGCCACCACAGCGACGGTTTCAGGATTCGACAGGCAAGATGGTTAGTGGAGCTGATGAGATGGACAAACACACACTTACACTTGCTTTCAGTCTTTGTAATAGAAAATGTGTGTAAATGAGCATGTAGAGGTGTGTGTGTGTGGTGTGTGGTTCCTGTTGAGGATGTTTGGGTGTGTCTCTCTTGAACCTACTGTGGTGGAGCAGAACAGAACTGTGGAATGCATTAATCACCACACACACAGGCACGCACACACATACACACACTCTCTCTCTTATTTCCCCTTTGATTTTACACAGAAAGGAATGAGAAGTTGATGAAACACATTCTTTGCTGTGGTGGAGCTGTCCTTATTTAAAGACATTAATATAAACAATACAGGTAAGGGCATTTTCACCACAACAGAGAGTCTGTATGAGCTCATTCTGATGAAGAGGGCTGGTAGTGACCTCAGCTTCATTACTCTGTTGTACTGTAAATCATCACACACTTGCCTCAAATTGTGTTTAATTGTTAAGTACTCTCAAATAGACTTGCTAAGGTGGTATTTGACACTGTCTGACAATCTGTATGACTTACTTTGCCAAATCTGATTTAAATAGGCAGCAAATCTTTTATTTATAAATTTAAAGTGCCAGTATAGCCAATTAAAGAGCAAATAATGTTGTTTATATAGCACGTTTGGCTAATAGAAAGTGTTGGAAATGTGCTAATGGCCACATTTTAAAACAAAAAGGCTAACAAAATATTTTGCTGTTAAGAAATCTTAATTGGCAATAAAAATTCATAATCAGTGCATCTACAATGTTCTCTATAAAAATGGACAACAAAACATGACCTTTCTGAAAACAGTAGCAGCGTCTTGAAGCCTGAATTCAGTTCATATTTGTCCATATTTATAGATGAGTGTGTCATACAGTGTCAGAAACCACACAAGCAAGTCTATGAGATTTTCTAACAACTCGACACAGTTTGAGGCAAGAGTGCGATGATTTAAATATGCAGTTAGCATCCTGCTAACAAGCTTTCATTGCTTCTTAGCTGCATTAGCCTCGTAGCTCCAGTGTAAAACTAAAAAAGCAAATTTCAGACGCCAGACATGTCTTTGCTGATCAACTACATTTGAGGTAAGGAGAGAAACTTTGTAAGTTTGATTTGTTTTTTTTTCACCAAGCTAATCCTGTAAACAGTCGTCTACATTCGTTAATGCTCACTTATCTGCCATGCGCACCTTTTAGCTTCGTATGCTCTTTGGTTTTCTTTGTTAAAGCACTTTTAGTCAGTTGCCACATAATGTTTTCAAAGGAAAAATGCGAGAGATAATTGGAGTTTGTTCACAATCAACCCCCCTGAGGCAAATTCAAACGAATGCCCTCCCCCAGTTTGAAGATTAGTTTGTTTCTCAATTTGAGCATGATTTCTCTGTAGGCTTTTTTTCCTCCTGCATAATTTGTTGAATTAATGTAGTTTTACTTTTACTCCTCAGGAATGGATAATGTGTGCTGTATAAGATTGACAGTTGTAAATGCAGGCTGCGAGTGTGTTTAGCTGGTGCTTAGCTGGGGATACTGCATAAATCACTGGAACTGCTTTATCTGCAAGCTATAAATGATTTTTTATTAGCTAGAATACTCGGATTTGCTGCTTTGGTTTTTTGGATGCTGCGGTGCAGTGAATATGAACGAGTAACACATTGGTGTTGAAGAGTACTGCATTAGCCTTTTTCACCGCCCCTCTCTTACCCCAAATGTGTTCAGTCAGCCACGACATGTTTGGTGTCTGAAGTTTGCTTCTTTAGTTTTATGCTGGAGCTATGATGCTAATCTAGTTCTAACATAGGTAGTAATGCTAACAAGTAATGAGGCTTATAACCATGCTAATTAACATGGTGCTAACTTCATGATCATCGCACTAAATCATCACACACTCATACTTAAACTGTGTTGAGGGACTCTCTGGCTAAAATTACATATTTAACCATCACTACTTTTAGTGTAAACATGTCTTCTCGCCTCCTGCAGCGGCGCTGCAGTAGTTTCCAGAGCGAACGATTTTCCGGGTGAATGCTCTACCAGGTCATGCGCGGTTGTACGGAGTTCCATTTTCTATGGAACTTAATTTTTTAAGTTGGTTCTTGGTTCCTTCCCTATGCAGGTGGATTTTCTTATATCTTATCTCCTCAGAAATATCTCTTTTAGCCATTTTAGATGCACTTGAGAAAGAAATTTGTAAGGTAGCTGGGGGGTGTTTGAGTAGTGTGGATGTTGGTTTGTCTTTAAAGAAGAACATAATGTCAGTGACTGGCTTTTGTTGAGAGGACACAGCTGCAAATGGTTGGGTTAAAGATTGGAAAGAAGGAGTTAAAGTGGCATAAAAGTAAAGAATGGACAAATTAAATACTGATAGATTAGATATTATACTTGGAGTGTTGGAACTTGGTGTAATTTCCTGTTTCCTGCTTTTTTGCTGATGCTGAACAATAACATACATAGTAGCCGTTTGGACTAGAAATTAAATAAATGAGAGGGGGCTTTCTGGCTTCTGCACATTTACCATACAAAATAGTATTACATGGCCATGTCTTATGAGGCAAGTGTGTGATGATTTAGGCACACAGTGCTAATTAGCATGCTAATAAGCTTCCATTGCTTGTTAGCTGCATTAGCCTCATAGCTCCAGAGAACAAACTTTTCACACCTTGGTTGTCTTGGTTGATCAACTGCATTTGCGGTGGGGGACTGTGTACATTTGATTTCCAAACTTTCACTTTAAAGCCTGTTTTAAGACTCCAAAGCTGTCAGTGTAAACCTGTGTTTGTTGATCATAAAGAAGCATATTTACTCTTCTGCCATTGTTCTGAAGCAGTCTGCTTTTGGGGGAATTGTTCGTTCTTTCTGTAGAATCTTATCCAGATGGATTCTAAACAAAAAGCCTGAATGTGTAGCTTTGGAAAAAAAAGAACATTGTGTGCTGTTCGCTCATCTTCGCTCAGGCTGTGTATGTGTTTACTGCGGCAAGAGACTGCAGAGGCTTTCGATAATCGTTCCAGTTTGTCGAGAAATTTGTTTACGGAGTCTGGACGACATGTTTGACTGCGGGCTGACTGTGAGGGGGGCTGTTTTTGGTGGATTTATGTTTTGTGCCGCTCCTCTTCCAAAAATGGACTTTTTTCTGGAAGCACGACTCCCAGCGTGTGTTTGTGAGTTTGATGAAAAAACGTCTGCAAGCGTGAGCGAGTCGTACACCGACTCATTTCATGCAGCCTAACCTCAGCCTGCAAGGGAGAGAGGAATAATAATAATAATAATAATAATAATAATAATAATAATAATAATAGTACTTAGTAGTATTAGTAGTAGTAGTAGTAGTAGTAGTAGTAGTATTAATAATAATAATCTTAAGTAATTTATATGTAAGCAACTGGATCTGACCTTATGATTTGATTGTGTTTTGAGTTTTGGTTCTGTAGGAAATTATTTATTTTTATATTATTATTATTATTTAGTGAGTCATGAAATTCACTAGAATTCAATTAAATTACTTAATTACTTAAATTACATGTAGAAGCTCAAATTACGGCAGCTATATTTTAAGATGGACTGCGATGGACTGGCGACCTGTCCAGGGTGTATCCTGCCTTCCGCCCAATGACAGCTGGGATAGGCTCCAGCATCCCACCGCGACCCAGAAGGATAAGCGGTTTAGATGATGGATGGATGGATGGATGGATGGATATTTTAAGTATATTTTGAAGAAAATGTATGGGGACTATCGGGATGTATCGGGACTATAGAGCTACAACTAATTATAATTTCTGTTAGCAGAAATAACCTATAGAATATTGTTTGATTCATAGACCAATCCTACTATTGTGCCTTTTTTGGTTCCTCTCTCTACCATCATTTAAAGTTCCCTCTGTACAACAAGTACTTTCAGTATGTCGCCACCTACACTTCCTGTAGTGTATTGCTGTCTGTCAGAATGACTGTGGATCATATGAACTTTATGGAGCATTATAGAGTGCTTTTTAAATGAAACAATAGAAGCCATATCGCCCCCTACCTTTCCTGTATTGTATTATAGTCTTCCAGAATGGCCTATTTAAAGCACAACAACAAAACATGCACATGTAACATTATTTATCACTAATCAACTTAAAATTAGTAGACAAAGTTCTCCTCTCAGCAGTGGTCTTTCATAACAACACTCTTAAATTTAAAGGCATTTTCTCAATACACGAAATACACTGGTGTTCAAAAGTTTGCAACCCCATGTCATATTAATAATAGCTTTTATTTTTCATTTATACCTCACAGTGTAGATTGGAATACTTTGATTGGATTAGATTGGAGTTGCTAGGAGATGTGTTTTAAATATTCTAAGTTTTTGGGGACACCACAATGTTACTAAATGATAAATACAATGTAATTATTTATTATAAGTAATTTCTTGATGCATTGTCTGCTTGATATTTGATCACCATGTTTACATACAAAAAGATCTGGATATGACTTCATTAGAACTTCATTTTCGATGTTCTACAGATTTCTTCGAGTTCAGATCATGTACCTCCTCTGGACACATCTAACATTCTTTTTTCACTTCCTGCTACTACTTGAAATATGAATTTGTAGAATAGTAGCATCATAGTTGGATAATTTCATAATTGTGACATCACAGTATGATAAATATTTCCATCTGCAATTTTTTTTAAACATTTTATTGAAATCAGTGATTCCATTTGGATTTGGAATTTGAATTCCAAACTTTTGAATGGGTGTACAATATTTCATTTTTCTAAAAAAAAAACAGTAGTGTAATCTTTTATGAGTGCAAAGATTTTTTTTTACCCAGTTCAAGGAGAAAAACAAACAATTGGGGAAAAAAAAAGCAAATGAATGACATGATGTCATAATGGGCTACCATCCAATCAGCTGCTTTTTACTATGTGGTTTATGCAGTTATTATACACTGGTTGATGTTGTTTACAGAAACACTGTAATTGGTCAAAATCTGGTATCATGGTCTGTCTGTGATCCACACAGTTGTTCGCTGTTCTAGAAGTACTGACTACCCATCATACACTTAGAAAGAATATTGTAACGTAATTTACCATGATAACAATAATATTGTAATATCAGACCAACCCCCCCCACCCCCCACCCTGTTTGAAATGCTGCTCTAGCGGTGATTGCTGAGGAATGAGCTGGACCTGCTGTCTTATTTATTTTGGCCGTCCTCACAGCCACAGTTATAATGAGGTCGTTTAGATCGGAGCATTTCAGGAATCTGCACTGCTGTAATTAAAATTAAATTTCACCATTGTGCTCTTCGAGTGTAATATCTCTTTGATGTGCTTCCACAAAGCGTCCAAGGCAAACGAGACTGTTCTGGAGGAGCTGCCAAATGGGTGAATGAAGTTACACAACAGGCGTAAAAAAAAACAAAACACCGACCCAAGGTCACTGTCGCCGCGGCCTGTGTTTACCCAGCATCCTCCACTATTGGGCTCTGAACAGCCTCCTGCATGCAATGTGGATGGAAAAAGCAGCTGTAGCAGATTTTTATCTGTTCAGCTGAGTGCAGCGTGTCAGAGTAGAACGTCCAAATCAGTAGATTGCACTGTTTTTATTTACTTTAACCTTTTTTGTTGATTTTTTTTTGTCAAATACTTTCTCAACTTGCTTGCATCCTGCCCCGTCCCCCCCCCGCCTCTCATTTTGTTCCTCCCACTAGCTAGGTCTCTCTCTATCACAGTGGTACCAAACTGGGAGGGTAAAGGCTAGCATGTCCTTCCTCCAAGTGAAGTTCTGCCTCATCTTTGCAAATGGCTGCTAACGCAATGTCACTGGACAGCTCAACACAACAGCTAACAGATGCCTGCATTGGCTAGATCATACTGAATGATGGGGAGGGGAGGAACATCTTCCTGCTTGCCCAGAGAGTGCGAGTACAATTATGTTCTCTTGGAAGTTTGCACACCCCTGCATTTTAGAGCAGGAAGTGAGACTGCATCCCTGTCTCTTATGACCACATGGTATGCAGTTAGACCTCATTGTTTTCAAGTAAATGTGTCCCTGAGTCTAAAAAAATCAGATTACATTTTTAAATGTGTCTTCCTGGTGCATCTAATTCTCATTACTCTAATTCTAATGAGTGCATTCTAACGGTATATGTGTGCATACTATTTAGATTGATAGTATGCGGTTTGGGACGCAGTAGAAGTAAAGCAGCAGGAAATCTCAGGCATTTAGACTTTCAACTTTCATTTGTCATGACTCCAGTAAAAAATCTAATTAAATCAGGGTAGTACACTCAAATATATTGGTTGATACGCTGTAAAATAAGATTAAGCCATGTTCCAACAAAAGTGTTTTGCTGCCTTTGCTGGATCACTTATGGCTTTGTTTTCTCATCAAACTGCCACAGCGCTGCTGAATGAGCTGCCTACCAATATGGTGGCAGCGTGATTGCATGATATCATTGGAATAATACAAATAGCAAGCTAGGTAGGGTGGCTTTTAACTTAGCTGTTGAAAGTTAGCTTCATAATTTAATTTAGATTAAACCAGACTGCGATTAAGTAAATAACATGAGCGCAGATAAATACTAATGCACTTGTACGTGTGCCATCCTGTGCATTGATATCACTGAGGTTTGACGAAAGACCTCATGTATGCTGCACTGAGTAGCTCTAGTGTTAGCTTTAGCCCATCTTAAGAAGCAGCCTCCATCACTCAAAGCCTACTCCTCCTAGCACTGGCTAAAAGATTTCCCTAGTTTCATTAATATTAATAATGTTTCCACAATTCTTTTAGCTTTAAACTGGTGCACAATCAGGTGTTCTTGATTCTCAGATGTATGTCAGCATGAAAAATGTTGTAAATTATGCTTGTTTTTGAGTAACAATAAAATGATCTAATATGTGCTTATGTTTGTGCTGCTGGACAACTGCTGCAATGGATGCTTAAAGAGGAATTTCACTGATTTGTCAAAATTTGTACACCATTAAATCATCAAGATGTAAACAATGTCATTCAGAGTGGTTTGATGTGAAATTCTCTGTCCTAGAGAAATGTACCAGTGTATTTTTAGACTTTTTTTCTAGATTTTTGTTCACAGTGGTGGTGATGGGAACCAGACGTCTAAACAGCTCTAAAAGCTACATAACAGGGAGGTGTTATACATAATAGTTATTGATACACTGCTTGTTGTCTGAGACACTGTTTTACACCAGTTTTGGGACGATCTTGACCTAAAATACATCTTTTAAAAATCGATTCATTGTGGAGAGATACATGCAGGGTGTGGAAAGGCAAGATATTCCCCAAACAGAACTGTTTTTTTTTCAGATTTACCACTATTTTGCCATCATCAGCATTACTTCAAATCAAATTTAGATGTGTGGGTTCACTGGCCATTTTGGACAGCAAATAAAATGCCAAATGTTTGTGTTGGTGACATTGTGACCCTGGTTCCTGTCACCAACACTGTAAAGAAATTTTGAGTCTGTAAGTTTCTCTGCAAAGAACCATTTCACACCAGACCACTCTGAATGACTTTATTTACATCTCAACAATAGAACAATTTGAAAAATCAGTGAAATTCCCCTTTAATGGTCTAAAGTTGACCACCAGCCACCACTGGTAGATAAATATGTTAATAAATCTCCATTAAAGTGGCTGGTGAGTGTAAATATATATACATATGCAAATACACAACCACAAGCTTGCCATGCATTAAACGGCTTAACCCCAAATATGCCCAGTATCTTGTGTACATTCTGAGCATGTGTGTGTGGTTGTAAGTTAGTCATTTATGGAGGGAAAACAGAGACGCTGTTTAAATCCATATGCCTCAGGCTGTGCTTTCTGATCTGTTGCAGAGCCACAGCTTTGGTTAGGCCTGAAGAGTTCCTGCTGTTTGGAATTCATTCAGCACCAGCGGACGGGTTTAAAGCTATCAAATGTCCGCTAATGTCTGAGGAATAATATGAATTTAATTAGGATCCGGTTATTCTCAAATGAGCGCAGGGGATCAGCGTGTGTAAAAGACTTTTCCTGCGGTTTCACTTTCACATACTAATCAGCTCCTGAGCCACCTGCACCTTCGGATTCAATATCAAACTGATTCATACACGTTTTATTCGCGTAATGAAAAGAATCTGCGTGGAGCGACTTGAGTCATCTATTTGATTTCCCACTTAATCACTTTGGTCAATTTATTTTCTGGACCAGTTATTTTGTCACGATTAGACCTTAAGGGCCTGCATAATAAATAAATTGAAGTTTTTTATTACCTCGCTCTGCATTGCACTTGCAGCCTATTTCTGAATCTTGCAGTTTGTTTTATATTTAGGATGGCGAAAATTAAATGTCGCAATGCTTGAAGCCATTTTATGATATATGATACGTATCACAATATTTTGTTTTTTATTTTTTTCTGGATTTTTTTTTTTTACAAAATGCACCAGCAATATAGCAGCATTTACAAAAAAAATTAAACAGCTACACTCCAATCAAGCAGCACCACAGTTCATTCACATGACACATACAAAATTATACATACAAAATTAATACAAAATACAAAGGAGGGAGATGCAAAAGGGCACAGGCTGACAGATGTGGTAGGAATAGTTGTGTTCTAGGCCACAGCTAGGCAACATGCAGCCCTTTTACTGCCCTGTTGCAGCTACTTAGCAGAATAAGATTTGTAAGTAAAAATAAAATAATCCTCCTTTGCAGGAAAATAAAGCTTTGCTGATCGTTCTAACACAGTTTTAACCGAAAATGGTCTGGAGTTAATGTATAACTGCTAATTCACCGTTTAACCCTGATGGTTGGCATGCAGACTGCTGGTCACCATAGAGGCGCAGACAACAATCTCGCTTAGCTAGTAGCTAACAAAAAGGCAAAGAGAAAGATTTACAACAAATGCCATTTAAGAAAATGGGAAAATTCGAACAAGAAGCTAGTGAATGAGACAATGACCTCAGCCTCATAAAAAATAGAAGGTTGAGAGACATTTTGCAAGAAACTGTTCTACTTTTGAAGTTTCCTGCTAGAGATGTGAGAAAAGCGACAGTAGCTGAGCTAAAGCTTAAAATAGAGCAATGAAAGTGTGTGTTTTTGTTTATATTATATTTTTTAGTCTGCGCTAGGACATTAGCACATACTGAGACATATTTACAGCCAAGATGGTAAAGCGTTACTTCAGTAAATGGACATGAAATGTCTCCCAGGGCGGGTTGATTTTTGTTGAAAATGAGGCAGTGGTGCTTAGAAACACATTGGAACTATTTTTGATTTAATGATGCTCTTTTCACTTCTACACAATGTTCACTTACATGGAAAGTTCTGTAAGTATTTAATAAATGTGATATATTTAGATAAAGTAAAAATCATGAGATTTTATGTACTTTTCAGCACTAAAACAAATAAAAAGTGGACATTTTTAGCAACTTTAGCATACATACAAGTATTAATATCTACAACTTGTCACTATCAAACCCAGTAGAAATAATTGACAACGGCTGGACTTCTGACTAGAGTTAATATATCCTCCTGTATCACTCAAGAAGATTCTTTCTCTAATCATGTTGTACCAACCATTAAAACTAAGATCATCAGATCAAATAAAGTTTTATCATTAAGAACACTGAAGACTGAGGCTCGCCATTTCAGGGATAAATCACTGTAACCTTAATGTGATTATTTATTTTTCCTGAACTATGCAGTCATGCAGCCTCCCTGATCATATTTTGCACTTTATCTCGTCTTTTCACTCTGAGTCGGCCGTGTTTGGGTGTGTGTTTTGCTAAGGTTCCAAAGACAGCATGAAGCTCCAGCCTCAGGACACTTTAATTTCTGCAGCAAGAGGCCAGAAACATCTCCATCTAACAGCATCCCACCAGCACAAACCAGTGTTTAGTTCACGTCCTGTGGATTAGTGTAGTTGTAGTGTGTGTCTGTGTGTCCTCTCCAGGCTCCAGACTATCAGGTGTCTCCTCGTGCTGTGAAGCTCTAATCGCTCCTCCAGACTCCTCTCAGACTACTCAGTCTCATGCAGCAGGCAAAGCTAATTTATTTATACTTTGACTTAAAAGAATATTTTGGCAGAAAATCAGATTTACCCAGTTTCTCCCTTCCTTCCTTACCCCAAATGTTTCCAATCAGCCGAGAGATGTTTGGTGTCTGAAGCTTGCTTCTTTAGTTTTACACCGGAGCTACAAGGCTAATGTAGCTAACAAGCTTCCATTACACCAGTTAGCGGTGTGCAAACTATATGCCTAAATCATTGCACATTTGAGTTGTTAAGTAATCTCAAAAAGACTTGATTAAGTGGTTCCTAATGTACTGTTATCTGTAAGCATGGACAAAAATACATGAGCAAAGCTAAAAAAGTAGTAGCCACAGTTGTTTGCTGCAAATCTGTCTGCTTTCATAGATTACAAAGTCAAGTAGTGTCAGAAACCACATAAGCAAGTCTATGTGACATAACTTAACAACTCAACATAGCCTTGCTTATGTGGTTGATTTAAGCGTTCCGATAGCACCATGCTAATTGCTATGCTAATAAGCTTCCATTGCTTGTTAGCTACATCAGCCTTGTAGCTCGTTTATAAAACTAAAGAAGAAAACTTACCAAACGTGTCTTGGCTGATCGACCACATTTGGGTTGAGGATGAGGATAACAGTTTTGTTTTCAGTTTTAGTTGTTTTTTTCAACAACATATTGCTTTAAAATGCTAGTATATGGCCGAAGGCAGAGCAGGGTTTGAGGGCCAGAACAAATCCTCAGTTTTGGCACTGTCTATGGACTATGCTTTGTTCTTAGGCTTACAATCCATCATGTCCACACTTAGGATTCAGACCTGTTTAGTTCCTTTTTTATTAGCTTACCAAGGAACCTGAGGCTTTTTATTAGCTGAATATAATACACTTTTCACTGTGGAGAGCATTTTTTTTCTTCTGTGTGTTTTTCTATTCTTTTTTTTCCTCTATCTGGACAGGAAATGAGAAGAGGTGAAGTGCAGGGGTAGAACGAGCTGCGAGTGTGTAGTACAACATGAATGTAATGTTAGTGGACCACTGAAATCGTTGCTGCTGAGTAAAACTGAATAATCATAAATTTTGTCACCTGGTGGATATTTCTTTTGCATGCTGGAATAAACTGAAGTTGTTGTTCCACTTCATGTGTTTTAAATCATAATATAAATTACAGTTATGGCCAGAAAACGAATTGGATTTGGCTAGTTTCCAGATTAGCGAAGAGCAGAAGTCGCTACGTGGTTACACAGATGGTTTGAGTTAAAAAGAATTAGCCTGGATTTCCTAAAGCTTCCAGAGTCTTACTGAAATACTACCTCTACTGCGCTAGCTAGTGAGCCGCAGTTAAGGAAATGTGTGGGAAAAAGCTCTGATATAATCAAGACTGGAATCAAGGGTGCAGGTATTTATAAGACTTGGCAAAAATGGAATGTGGTGGAATGTTTTATTACGAAGAGAGCATAATATAAAAAGATGATTGTAGAAAAATTATTGTATAAAATGGTTGTACTTATAGCTTTAACAGTTTTCTTAAATGTGGCAGTACTGGGGCTTGGTATGCCAGCCAAACGATCAAGGGTTTCCTGCCATTTGCACAAAGACCGCTGGGATAGGCTCCAGCATCCCCTTGACCCAGGAGGATAAGCGGATTAGATTGTGTGTGTGTGTGTGTGTGTGTGTGTGTGTGTGTGTGTGTGTGTGTGTGTGTGTGTGGAGCTTTCTTTCACAGTCCCCTAAGCTGCTAAATATGTAATATAATGCCTTATAATTATTATTAGCAAGGTGGTAAGAGTATATGCAAATATACTCATACTAAATGTCAAAGTAATCTCATATGTGTAAGCAGGAAAGTAAATCGGAGACGCCTCCAAGTACCGAGTAGTAAGGTGGCGTAAAATGATGGCATGGAAGTGGTAAGAACCAAGTAAAACTACAGTTACAATTGCTGCTTTTAGCCTAGATTCAGTTTTGGCACAGAAACTCATCTGGAGCTGTGATTGGTTGCAGCAAACAGTAAACAACACTGTGATTGGTTAGAGGGCTTGTTTACGTATTGCACCCTTCTATGATATGAATATCTCAAAGACCTGTATCATGCTAATGATTAAAAAAAGTATACATTGTGCAACCATAATGCAGTACAATTAAAGATAAAGCTTTTCTGATCGCTATGATTCATGACCCGAGAAAATAAAATCACATTCCTAGATTTCCAAAACCAGCTTTAAGGTTTTACTAGCTGATGTAGGAATGTGCAGTTCAGTATGAAGAGATTTATGTGACCCATTTTGCAGCAGCGTCTCGGCCGCCAGCAGTATTTGTTTTGTTGCTTTAAGACATTATCTCCCCAATTAGAGATGAGAATGGCTTGTGTCCAGTGTGCTGGAAATAGAAGGGAACGACCCAGGATTTTTTGGAAAAGGTTCTCCAAGCCTTTTGCTTTCTGATGATAGACAGTTTTGGTGGTTTTTTTTTCCAACCAGCACTTCTTTCCTGCTTCTTTAGCTGGCTTAGAGAGAGAAAATGGAATTAGACACAGTGTGCTGCAGTAACTTGGCTGATTCATGGCTGCGATAGTATAGTTCTCACTGTTTTAAATATGCTTTTAAATCCGATTTCTTGACATTAAGATATCAAGTCTTGTACACTATCTCTGTAGAGGTGCAGTGCCATCAGGTGCTTTCAATTAGAAATGTGGTCTCTTATAAGACATTATTATAAAAGATGTCACCATTGGTTACTATCATTAAAAAACTACTCAAATTGAAAAAGCTAGACAGCCATAGTAAAATCTTAAACATCTCTGTCAGTACAATTGAGTCTATAATATGTAAGTGGAAAGTTCATGGAACCACAACTAATCGTCCCTAGGCAATTGTACTGTGGAAGATTTCACAGCTCGCTCTTAGACTAATGATAAGGAAGATAAGAAAGAAGCCAGCAGTCTCTCTAAAAGATTCAACACAATCTAAAGGCAGCAGGAACAACAGAGAACAACAAGTATTTAAGCAATGTAATCAGCTCTGTTTCCACGCCCCACATAAAACTCCATTGCAAAGAAAGAAGCACAGAACTTCACATACTAGCATTTAGACAAATCTGGATTCTTTTTGAACAATGTGTTCTGTTCAGACAAAGCAAGACTAGAACTCTTTGGAAATAATTCAGCTTATTGTTTTGTAGAAACAAGGGTTGTACGTATGATCCCAAGAACACCACACCCACAGTGAAGTACAGAGCATCATGATATGCGTCTGCTTCTTATGGGCATTATATGTCATCAGAGGAAACATGGATGTGGAGTACTGAGTGATGTTCTCGGGAGAAAGTGGACATTTCAACAAGACAGTGACCCCAAACACACAACCAAAATAACTCAAGACTGGTTTCTAAAAAGGGAAGTGGAGGTGCTTCCTTGGCCTAATCTCTTGACTTGAGTCCTGTTAAATTTATGGAGGATTTTGAAATTGTGAGTCCATCAGAGGGCCCCTTTTAATCTTTGGGAATTGAAGATGTTTTGCCAAGAGGAATCGGCCAAAATCAAACCACAGTGCTTCAAAAAGCTAATTACTTCTTACTGTAGGTTTCTCAAAGTTGTAATTGCCTACAACAGCTTTGCAACAAAAAGCACTACTATTATTAATTAGTGATGCCAAATACTTTTTGCCAAATCAACTTTGTTCTTTAAACATTTAGTCAGTTAAACGTTTTTGTTTATGCTTATGAATACACACTTCTTTGTTAATATTTATTATAACATGGCTATGGACAAAAAAAAAAACCCTGGCCATAGATCGCCATCAGTACTAAATGGTTATTTCCCTACCAGCAGCACTCAATCCCTGTGTTCAGTACTGTGTTGTTTACTCTATTGAGACATAGAGTGACATTTAAACTGTGATTCAGTGGAAAAAAAGTACAGTTTTCTTCCCTTACTCCAAATGTAGTGGATCAACCAGAACATTGTTCTGAAGTTTGCTTCTTTAGTTTTACGCTGAAGCTATGAGGCTAATGTAGCTAACAAGTAATAAAAAGATTGTTAGTATGCTAATTAGTGCTAACTGCATGCCTAAATCATCTCACACTTGCCTCAAACCGTGTTGTTGTTAAGTTATCCCAAATAGACTTTATGTGGTTTCAGACACTGTATGACATACTATTATCTATTAATGTGGACAAAAACAAAGACAAACTTCAGGCTTCAAAATGCTGCTACTGTTTTTAGCTATGCTAACATAATTTAGCCTGTCTACAGGTGACTAACAGTGTCAGAAACCACATAAGCAAGGCTTGATTGTGATGCATACAATTAGCATGATGCTAATTTGAGGTGTGGAAGCTTCTGTTACTTGTTGGTTATTTGTCTCGTGGCTCCAGAGTAAAACTAAAGGAGCAAACGTCAGACACCAAACGTGTCTTGGCTGATCGACATTTGTGTTAAGGGGGGATAATTTCACTTTAAATGGTATCTTCCTGTATGTGAGATCGACCTGCTGAAAGATTCGGCCTGAATGAGCTGAAAGGCTAACAAACAGTGATGATACATTCTCTCAGTGCACAGGTGCTCTTTATTTTTTGTAAAGTACAGGAGGACTTTGGGTCTCTGTGACTCTTTTTGTAGCTCGAGTATGTCTGGATGGAGGCCAAAAAGAAGAAGAAGAAAAAAACGACATGAACACTGTACAAAGCTTGTTGCTTGGCTCCTGCAGCGACGGCTTGTTCTGTCAGATAAACTCAGTCAGAGAGCGACACAGCAGCTGGTTTTCTCCTCTTTAAGCAATTGAAAGGTTTACTCACTACAATGTCCCTGCCGAGAAATCTGTCCCTCTCTCTATCTTTCTGTCTCTCCTTTCTCTATTTCTCTCACTCTTTCTTTTTCTCTTTTTTCCGTTTCTCCATTATCTGTCCCCTTCTTTCTTTTCTCTGTCATTCTCTCTCCTGCCGTCTGTCTGTCTCTCTTCCTGTGCACTCTCTCTCTCTCTCTCTCTCTCTCTCTCTCTCTCTCTGTCTCTCTCTCTCTCTCTCTCTCCCTCTCTCTCTGGGCTGCTGGTACTGCTGTTTAAATGGTTGGACACAGTTCTGGATGTAATCAGTGTTATCTCATTGTGTGGTGTGTGTTTAGCAGGCAGACCAGGTTGGAGGGTTGGATAACATTTGGATGCCAGAGATTCTTAGCGTGTGAGGTGTCTGTGGAAATCTGGCTACACACACATTCTGGGGTCCCTTGCCCTGACAGTCACGGGTCAGCAGGTAGCAGCTATTAGAGGCCCATATAATGGAAAACTGAATTTACCTCAGTTGTCTGAAACATGAAGCAGCATTGCATCTTTTCAGCCTGCTGCTAACAAAACATCGTGGACAGCTCAACATGCTTGGAGGAGAAAACGTACTGTTAATTCTGTTATGTAGGCTAACAGACATTAGTGCTGAATGATGAGGGGAGAAGGAGGACCATCCACACAGAGAGAGGGAAGCCAATTGTGATCTCTTTGACTCCTGACCGCAGATGGCTATGGCAGCGTCAAGGAACAAATTTGCGCAATTTACCTCTTTCCCCAAAAACAGTTGATCAGATTTCTTTTGTAAAGTTTGCTTCTGTACTTTTACACTAGATGTACAAGGCTAGTGTGGCTAACAAATAATGTAAGCTTATACTCCACCAATTAGCACTGTGTGAACATTGTATGGCATACTCTTATCTATAAACATGGACACACATTTAGACAAAATTCAGGCATCGGATGGCTGCTGCTACTGTTTTTAGCTATGCTAGCTATATTTCTGTCCATATTTATAGATAACGTTTTTTCATGCAGGGTCAGAAACTACTTAACTAATCACTGAACTACACACGGTTTGAGGAGAGTGTGATGTAGGCATGTCATTAGCATCATGCTAATTGCTAATGCTAAATGCTAATAGGCTTCCTTTACTTGTTAACTACATTAGCCTTATGGCTCCAGTGCTAAACCAAAAAAGCAAGCTTCAAACACCAGACATGTCTTGGCTGATTGACTACATTTGGAGTTTAGCTTGTACACTAAGCTATCACTTTAAACCTGTATGTTTATGTCTGTACCTGCTTCTGGAATAAATCCCAGCAGCAGCTAATTGTTTGACAATGAGTCAGCAAGTCTGGTGACCAGATGAGAATGGTCATCATTAGATAAGAGGGACAGTAGGAAAGGTTTGCTGTAGGAGGGACAGGAAAGAGTGGGAGAGAGAAAAGAGGAGTGTAAAAAGGAGGAAAGGAGGGAGTAATAGTGCAACTGGTAGCTTAAAATTTGTCCTTTTGGCCTGGATGTTCTTTAGCCTGGCTGAACTTTTCATGAACTCTGTTCCTGTGTTTGTGTGAGTGAATGTGTATGAGCAAGAAGTTAGAAGTGTGTGTTTATGGCTGGAATATAAAGCCAGACGTTTTGGCTCAGTGTGAAGTTGCGTTATTTCTGGTTTCTGTAACCAGACTATTCAAAATGAGTAGTTATTTAATTCATTGTATTCGGTTAATTAAGTACTTGCTGGCATTTTGGAAGACAAGTTGCAACAGGGACACTCCTGCAAGTGGATGATGGCCAAGCAAAATAGCCAATATGATCACGCAAAAGATGAAAAGCAACCACTCCAGCTGTCAGTAACTTGTACCAGCTTGTTTGGTCATCAAATTAAGAGTTTCGTTAACGCATTAGGTAGAATGAATAATACCTTTTTGGAGCCTGTTTTATGTGTATGGCACCTTTTTTGTGATAGGCATTGTCCAAAATAGGACTGCTCAGTGTATTGTTTGGAAATTGCTATGGCAAATTGGTGTTTGCAGTGCTGATTCTGACATTGTACGACTTACTGTTATCCACAGTCAAGATGCTGCTACTGTACTTAGCTATGTGATGTATTTTTGTCCATGTTTATAGACATGGGGCATAATATAGAACATTATACAGTGTCAGAAACCACATAAGCAAGTCTGTTTGAGATTACGTAGTCTGTGACAACTGTGTGATGGATTAGACTTGCAGTTAGCAGCATGCTAATAAGCTTCTGTTACTTTACTACAATAGCCTTGTAGCTCCAGGGTAAAACTCAAACTTCATAAAATTCAGGCATGAAACATGTCTTAGCTGATTGACTGTTTGTCAAGATATTTTTTTTTCAGGGAGGGCGGTGATTGTGTAAATTTGTCTCTTAACCGCTGTTTGCTAATTTAGCAGTGAAGATGCTTGTCGTGTTTGTCTGAGTGCTTTAGCAGCCTAGATTTTTCTCCCTGGTTTGAGTTAGCTGTGTGCTTCAGAACGAATAAGCAGATGTTAAACTTATTTGGCTGAAAGTAAGAGCTGTTTTTTTTTTTCTCTTCTTTTCAATACTTGCACTCTTCTCTGAGCTGTTTTGTTTGTGTTGTACACGAATAGTTTCATAAGAGGTTTAGTCAGATATGGGGATATGAAAGTTTTTCTATAGATGGATGTATCTTTATATCATTATTTTTCCCTTCTCTGTATTCCTTCCATCTGTGGTTTGGTTAAAAGCTCGCTGTTAGACATTCTGCTGGCCTTGGGTCTCCTCTGCTCCATTCATGTTGTAAATGAAAGTGGCGTGTTTGAAAGAGTTTTTGAAAGAAACCCAGCCTATGAATCAGAAGTGATGATGCACCGGGTCTTTGTGAAGCTTCTCAGGGTTTCGTGTCCTTGGTGAGAGAGGAATAGAATGTACAAGCCAAAACCTCTGAGCTGGTACACGCAGCAGGCGGTTTTACAGGTAATGATAACCTCCCTAATCAAACACAAGTGAAAACAAACACCAGAGTCTGTCAAAATGAAACTTGCTGTTACTTTACTAGTGGAAGCATCTCTTCACAGTTACAGAATGTGTGTGTGTCTACATGAATAATAGTAGTCGGAAGAAGAAGAAGAATGATGATGATGATGATGATGATAAAAATGACTTTATTTACATAGCTGCGTTTGTCCAAAAAATCTAATCTAAAATCTAAAAGTGCTCAACAGAGTATGTAAATAAAACAGTCTATGTAAAACATGTGCAACGTGACAACAGTATAAATTAGGAATGAAATGTAGTTCTGTGCTCTGCATGGCCGTCATTGGGATTAAAACAAATTTAATGCCATGTCTGTCAGTGTAAAAGGCCGAATTTGGGTGGTTTTTGACAGAAAACCGCTAAGTTTTTCTGTTTCTCAAGCCGCATTCATTCTCATTCTTCAGAGCAGTTATTATTTACTCATATTATCTGAATAATGCGCATCTTCCTCGCAGTAAATTCGGCTAAACAGCCTGCAGCTAAATGCATATTAGGAATTAGAGGCAGTACCATGTAATTAGCCAATCCTCCATATGATTGGAAAATTACAGAGTGGGCCGTATGATCAGCAAATTTCATGCACTCAGTACTTCGCACTGTTTTTATCAGCGGCTGCACAGCAACCGCTCCAACTGTCAGTCACTTTTGTGCCTGCTTGTTTGGTCCTCAAAGCAAGAGTTTGGTCAAAATATGAAATGCCCTCCCCCGCCCCCGATGAGGTTGATCAGCCTACACATATTAGGTGTCTGAAGTTTGCGTTTATAGTTTTACACGGGGTGGATTTAGTGACTCTGGGGTAAAAGACAAGAATGAGGCCCCCTGGTAGCACATTTTTAAATTGGTTTAGGCTCAGGCCTCCTGAGTGGCTGTTTACACAGCAGAAAATGAAACTTAGGTAAATTAAATCTAGGTAAATTAAGTCGATATAACTAATATTTATAATTTTGAGATTGTGGTAAGAATATTATAAGATTATTGGTGAAAATAAAGAAGGATAATCTTTAAACATATCACGTATTTGATTCAACAATTCATTTTATCCCATAAATGTCCATATCTGAATTGTTTCCTTTCTTTGGTCCACTTTTTTTTTTTTTAGAGAATAAATCTTTTTTTTTCCAGTTGAATCAAAACATATGGCCAAAAACTGAAGGATTTTCTTACATTGTGAATAAAAGTTAAACAGTATGCATGGCTAGATGTTCATCCAAGATATAATTGTACAAAATTCATCACTTTACACCAATTTGCAGAGGTTCTGTTGCATTTTTGCTCATCACACTGAATTTAGTTGTTGGACATGAATGGGTTAATATATTGTGAGGAGTGTTGCAGTCACAGTAAATAGCAATAGAATCACTATGCTAGCATTTTGTCCCTATTGTGCAGCCCTTATTGAGCCTGTGTCTCTGGTCGCTTGGTGAATAAAGAGGCAGCTGGACAGGGCAGCAGTTGGAAATTACAGTGTAAACCGTAGGGCAACACGCGTAATTCTCACAGACCGGAGATTTATGAGCCGCTGGCAAAGAGTTTTAGCGACTTGCTGGAAATGTCTGGGTTTGGGAGTGAAAGCTACCATTTTAGGAGAGAAGTCTGCTTCCTCAGGCCTCCAGAACATTCCTCCCAAACCTCAAAATACGGTCAGACGACAAGCCACCCAAACCACGGTGGTTATGCACCCAGACCAGAATGATTCTGCTGAAGCGCTGCTGTATACTCCGCTGAATAAACTCCAGCAGAGCCCTAGTGGTGGTCTTGTTCTTTTATATAGGACCAGTAATAGAAGAGTTTTGGTCTCCCCTACATATCTGATATTAGAATAACAGTAAAGACATCAAACTTATGAAGTAGCAAAAAGTGTTAAACAAATCCAACTATCCCCCCACATTGTCTTAGTCTAGCTTTTATGGACACCTGCCTGTCCAGCGTTTCTTCTGAAATCAAGGGTATTAAATGGGAGTTTGTCTTCTTTGTTGTAGTAACAGCCTCTACTCTTCAGAGAAGGCTTTACGCTAGAAGTTGGAACATTGCTGTGAGGATTTGATTGCATGCAGCCACAAGAGCAAAAGTGAGATCAGGTAGTGATGTTGGATGATCAGTTCTGCATTACAGACTCCACTCAAAATCATCCCAGAGGTATTAAACGGAGCTCCTTCGCTCCAGAGAATGCAGTCCCACTGCTCCACAGCCCAGTTCTGTACTCCCTCTAGCTGATGCTTGGCATTGGGCATGGTGTCCTCATGTGTGGCTGCTCCAAAGCATCTCATTCTGTTGGCAGATAATACAAGCTGAGCGTGTGCAATCGTATGCGTGTGTCAGCAATGAGTGAACCTGGACACTTTGGGGCAAAGTGTATAATCACATCAACTGTACATCAGCTTTTATGGAAGTACAGTTTTACAGTGAACATGCTTTTTATGGGCCTAGTGGTCTGCAAATGTTGATGGAATAGTTTGTGCTGGCTTGTTAAATTGAAAGGTCTCTTAAAGGTAAAGGCGCTGATTTGCCTCTTTTTATGTTAACGGGAGCATTGTGCTTACTTAGAAGGAAAGAAAAAGCCCTTGGTGCCTTTTTCTTCTTTATTAGGCCAAATCCCAAATCAGCCTCATGCTGAAAAATCCTCAACATTCTCAGGAATGTTCTGAAATAAAATGAAAAAATAATGATATATTTCAAAATGGGGGGACAGAAAGCAGGCAGGGAACTGACAGGTGATATATCAGCTGCTGGAAGATGGATCAGTGTGTGTAGTTGGCCATGGATGGAAGGCTGAGAGAGAGAGGTTTATGCTTTATGATTTAATAGCCAAAAGCTTCCCATCCACTGATGCTGCCAGGGTGTGTGTGTACAGGGCAGTGTCCAGAGCAGAATGTACAATAAATGGATAATGGATGTGAAAAGCAAGTACTGGATGCGAATAAAGCAAATTTTCTCCCTAAGTTATTCATTGCCACTTTCACCCATTAGCTGTGTCTCCCTCTAATCACAAAATGCTACCAATCCAGGAGGATGAAGGCTAGTAAATGTACTTCCACATGCCTCTAGACACATAAAGTGCCACTGCATCTTTTCAATCTGCCACTAGCTAACATTATTGGACAGCTCAACACGCTTGGAGGAGAGAACTGCTAATTCCGTTACATCAGCTAACATACGTCTGCGTTGGCTAGCACTGGTGAAGGCAGTTATACTCTCCTAGACTCCCGACCACGGATGGCTGTGGCGTCGCTGGTGATTGCCTGGCGATAGGGCCAATGCTTAGATGGTTGCATTATATGTTACACAGTAATTGAGGATCATTTGAACTGCTCAGTCTTATTCTAGTTCAGGTCAAGTACTGTCGGTGTTTGCTTCCCAGATTTGCACAGTGCATAGTTGTGATTTCGGATGTGTGCATGCCTTGAGGCCGAAACTTTTTCATGCATCTTCGCAGAAGTATATATCGGCCTTAAAAATGTATGGATTTCCCAAATTTATATTGGCCTTTGTAAGTCTTGCAGATGCAACAGAACTCGTCTTGGCTGTTCTGGACGTTTATAGGTCAAGCCGACAGCACTGGGTGGAGAACACAGAGGTTGATGTACTAAGCCTGGTCTAGTTTTACAAGCTATTTCACTAGAGGAGAATTTTTTGTAATTGATTAAAAATATGTGGAAGTAACTACACAAATCAGCTACCACACTAACATTAGCTTGATTACAAGAGAAAAAAAACAATCCACCCGATCTATGCTGACAGTGTGACCTTTCACACATGTACAAAATAAAGACCTTTTTAAATGAATAACTCACTCTAAATGTAGGTATAGTGATAGAAACTGAGTTGTGAGCTACAGTTTCTCGTTAGGTTGAATGAATATCTCACTCTAAATGTAGGTATTGTGATATAAACTGAGCTGTGAGCTACAGTTTCTCATTAGGTTGAATGAATATCTCACTCTAAATGTAGGTATTGTGATATAAACTGAGCTGTGAGCTACAGTTTCTCATTAGGTTGAATGAATATCTCACTCTAAATGTAGGTATTGTGATATAAACTGAGTTGTGAGCTCTGAGTTGTGAGTTTCTCATTAGTTTGAATGGGATTTATGCTTACGTTCTGTAAAACTTGTCCAACCACTCACTCTCTCTCTGCTCTAAAGTGTAATGCATCATCCTAATGTTTTTCCAGGGCAAACAGCATTTGATTATAATGTGTAGTCATTAAGCTCAAAACACAGAGAAGGAAGCAGAAGCAGCGCCCCCTGTCAGGCTCTATTGAAAAACCTCACTGCTGCCTGTCTGGCCTAAAATTGGCCAGTGCCTGCAGACAGCTTACAGCACTCCATAAAAAGCAAGGCATGTTAGTGAAAGGATTCAGACAAGAAAACACCATAATAATCTCTATAATGACAAGGTGTCAATGCTGGGGTTTGTGTTTTTCCAAAAGTGCTGAAGTAGACCAGCTTCTCAAACTTTGATAAATAGTGAAGTGGTTGACCTAGACCTAATACAAATGACCATGTTGTGTTTGCCGGTTTATAATAATAAATCATGTTAATTAGAAAGCTTTTTAGATTTTCTTTTTGCAAAAACTGCAAAACTGAAGGAACAGCCAATAAAAGTGGGAATAAAGCCAAAGTCCACACTGTTGATCTCCTTTGTTGTGACATTAGCACTCATCACTACTCAAACCTTTCAGCTTTTTAAACTACCTTTAGACTAAGAGAGTTTCATATGTGCTTTTCATAACAGTTTACAAAAGAAAACTGTCAGATCATTATTTAAGTAAAACCTGCTCTTCATACCAAGGAAGACACTTTGATGAACATTAAGCTGAGTGTTGTAGATAAAGATACCCAAAGCAGTCATAATTCATTTTTAAACAAACATTTTTCAACCTCTCTTTATCCCTCAGAATGAGACTGATACATGAAAATGAGCCCTGTTCTGATTGGCTGCCCTGTGCTATTCAAAAAGCAGTCTGGGCTGAAACACTCTTTATAACTTCAGTGGAAATGGGCAGAGCTAAACTGCTATAAGCTGAATGGGCATACAGTGCTGCTTGAAAGTTTGTGAGCAGTTTAGCATTGTATGAATTTCTATATGAATTAGACCTAAAATGTGATCAGAACTCATAACAAAATATAGAGTCCAATTAAACGAATAACACAAAAATGGTTATTGTTTTTCATTCATTTATTGAACTAAGTAATCCAACATTAATGTCTTTGTTGGCAAAAGCATGTGAACCTCTGTTTTCAGGAACTAGCTTGACCCCTTTGGGCAGCAATGACTTTAACCAAATGGTTTCCGTAACTGTTGATCAGGCCTGCACATTGACTTGGAGGAATCTTGGCTCATTCCTCTTTACAGAACTGCTTCAACTGTGTTATGTTGGTGGGCTGCATTGCACAAATGCGATGCCTTAGGTGCCGCCACAACATTTCTATTGGATTAAGATCTGGACTTTGACAAAGCCCTTCCAGAATGCAACATTTCTTCTGCTTTAGCCATGCTTTGTAGACTAACTGGGTTTTAGGGTTGTAATGTTTCTGCAGGAGCCAGCTTCTATTGAGGTTTAGTTCATGGATGGATGCCCTAACATTCCCCTGTAGAATTTCTTGACAGTCCAGAATTCATATCTTCATCAAATGATGGCAAACTGTCCTGGTCCAATATCAGCGAAACATTCCCAATTTATGATACTGCCACCACCGTGTTTCAAAGTTGAGATGAGATTATTATGGTGGAATGCAGTGTTCAGTTTTGCCAAACATAATATCTCTCATTTAAGCCATAAAGATCCATTTTTGTCCTTTTGTCTTGTCCTTCTTGTCCTACTGAAACTGGACAGACTTCTAAAAGGCAGACTTTACTGCAAATTTTAAATAGGCAGATATGTTCTTCTTGGAGAGGAGGGGCCTCCACTTTGCTGTCATAGCATACACATATTCTTTTTCAGTGTTTGTCTGATTTTGGACTCATGAACAGTGGCTCTAGCCAGTGTAAGAGAGGCCTGCAGATCCTTAGATGTTACCCTGGGGTTCTTTGTGGTCTGACGGAATATTGTACACCTAGTTGGATGGCTGCTCCTGGCAGGGGTAACAGTGGTGTTGACTTTTCTCTATTTGTACACAATCTGCCAGGGGATCAGTGAAGTCCAAACTCATCAGGAACTTCTTCTAGCCCTAATAAGCATTCGCAAATAATTTTCTGAGGTCCTCAGAAATCTCAGTTGATTGGTACATGGCATGCACTAACAAATGTGTGTGGTTAAAAAAAACTCAAATTGATGTTTTTTTTGTTTGTTTGTTTGTTTGTTTGTTTGTTTGTTTGTTTGTTTTTTAACAGGGTTGGGTTTGCTACACTCATACCTGATTTTCATCCAACTGATGGAACCTCCTGACCCAAATTATCACCTATACCAAAATGATAATTCTAGAGGTTCACATACTTTTGTCAACAAAGGGGTGGTATTTGTTTCTATTGTTGTGACTTAAATGAAGATCTGATTATGTTTCAGGTCACATTTATGTAGAACCAATGAAAAGTTCAGCATACACAGTGCTGCTTGAATGTAAGTGTATGTGTGTATTTGTTTTATTTAAAGAAGTCTGTGGGCCCTTTAGTTGAAAAACATCTTTTAGACAGACATTTTTTGACAGGCAGTGTCTTGGGCTCTGATGGTGAGTTGTGAGCTTTCGAGGATACACTCATATGATTTATTCCTTAATGGACAGAGTTGGATCCTGTTTCTACCTCAAAAATAGACAGAGAGGCCATAATAGTCATTTAAATGTTGCCGTGTTGGACATTCCTGCTGTAAGGAGAGAGATAAATTGTAGATTGTTATTTATTTTTTCCACCGGCGGGATGCAAATATTTCCAGCCGCACATGCTTTCCTAATAAAGCACAAAGAGTGGAAGCAGATGGAGGGATTTTTTTTCTCCTTTTTTTGCAGCAGAATCGGTAGAAAGTTTTGGGTGTGAGGTGCCCCCATGTTTACGTGCAGCGAAAAGGCCAGCAGCTAATTTCTGACCAAAACACTTGTCTGTCACTGTGTAAACAGGAAAGAGAAGGAATTTGGAGTCAGCTGCTTCTTCTCCATTTTCACTCCCTCTCCTCCCTCTTTCACTGAGATAAACTCACCGGCCACTTTATTAGAAACACTTATCCTGTATTTCCACTTACTGACCATTTTATTAACACCACCTACCTTGTACTTCCCCTCTCTCGCCACTTTTTTTAAGGACGGCCTGAAGAGGCAGAGAAGCTGTTCAGGTGTGCTGTAACGTCATGTCAGATAAGGAGATAGTGGAGTCTGACTAGATTTCCGCTTTCCCAGATATCAGCAATGATACAGAAGTAAATTCAAGATATTTATATATTTTTTTTAAATCTTTGCGTAGCAACATATTTTCATAGTCATTTTAGCTGGTTTACTGAATGAACAGCCATGGTGATATTCCATTGCTAACTTAGTGGTCAAATCTCAGTTCCATTGTGAGCAAAATAACTTTGATAGATGAATATAAATCTTGTTCAGGATTGTTTTGGTGAGTTATTTTAAAGATTTACAGCCATTCAAAACCTATATGAATCAGCTAAACTGATTAGCTAGCCTGCTATCTCTGTTTGTCTCTGTCCCAGCTCTGCAGTGGCTAAAAAGTAACGCTCAGCTTCTTCATCTAATTTCAATGAAAAGGTGACACTAAATCCCAAGAAGGATTAGCTGATGTTACCTGGGTATGACATAATTGGTTTTAGCCTAATATCATGGCCATCGTTAAGTAATTGCCATTTTCTCCTGGTTTTGGGTCAAATGTTCTGTGTAAAGCAGTGATAAATAAGCCTCCAATTCTGAAAACTGTCAGGACTCCATGAGAATGTTCTCGAATTCTGGTGGGGACCCAGGACCTACCAGTATATCACTTGAAAACATAAAGACCCACAGAAAAACAAAAAAAGCTTTTGGAGATACATGTTTTTCTTTGGACAGTGACAATCAGCTTGTTTAATAGCTGAAATCAGGCAGAATGCTAGTATATTAAGCAAAATGTTTGGCTCATGACTGAAGATTGAAATTTTGATTCTAGAGTCAAAATATAGATGAAGCGGCTTTGTGTGCCGCTGTTGCATAGCTGTATTAATATTATTTACCATTTGAAAACATTCTAGGTTTCTTCTGGATTGAGTTAAATTTTCTATCATTTTAATAACAAAGTGCCATCACTGACCCAGTACACTGGCTCCCCCTCAGTACTGTCCTGAGGACCACCAGACGGTGCTTCGCAGCCCACTTGCGCAGCCCAGTCATTGAGAAACTCTAATCTAAAGGGTTAACAAAAGATAAACCTTCCAAATAATAAATAAAGAAACTGAAACCAACTTAACAAATTAATACTCAAGTATTGAAATGATTCGACTCAGACCTTAGTGAATTTTTAAAAATGACTCTGAACTGTACCAAAATAACAACTGTAACTGAATGGAGTCATTATGAGGTCAGAGATTGAGAGCACTATAATATAAATAAAACATTTTTATTATTATAGCAGTGAATGTGCACCAAACCTGCCCTTAAATGGGTAACTGTGCAGTTGCGGTGCTTTACCTGTTCCAGTAATAACTGCTGAAGTTCAAAGTGTTCAGTGTTGCAGTTGTAGTGCTTGTTTTGTTTGAGTGTTGATAAAATCACTGTAATAGGTACTAAGATGTTGAAAGTGAGCAGTAACAGTATTTGGGTATGATTCTGGGTAAACTGTTATTGCAGTTAAAGTGCAGAGGCCACTCTGCAGTCACTCACTCATTTAGAGCTTTATTTATATGGTTTTATGACTGTTGTTTTGTTTTTGTACTGCGCTTGTACTTTATATCCGGTGGGATTTTAGTGGTGCCTTAACATCTCCCCCTAGAGTGAGTCACATCCTGTGTGTTTGTCTAGGCATGTGTGTTACTGTGTCTATCAAAGCTCACTGGCCACTCTATTAGAAACAGCTACCTTGGTTTTACACTCATTGTCCATTTTATCAGTTCCATTAACCATAGAGGTTTGCCTGTTAAACTTGTTTTGCCTTTGCTGCGGTTTCATGAAAATGGATGATTATCAGACGAGAGCTTCCATAACGTTGTTTATTCATTTGAGGTGGAAAAAATCAGAATTGTCAGTGATCTTAATTGTTTGTACTATAATACTGAATAACCCGGTCTTCAACAGTCAGAACCTTAGAGTCCAAGGAGCCCAGAAAAATCAACATCCAGTTTTATGACCTTATGACTGCATAAGCTGAACTCTCTCTGGCTGAAGTCTTCTTACTGCTGCGTTACGCTACTATTTATTGGCAATGCACTAGCTAATACTGCCCCGTCAATTTTGAAGACTAGATAATTTAATAGATAATATTATCTATGCCCAGGTGGTAATACAAAAACATTGGTTTTTGGAATGCAGAAAAAACCCTCCAACCAATCACGGCAGTGTTTACTGTGTACTGTGAGCATAAAATCACAATACTGGAATGTCATCCATATCGTGCAGGACTACTTTGTGCATTGTATTCTCTCAGTATAATATTTTGTCCATGTAACACAGCATCATATCGTTTGCCCTTGGTAACCCATGTCTGCCTGAATGTGTGTTTAGAGTTTGGATGAGCTGGATGATGATGATGGAGGAGAGAAGGAGAGGAAGAGCGAGGAAGCCCTAACACAGCACAACACGGTCCAGAATGAATCCATGACCTCTGATCCCGCAGGTCACTCAATACAGGTCGGTGTAATTGTGTGTATGTCTTTGTTATATATATATATATATATATATATATATATATATATATATATATATATATATATATATAATATTTATTGGACATATTAATACTTTATATTATTATTACTCTTATTATTATGTGTTATGGGGCATATATACAATCAAATACATATGGGACATATAATTATGACCCCATGTCCTGACATTGTAAGAAAACTCTGTGTGTGTGTGTGTGTGTGTGTGTGTGTGTGTGTGTTTTTGGTGCTGCCACTGAGTTGCCAAGCAGTGGCACTGTTGGCCAGAGAAAATCAACAGTGTGACCATCAGCACTAAAGACCATAAACACTGCAGGACATTCAGTACTAGAGAAAGAGAAAAACACCATATCATTATTACAAATAAATAAATGATCAATTATAAGGGGTCTTTATGATTAATTATGTTAATATTCAAAAATGGCTTGGAATAAAATCTCTTTACATTAACTTTTTACAATGACCATAAAGACCTTTTTTCTCTTTCTCCTGTGAAGTTACTATTTTGGAGATACTTATTTTTCATTGGACAGCGACAATATATAAAATGTATATATTATATAACATTATATAATAAACATTTCTTAAGGGGCCCTGGTTCAATACTTCTCTTGATTTTTATTTTTTTTGTCCCTGAAGTCTCTAAAGAGGTCTCTCTTTAGCCCTTTGAATTAAACAGGGTATTTTTTTTTACTGTGCCTTTAAGATTGATACATATAAATTACTTTATTCTGATTCAATTCATTCAAAAATGACTCCTGTTGCACACACTTATCACTTCTTATCACTTCAGTGTAAATGGGTGGTCTGAAACAGCTGTGGACTGAATAGGCGGTCATATGTGTTCATGGAAGTGACATCACAACCATGATGACTTCAAAATGGTCTGGTTTTGTAGCTTTGTTTCCATATATGGGCTGAGAAGTGTGCATTTTTTAACTTCATATTACATCATACTCTTGTTTCAAAAGAGGAAAGAAAATATATTTTTCCATGAAACAGGCCTTTAATGTATCACACATCTAGCCAATTATACATGTCTTAATGTAGTATTTTTAGTGCATTAGCTGTGGAATTAGCCTCTTTGCAATCGTTTAATTCTCTTCAGAAAATAACAAAGGACAAAATGGTCTTAAAGCAGTGAGGAAATGTATCATTCACTGGAGGTTCCCTCTCTGACTCACTGAGCACGAGTGAAACAAAGACACGGAATGTCATAGAGCATGCTGGAGTGCTGTTTTCTAAATCTAATTTAATTTTGTTTCACTTGGGCTTTACCTGTTATTCTCATTCAGCTCAGGATAGAGAGAGAGAGAGAGAGGGTGGAGACACAAAGAGAGAGAAGAGAAAAAGGTCCAATTATATTTTTCAAATGGAAGTTATTACTGTGTATTCAGCTTGTGATTTTGAGACGTATTATTATTGTTATCATTGAAGAACTGAAGAATTGAAAAAGTTTCAGTATTAGAAAAGTTATATTTTGTAATACTTTATTAGAAATCCCTACCTTGTACTTCTGCAGGCTGGCCACTTTATTAGGAACACCTTACATTTCCGATACAGAGTTAGTAAAGAAATACTAACATAACTGCTAACTTCGATATTTACTTTTGTATTTATTTGTTTTTTGGTAATTCATAAAATGTTTTTTTTGGGGGAGGGTTTGTAATTTCCACTGTTTTCTCTAAAAAGAAAACAGTCACAAGTCTTTTTCTTAGAAGATAAAATAAATAAAAAAGAATATAAACAAAATTGCAATATCTATATAAAAGTAAACAAAAAATGTAAACTATAAGGCTACATGTCAATATTAAATAAACTAAATATTACAAGTTTGTTTACAGTCTGATCTTGTGTTTGTATATATATAGTGTAGCTCTTACCTTCTGGCTGAAATGAGTGAGAGGGGATTTTCTAATGTGACTCAATCATTCCCAGCAAACTGCGGAATCCACAACTGTATAGAGCTGGACTCTACAGCCAAATAGAGGTGGATTCCACAACCAAATAGGGGTGGACTGTACAACTGAATAGAGCTGGACTGTACAACTGAATAGAGGTGGACTATACAACCAGATGGGGGTGGAATCCGCAACCAGATGGGGGTGGACTCTGTAACTGAGTAGATGGGCGAATTGGTAGCTTTTAACATCTCTATTAAGCATTAGCTTCGCATTTTCTCCTCACTCTAGTAACTAAACCATTCCTTGTCCATCATTGTTGCATTCAACTAACAGACTTCAACCTCTTCAAATGGCATGGCTAATCAACACAAGAAAGGCTAACCACACCATTTTTTCAGTTCCAAGAATCTCAGTGGTTTTGACGTTCATGGTTATTAATTGTAGAAAGATCATGGACCGGGTTAAATAGAACTACAGAAACAATTACTGATATCACCCATTTTATAGCAGCGTGTGCCGTCTAGCAAACCAACATATTGCAAAACATAAATATAACTGTGTGTATTGAGGCAAAAAGTTACAGACTGTAGATTGTCAGCTACTGCACAGTTTATCAGCCCCTCTCTACATCATTCAGCATTGGTCAGTTTCTGACCACAGGACTGCTGTTCTCCAGATATTATTTGGATGGTGGGTCATTTTCAGCACAGCAGTGACACTGACATGGTAGTGGTCTTGGTAGTGTGTGTGGTGCTGGTATGAGTGTATCAGACACAGAGGTGTTTCTGGGGTTTCTACACACGTCAGTGTCACTACTAGGTTGAGAGTGGACCGCCACCCAAAAATATTGAGTCAAGAGCGGCTCTTTGATCCAGCTTGTGTGTGTGTGTGTGTGTGTGTGAGAGAGAGAGAGAGAGAGAGAGAGAGAGAGAGAGAGCGCACTCCTGAGAACTCCTGATTAGTGTGAGGTCCATCTGCTTCTGTTTAGTCAGCTTTTCCTGCCCCTGTTCTTCTGCCATAGAAGGAAAACTCTCCGCTTTACAGAGAATCAGCGGAACATGCAGAACATTCCAAAAAATTCCGGAAAATTCCAGAGGATCTTCTCTGGTTCCTGTCTCAGACTTCTCTGATATTAGCTCTTTTTCTCCACTTGCTACTTCTGAAAAAGTTAATTTAATGAAATACCAGCACATTATTTTTCTGTTTTATTTTATATTGTATAGAATGAATGAGGAGATTTTTTAATTTGTAATTTTTCTTCCTTTTTTTTTCCACTACCACTTTTTGATTTTGGGTCACACACTGCATTAGATCACAGAGAATCAATGTGTAACTGTTAATAACTTATCAGCCAAGGTCAATAGTTCTCGTGTCACAACTGTGAACACATTTACATGAAACTGCTCATTCATCTTACAGAAATTAAGGTCCACCCTTCTGGCCTACAGCAGTTTAGCTCCACTCATTCAGCCTAACCCTAATTTAGCAGTTTAGCTCCACCCATTAAATCTATAGCAGTTGAGCTCCACCCATTAAATCTACTGCAGTTTAGCTCCACCTATTAAATCTACTGCAGTTTAGCTCCACCTATTAAATCTACTGCAGTTTAGCTCCATCTATTAAATCTACAGCAGTTTAGCTCCACCCATTAAATCTATAGCAGTTTAGCCCCACCCATTAAATCTACAGCAGTTTAGCTCCACCCATTAAATCTACTGCAGTTTAGCCCCACCCATTAAATCTATAGCAGTTTAGCCCCACCTATTAAATCTACAGCAGTTTAGCTCCACCCATTAAATCTATAGCAGTTTAGCTCCACCCGTTAAATCTACTGCAGTTTAGCTCCACCCATTAAATCTATAGCAGTTTAGCCCCACCTATTAAATCTACTGCAGTTTAGCCCCACCCATTAAATCTATAGCAGTTTAGCCCCACCTGTTAAATCTACTGCAGTTTAGCTCCACCCATTAAATCTACTGCAGTTTAGCCCCACCCATTAAATCTATAGCAGTTTAGCTCCACCCATTAAATCTACTGCAGTTTAGCCCCACCCATTAAATCTATAGCAGTTTAGCCCCACCTGTTAAATCTACTGCAGTTTAGCTCCACCCATTAAATCTACAGCAGTTTAGCTCCATCTATTAAATCTACTGCAGTTTAGCTCCACCCATTAAATCTACTGCAGTTTAGCCCCACCTATTAAATCTACTGCAGTTTAGCCCCACCCATTAAATCTATAGCAGTTTAGCCCCACCTGTCAATTCTATAGCAGTTTAGCTCCACCCATTAAATCTACAGCAGTTTAGCTCCATCTATTAAATCTACTGCAGTTTAGCTCCACCCATTAAATCTACTGCAGTTTAGCTCCACCCATTAAATCTATAGTAGTTTAGCCCCACCTATTAAATCTACTGCAGTTTAGCCCCACCCATTAAATCTATAGGAGTTTAGCCCCACCCGTTAAATCTACTGCAGTTTAGCTCCACCCATTAAATCTACAGCAGTTTAGCCCCACCTGTCAATTCTATAGCAGTTTAGCTCCACCCGTTAAATCTATAGCAGTTTAGCTCCACCCGTTAAATCTATAGCAGTTTAGCCCCACCTGTTAAATCTACTGCAGTTTAGCTCCACCCATTAAATCTACAGCAGTTTAGCTCCATCTATTAAATCTACTGCAGTTTAGCTCCACCCATTAAATCTATAGCAGTTTAGCCCCACCTATTAAATCTACTGCAGTTTAGCCCCACCCATTAAATCTATAGCAGTTTAGCCCCACCTGTCAATTCTATAGCACTTTAGCTCCACCCATTAAATCTACAGCAGTTTAGCTCCATCTATTAAATCTACTGCAGTTTAGCTCCACCCATTAAATCTACTGCAGTTTAGCTCCACCCATTAAATCTATAGTAGTTTAGCCCCACCTATTAAATCTACTGCAGTTTAGCCCCACCCATTAAATCTATAGGAGTTTAGCCCCACCTGTCAATTCTATAGCAGTTTAGCTCCACCCGTTAAATCTACTGCAGTTTAGCTCCACCCATTAAATCTACAGCAGTTTAGCCCCACCTGTCAATTCTATAGCAGTTTAGCTCCACCCGTTAAATCTATAGCAGTTTAGCTCCACCCGTTAAATCTATAGCAGTTTAGCCCCACCTATTAAATCTACAGCAGTTTAGCTCCACCCATTAAATCTACAGCAGTTTAGCTCCACCAATTAAATCTACAGCAGTTTAGCCCCACCCATTAAATCTATAGCAGTTTAGCCCCACCTATTAAATCTATAGGAGTTTAGCCCCACCCATTAAATCTATAGGAGTTTAGCTCCACCCATTACATCTATAGCACTTTAGCTCCACCCATTAAATCTATAGCAGTTTAGCTCCACCCATTAAATCATAGCACTTTAGCTTTACCGATTAAACCTATAGCAGTTTAGCTCCATCAGTTAAATCTACAGCAGTTTAGCTCCACCCATTAAATCATAGCACTTTAGCTCCACCCATTAAATCTATAGCAGTTTAGCTTCACCCATTAAATCTATAGGAGTTTAGCTTCACCAATTAAATCTACTAGCAGTTTAGCTTCACCCATTAAATCTATAGGAGTTTAGCTTCAACAATTAAATCTATAAGAGTTTAGCTCCACCCATTAAATCATAGCACTTTAGCTCCACCAACTAAATCTATAGCAGTTTAGCTCCACCAATGAAATCTATAGCAGTTTAGCTCCACCCATTAAATCTATAGGAGTTTAGCTCCACCCATTAAATCTATAGGAGTTTAGCTCCACCCATGCAGCATATAGCAGTTTTAACTGTACCTGTTCATATGTCAGTCTTAAAGTTGCTGTAACAAAAATAGGAATAAAGAGAGGTTGGAAAACAGTCATGTAGAAATAACTTACACCTGTTTCTGGTACATAACCTCCCCCATGAACATAGGTGGACTTCTTAGGCAAAAATAAAAAGCAAGAAAAATGTAGGACGTGGGCCCTTTAATTCCAGACGTTGCCTCTCTCCCTGTCCTCCGCTCCTCTGACAGCTCGGCCTGTCGCTGTCCACACCTCGCTCATTTGCATTTTTAATTAGCACCTTTTCCATGTGAGACGTTTATAATTGTCTGTGAGGATTTTCCCACGCGCTCAGAGAGTCGACCCTCATCACAGTTAGACAGATAACACTGGCAGGCTGTAATTTTCACAGAGACAAACCACGAGAAAAGCCTCTGTTAAAGTAATAGTTTGGCAAAAAATCAAATGTGCATGGATTTTCCTTCCTTACCTCAAATGCCGTTGATCAGTCAAGACATATTTGGTGCTTGAAGTTTGCCTCTATATTTTTAGCTATGAGGCTAATGTAGCTAACAAATAATGGACACTTATTTACACCAGTTAGCACTTTGCCACTTGCAGGCCTAAATCATCACATCAACAGAAAAGTACAGACCAAATTCGAGCAGATGGCTGCTATTGGTTTTAGCTATGCTAGCATATTTTTATCCATGTTTATGTCAGTTTATCATACAGTGTCAGAAACCACATGAGTAAGTCTATTAGAGATTACTTGACACCTCACCACACGTTTTGAGGCATGTGATGATAGGCATTTAGTTAGCACCATGCTAATTAGCATAATAATGAGGTTCCATTACTTGTTAGCTACATTAACCTCATAGCACCAGTGTAAAATTAAAGAAACTTCAGACACCAATCATGTATTGGCTGATTTGAAAACTGTTTCTTTAAATAGTCATTTAGGGGCGCAAAACTGAACACTGTTATTTCAGGAAATTAGCAGATAATTTTGTAATTGCTCATCAGTTTGATTATATTTGCTAGTCTTGACCTTATTTCTGATGGCTTTATCATATGTGTGCAAATCAGCGGGAAACGTGTGGGACCAGGCTTTGGCTGCCTGCCTTGGATTCAACTCTACGATGTTTATCGGATTAGCCGGGAAAAGATAGGGAATTCAGAGCACATCCACAAAGCTGTGGAATACCAAAGCAGCTCTATTGTTGGACCTGCATTAGGCTTTTGCCTTTTGAGATTTTCTAATTTTAATGGGCTGTCAGAATCACAAAGGCTGGCAGATCACAAACACCTATGAATTTCTTTCTTCTTTTTACAAAATGCGCATGTGATTTATACGAGAGGAGATTTGGCATGAATAATGCATCGGAACACGCGCACACACACACCTGATGGGCTGATCCTTTTGAAATTAAAAAGCCTACACCCTTGTACCCTTGGATGACTTCGCTGTCTACTGCTGTTCGAACTAAATAGACAGAGATTACTCCCTGGTTAAAGCGATAGTTCAGCAAAACAATCAAATCTCTCCTTACTTCAAATGTAGCCAAACATCTGATAGTAGACGGTTCTGGGCCGATTCTGGCTTTCACATGCAAGTGTTGGTTCACCGGGCAGATGTCAGGCATGCGGGCCAGAACAAGGCCAGATGCGGTACAGCTGAGTACATTTACATTTACATTTACAGCATTTAGCAGACGCTCTTATCCAGAGCGACTTACATAAAGTGCTTTTTCTATCTAGAGAAAGTATCTTTGCTAGTTACCAATAGGTTAGAGAGAAAGTCAGTCCTGAGCTCAGATACTGCTAGAAACAAAAAGTCACCATTTATACCCAGAGAAAAGGAACAGAGTTAAACACAGCAGTGCAATACAATATAATACATAAGAGCCCAGAGAAAGAGGAACAGAGTTAAACACAGCAGTGCAATACAATACATAAGTGCAGTACAATACATTACAATCAGTACTTAACTCAGTGCTCATTTAAGTGCTGTATAAAGAGACGTCACAAGGCAAAACTGAGTACAGTTTTGCCTTGTGTCTATATTTGTGGGTCAATTCTGGCATGACTGTTGTAAATCAACAATGTAGCTGGGCCAGATTTGGTTCACATCCATTAGTTCTACTCGTTTTACAGTGTGGGCTAGATCTGGGCCCAGGACCCAGCTGTATACTGGGCCAAAACAAAGCCAAGGATGTGGCCCACAAGTGGGCTAGACAAATTTTGCTAACTGGGATGTTTGGAGTCTGAAATTTGCTTCTTTAATTTTATACGGGAGCTACGAGGCTAATGCAGCTAACAAGGATGGAAACTTATTAGCATGCTAATGGGACTAGCAGCATGCCTAAATCGTCACACACTTGCCTCAAACTTTGTTGAATTGTTAAGTTATCTGACATAGACTTGTTTATGTGGTTTACTCACTGTGTGACATACTGTTATCTATATAAATGGGCAAAAATGCTAGCATAACTAAAAACGGCATCATCCCTGTGTTCAACAGGTTCTGTGTTCCCTCTTTGTAATTTTGGAAACAGCCATATATTTCCATGGTCAAACATGTTCAGTAAATAAGTTCTAAAATTGTGTATATGTACATACTACTTCCAGTTAGATTCCCTCATTAAAACATGCTCTGAGTATTTCAGTAAAGAATAATCTTTGGTAGTGTTTTGCAATGTTGCTAACATTGTGAAAGTTAGTGATCAGGCTAACAGTGGATTCTTTAAACGTATCCTAAGCGACAACATCTGCCCTCCATTTCTACATGGCCTTGTCAACTTGCCCTCACCGTCCCCTTATTTTTTACTTTATTCCGCTAACTTGGTAGTGAGCAAGCTACAGGCTGTACAGTTAGCAACTACAAAAAAGAAAGCTAGTTTGCCACATTTAAACCAGACAAAGAAATTATTCACAGAGTTTATGTATTCTACACTCTGACTTAAAAAATGGTTTGAGTTACAGAGTTTGCGAGCTAATTAACTCCTTGAGACTAACCTAGCTGAATGACCTTTGATGAGCCCGTTATGTAAACCAGAACCTTGGGATCCCCTTCATAGGTTCCTATAATGTATCCTATTGAGGTATGATGTATCATATAAAAACCTGAATATAGAACCCTGTGAATGTATGCATGCAAGCCTTACATCACCAAGTGTAATGCCAAGCATTGGGTGGAGTGGTGTAAAGCACACCGCCACTGTGCTCTGAAGCAATGGACACATATTCTCTGGAGTGACGATTCACACTTCTCTATCTGGTAGTCGGATGGACGAGTCTGGGTTTGGTGAATGCCAGGAGAACGTTACCTGCCTGACTGCACTGTGCCAACTGTAAAGTTTGGTGGAGGAGGGATAATGCAATGGGGTTGTTTTTCAGGGGTTGGCCGAGGCTCCTTCGTTCCAGTGAAGGAGAACCTTAATGCTTCAGCATAACAAAACATTTTGGACAAATGTATGCTTCCATGCACTTCCATGCACATGCACTTTGTGGAACAGTTTGGGAAAGGCCCTTTTCTGTTCTAGCATGACTGAGCTCCAGAGCATAAGGCAAGGTCCATAAACGCAGGGTTGGGTGAGTTTGGTGTGGAAGAACTTGACTGGCCTTCACAGAGCACTGACTTCAACCCCATCAAAGACCTTTGGGATTAACTAGAACGGGGATTGTGAGCCAGATCCTCTCATCCAACATCAGTTTCTGACCTTACAAATACTCTTCTGGTTGAATGGGCGAAAATTCCCACAGACACACTCCAAAATCATGTAGAAAGCTTCCCAAAAGAGTGGAAGCTGTTGTGGCTGCAAAGCGGGAGCCAACTCCATATTAGTGCATATGGATTTAGAATGGGATGTCATAAAAGCTCCTGTAGGTGTAATGTGTAGGTGTTTCAGTACTTTTGTCCATATAATGTAGTAACAGCAAATATTTTCCTGAAAATTCTCTGTACAGTTGTCTACTGATATATGTACTTGAGCTCTGTGTGCCATGGCAATTAGCACCATGGTAGTTATTGCTAATACAGTGGCCCCAAAAAGAATTTGGACATTTGTGCCATATTTGAAAATCTATTACATTGATTGTGTTTTTATTGTTTAGCGCTGTAAAGTCGACTGAAAGTGCTGACTGTATGGATAGTGTTTTTCCAGAATGTCCAGTCCTCTGTTTTGCTCTTTAGGCTTCTGAATGGCTTGTTCATGATTCCTCCAGTTGTATCCATCCAAATCAAAGCTCTTCGTCCTCTTCCTCTTTTGCCTCAGCTTTTCCAAATGTAACATTTTTTGCCAATGAATTGGTTCTTCTGAGAATATATCTAAAATAAGTTAGTGTGGTTATCTGGGGCTTGATTTGGTTGAGGATCCTTTGCCATCCAAGGTACTCTCAAAAGTCTTTGTCCACACCGAAGTTCTAATGATTCAATATTTTTCCTGTCTTGCTTGTGTATTGTCCCGCTTTCACATCCGTAAAGACCAACAGAGAAGACCACAGCGTGGACACTTCTGATCTTTGTCTCTTGAGACAAATTGTTGCATTTGAAAATGCTTTCAAGCTCCTTCATTCTTGGTCTGCCGAGTGCCAATCTGTGTCATATTTCTTGTGTGCTGGATCCTTTGTTGTTAATAATTGATCTTAGTAGGGAAAAGCTGTCCACCATTTCCACATCTTCTCCATCAGTAGTAACGTTAGTGGTCCTTCCTGTTGTCATAACCTTCATCCTCTTCATATTGAGCTGCAGTCCCTTCTGCTCACACTGTTCTTTAACCTTCAGAATAAGGACCTTCCAGAATTTCAGCTATGAGTGTTGTATCATCTGCAGATCGGAGGTCATTGATGTTTCTTCCACCATTCCTTAATCCTTGATCATCTTCCTTCAGTCCAGCTTCTCTCATTACATGTTCTGTATGGTGATAGTGTTAGGAAACAAAATATATCAAACCAAGTGGCATTTAATTTAAACAGACCATTCCAAGACCTGCCATTTTCAAGTAGTCCTTTCAAAAGGTGGCAGGTGTTATTCGGATCATTATTTCTTTGTAGACCTCTGCAGGTTTGTATCCAGAATGCCTTGGCACACTTCTTAGTTCGTGATCTCATCAATGAATACAAGCTCATCAAAACCACAATAAGAAAAAAAGCCCTGCAAAGATTTTGATGTTTCCTGCTCTTGTGCTCTTGGTGTAGTCTGATTGCAGTTCTTCTTCAGGCTTTCTCTACACAGAGTCTATGATCAGTTTGACGTTGTGCTAAAAATATTTACCATTTTGTAACACATCTTTTAGAGTCCCTTAAATTCAAGGCATTAAGTGTGTGGTACAGTCTCCAAAGTGCTATGGAATTATTTGGGTTAAATAATGGAAACCAACACGGCCTAACTAAATTACACTCTTATAGATCATAACAGGTTATAGATATGAATCTATTAAAGGGCATCATGAAATATCTCATGATTGGGTAATTATTTGGAGTAGCAAGGTAATAAGGACAAACATACTCTACAGCCCTTTCCTGCTTAAATTTGTGACCTCCACGTTGACCAGGTGTAATTCTCTGTGTAAATTTAAACTATTCCTTTAAGCTATTTGTATGGCATTTTAAAGGGCCCAAATCCTAAAATTTTCTTGCATTTTATTTTTTTCTCTGTGGTCATATATGTGGTTTTATTTAGCTAAATCAGGCATAATTCATTTTTACATGAGCAATTTCCAATCTGTGTTTATTAGAATTAAATATAAAGCTGTTTTCGGTACTGTGCCTTTTAGACTGATGTATGTAAATAAGCTCTATCCTGATTGGCTACCTTGAATTGTGCCTTATTCAGACACTTCTTATAACTTCAGTGTGAGTGGATGGAGCTAAACTGCTGTGTGCTGACTAGGTGGATGTATGTGAATTTGTTTTGAACTGTTTTCATGACATTATAAAAACAATGAATTAAATATGGGCTGTTTTGGCAGCTTATTTCCATATATATGGACTGTAAGGACTCAGGAGTGAATGGTGATTATTGAAAATTTAACAGCATTCACATACCATGTCAAACATTCATTTCAAAACTGTGAGGAAAATTCAGTTTTTCATGATGGGGACCCTTTTAATATTCCATCATAATTCCAGCTAATAACATGTATAATGTCCAAATTACTGCAGAATATCCCATTTTACTTGGCAACAAATATCTTGACAAAAAAAACAGTTTCACCTAACACACAAAGTAACTTTTCTCCAATACATCTTGCTGTTATCAAATGGTGGGATATGGTTTTAGCTGAACTGTTTCTTTTTAGCATTTCTTTTCTGCATTAGCTTATCTTGTGGCTAGAAAAGAAAAGGGTACTTTATCTGAAGCTGCTGCATGTCAGACTGAAGCGAGCATGTATTGTGCAGGCTGTCAGTGGAACTAAAGCGTGAAAAATCCAGCGGCTCCACCTGTATGCACAGTTTCCCTGAAAGCTCACTTGAGCAGCATTAACCCTACACCTTCTCTCTCACATACACACACACACACTATACACACCGGCTTTCAGTGCAGACACAGCAAATGAGCGATTTTACAGTGTTCTAGTCCCTTCAGACCTGTCACACTTACAGAACGGCTGAGATTTTCCAGTTTTGGGTAGGAATAGAGCTGTTTGCTAACACTTTATTGAATTTGGATTGTGGTATGTACCACAAACAGTCATCATTTATTTTTACATGACCATTTTGCAACTCTGCAGACCATACAGGTTATATATAAAAATTAGACTGCAAAAAACTATCGGTAATAAGCTTCCTGGACAAAAAATTTGTCACCTTGCGTCTCTAAGGTGGCCATAGTATACGGTCATACAGTTCTACCAGCAGTGGCAAAAATTACAGTCTACAGGAAATTCTCGTCAGGATTGTGAAGGACGAAACTGATGGACAGGGTCCAAAACATTCCTATCCTTGCATTCCAAGATGACAATTCTCGCGTTCGCAGGGCTGCAAATGTGACTGACTGGCATGATGAACTTTCAGGAGCATTCACACATCTGGATTGGCCTGCATAATCCCCAGATTTGAATCCCCTTAAAAATCTGTGGAACTACCTAGAAAAATGAGTAAGATGCCAGGGAAGGCATCCACGAAATCTGGCCGAACTGCGCAATTCTTTGGTGCAAGAGTGGCTGAACATTGATGTCACCTACATCCGGAAACGTGTCCATCCCATGCCGAATTGAATCGCAGCTGTTAATCATGCTCGTGGAGGTATTACACGCTATTAGGTACGTTTTAGTCACAGGTGACAATTTATTTTGGCTGGTGAGCTTATTTATATGTATAAATTCATATGTATAAATAATAAATTTATATGTATAAATAATATTCTTCTTAGGCTTAATGTGGTCACTTGTAAAAAATCTGTGAAAGCCAGGTGTCCCCAGATTTTTGACATTTTTGTTATATTCTCTTTTAACGCTGCTATGAGTGCTGGTATAAAGGTCGTTCTAGTTTGTGTATTTTTAATGTGTAAACTCTTTTTCTAAGGCTGCTGTTGCTGTAATGAGTAAAGCATTGACAGAAATGTGACAAACATGCACTCTGACTTGTACTCGGTGGTCTTTAGTGAAGCAGCTGCATCTGTCTGTGTGTGTGTTTATAAAGGTTATAGTGAGTGTGTTTAAGCTCTAGGCTGGCTGTAATGGCCATTTGTGCCAAAGGGTGTGTAAATCACAGTGATGGAGAGTATTTTGCTGAATTTGTGCTGGATTGCAGTGCTCTGTTTGACCATGAACGATTCTACAGGGTTTTCTCTCAGTTTTCAGACAGTGAATAATAGAGTGGAAATAAAATTTATTGTTCTATGTTGTCAAGATTTTCCAAAATGATCTGACAACATACAGTACTGTGCAAAGGTCTTATTACCTAATCGCATTGTTTAAAACCATTTATCTTGGCAAAAAGTGTGTTTCAAGACTCGAGATTCGACTCAGACTTGCACCCCCTAGGCTCCATACCCAACTTGGCCTCACACCCCACTGATTCGAGACTTCACTCAAACTCGCAAAAAGCAACATCTCTGGCATATATGCATTCAAGACTGAATGTATGTGTGTGCACGTGTGTGTGTGTGTGTGTGTGTGTGTGTGTGTGTGTGTGTTTCTCCCATCTGTTATCTGTCATCTTTCAGATTTCTGTCTCAGCAGTTTCTTTGCAGGCTTTTTATTCACTCCTAATGAGAAAAATCTGAATATGCAGATTACACTGTCCTGGAATTTCAACATTAATTATAACAAATGTAACTTTTTTTTTTCTTCTCCAGGACACTCCAAGATCTGGCACCAGCCGCCATAAGAGGTAAGTTCCCTCTACCCTGCATCTATCTTGTATTTCCACTGCCTGGCCATTTTATTAGAAACCCCTACATTTTGCTTCCACTCACTGGCCACTTTATTAGAAACACCTACCTTGTATTTCCACTCACTGGCCACTTTATTAGAAACACATACCTTGTGCTTCATCTCACTGGCCACTTTATTAGAAACACCTACCTTGTGTTTCCACTCACTGGCCACTTTATTAGAAACACCTTGTGCTTCTACTCACTGGCCACTTTATTAGAAACACCTACCTTGTATTTCCACTCACTGGCCACTTTATTAGAAACACCTACCTTGTATTTCCACTCACTGGCCACTTTGTTAGAAACAACTACCTTGTACTTCCACTCTTTGGCCACTTTATTAGAAACACCTACCATATAGCTCCACTATATAAGCGTACAATAACAGACTGTAGCTCATCTTTTGCTGCACAGTTTATCAGCCCCCTCTACCCCGTTCATCATTTAGCCAGTTTCTGACCACAGCACTGCTGTTAACCAGATATTATCTAGTGGTGGACACAAACAGTGCATCAACAGATGGGCTACAGCCTGTAACTGTAAGGCAAGGTGGAACTACAAAGCAGGGGGTTTCTAATAATGTGGCTGTTAAGTATATATTGAAGAATGTGAAATGTATTTTCTTGTCATATTACAGTTGCACGCTTGAAGCATTGAAAATACAAATTTTTGCAGCTAATTGCAGATTATTTGTTTGTCTTCATATTGAAGGTCAGGAATAGTAGCTAATACCCTTTCCCAAACCTGAAAGAATTTCCTTTTTCAGAGGCTGTCTCAGCAAAGTACCGAAAAAAACTCTTTTGTCAGAACAAACTGCCGTTCCAAGTCAATTTAAAGCTTCTGAAACTGCTCACTCTCTCTCTCTCTCTCTCTCTCTCTCTCTCTCTCTCTCTCTCTCTCTCTCTCTCTCTCTCTCTCTCTCTCTCTCTCTCTCTCTCTCTCTCTGTGAATTATTGTGTGCGTGCCAGCAGAGCTGTTCACTTTCTGAAGGATTTTTCTTCTAAGCCTTGGCAGCAGCTGTGGAACTGAATTTTCACTCCTCATTGCGATGTGGAGAGTGATTTTGGGATCAGGCCGTCCACTAAAGTCTAATATCTAGCACTCCTGACATTTCACACACAGTTTGAGTGGGATTGAGATTTACTTTGCTTTATTCTTTTATTATAACAAACACTTCTGAAGTTCATATCAGAATGTGACCTGCTGATAGTATAATAAATAATATGGGCATTTGTATAAATATATGCAACATAGTTTGATTTCATGCTATAAAATGTGTGATAACAGGAATGGTTTCTTTAATTATATTTAAAACAAACCATGTATTGGCTTAAAAGTGGTCATCAGCAACATTAAAGAACTACTGCGCAGCTCATGGAACTAGAAGAAATAGGATTGGCAAGGCTATCTTGGATGGTTGATTAGCAGAGCTGTTTGAAATACTGAGGTTTCTCAGTCAAGTACAGTAGTGATGGACAAAGAGTGCTAGGTCAAATGGTGACCGTGTGCTGACACTGCTCACCGCAAGGATCAGATAACCATGCCAATGCCTTAATTATGCTAACTTTTTTGTAATGACATCCCCCAAACGTGTGAGTTACTGGAGCAGATACAAAACACAAAGATTTAAAATTTGCCAGCTTCCTATTTGAATTTTCCCTTCCACCTTAAACAGAGCACCAGGTACATGTTACTGAATTTGAATAAAAAGCTGACAAATAGGAAGCCAACTTCATCCTCGAAGAGGAAACACGAGTCTCAGCAGGTGCTTCTCACAGGATTCAAGCAGCCACTTAATGCCGATTCTGGACCAGGGAAACAATAACTCGCTCTGTAGGAATGTTAGTAGCTACCAATTTGCACCTCTCCTCGGTTGTAGAGTCCAGCTCTGTTCGGCTGTAGAGTCCAGCTCTGTTCGGTTGTAATTCGGCTATAGAGTCCACATCTATTCGACTGTAGTCCCCCTCTATTTAGTTGTAGTTTGGTTGTAGAGTCCAGCTCTATTCAGGAGTACATCTCTATTTGGCTAATTAGACATTGACTTCAAGTGTAAATAAATAACACAATTTATGTAAAAACACATTTATTAACATTGCACTGCTGCAGGCAAATCGTTATGTCTTCAACTATTGCAAATACACCCATTAGTTACGTACAAATAATAATATCAATAGATTAATAAGACTTTCTGTTTTCATTATTTGTTTATTAGACTTTTATTTGCAAATATGGGACTGCGGAAGGCTTTTTTCCTGTGAAAATATCATGTCATAGAGCAAATGTCAGTCTGTTTGCATGTAGTGTTTCTTCTTCTCAGCAAATTAAATGTACATACCATGGTATATAGATCAGTTTTTATCTGATATCTGTGTTAGTGATGTAACGGATGGCAGTTTAGATCTGTTTCTGAGGCTTTTGGCTCCCGTAGGTTGCACAACAACATATCAGTGGGTCTTATTTAGAAGTGTGAAAGCTGCAGGCATCTTTTATGTACTCTGGCAGGAAAACAGTGAGTCAAAGTGTTTTCATAGTTGACAGGTAAAACCAGGTCTGGTGGGTTTTGTATTTGAGCCTGTAATTAGCATAATGAACAAAACCTTAATCACTGGCAAAAGGGGTTGAACACACGCTGAAAGCAAAGACGCAAGCTAGACAACCTATACAACCATATGGGTAGTGATAAGAAAGCAGTGGTATGGGTAGTGATACGAGCACCACCACCCACACCACTGCTCATATCACTCCCCATACCACTACTCATATCACTACCCATACCACTGCTCGTATCGCTACCCATACCACTGCTCATACCACCACCCGTACCACTGCTCGTATCACTGCCCATACCACTGCTCGCACCACCACCCATACCACTGCTCGTATCACTGCCCATACCACTGCTCGCACCACCACCCATACCACTGCTCGTACTGCTACCGCTACCCATACCACTGCTCGTATCACTGCCCATACCACTGCTCGCACCACCACCCATACCACTGCTCGTACTGCTACCGCTACCCATACCACTGCTAGTATCACTACCAATACCACTGCTCGTATCACCACCCATACCACTGATCGTATGACTAGCCGTACCACTGCTCGTATCGCTACCCATGCTAAAAACAAAGACGCAAGATAGACAATCTATACAACCATATGGGTAGTGATAAGAGCAGTGGTATGGGTAGCGATACTGCTCATATCACTACCCATACCACTGCTCATACCACCACCCGTACCACTGCTCATATCACTACCCATACCACTACTCATATCACTACCCATGCCACTGCTCGCACCACCACCTATAGCACTGCTCGTATTGCTACCGCTACCCATACCACTGCTTTGTATCACTGCCTGTACCACTGCTCGTATCACTACCTGTACCACTGCTCGTATCACTACCTGTACCACTGCTCGTATCACTACCAATACCACTGCTCGTATCACCACCCGTACCACTGCTCGTATCACTACCTGTACCACTGCTCATAACAATACCCATACCACTACTCATATCGCTACCCATACCACTGCTCGCACCACCACCCATACCACTGCTCGTATCACTACCCATACCACTGCTTGTATCACTGCCTGTACCACTGCTCGTATCACTACCAGTACTACTGCTCGTATCACTGCCTGTACCACTGCTCGTATCACTACCTGTACCACTGCTCGTATCACTACCCTGTACCACTGCTTGTATCACTACCCATACCACTGCTCGTATCACTACCTGTACCACTGCTCATATCAATACCCATACCACTACTCATATCGCTACCCATACCACTGCTCGCACCACCACCCATACCACTGCTCGTATTGCTACCGCTACCCATACCACTGCTTGTATCACTACCTGTACCACTGCTCGTATCACTACCTGTACCACTGCTCGTATCACTACCAATACCACTGCTCGTATCACCACCCATACCACTGCTCGTATCACTAGCCGTACCACTGCTCGTATCACTACCCGTACCACTGCTCATATCGCTACCTGTACCACTGCTCGTATCACTACCTGTACCACTGCTCGTATCACTACCAATACCACTGCTCGTATCACCACCCATACCACTGCTCGTATCACCACCCATACCACTGCTCGTATCACTAGCCGTACCACTGCTCGTATCACTGCCCATACCACTGCTCATACCACCACCCATACCACTGTTCATATCACCACCCATACCACTGTTAATATCACTTCCTATGTTGCTGCCTGTACAAATGCCCACATAATTGCCCATAAAAATGCCCATAATACTGCCCAATAAAAATTCCTACATCACTGCCCATACAAATACATATATTACTGCCCATACTTTGTTCCAAGCAGGTGCTTATAACTGAATAGTGAATTTACTGTTGACTTATGTGTTGGTTATTAAATGATAACAGAAGGATGGAATTAAGGAGAGCAGACTTAATGACTCAGTAGTTTGGGATGTGCAGCCTTATAGATGTATCTGCTTAATACATCAAACCCCGCAAGACATCGCACACACACACACACACACACACACACACACACACACACACATACATATGTAGGATTATGTTATGATCTATTTAAATCAAAGGCATTAATAGAGATAGTAATGAGCAAAATATATACAAAATCATAATTTATCTGGTACTTTCTATTTGGCCACATGGTGAGCAGTTAGATCTCCTTAACTCCTGTACCCTTAAGAATTGTCACTACTGAAACACATTTTCTGCAATTCAGTAAACTTTTTTGTGTTTTAATGAAATTATTATAATTTTATGTGTGTAGAACTGAAGCTATGTTTGCTAGTCATGTACTGGCTAGCGGTTTTGAGTTATGCTCAGAATTAGCTAAAATTGTCAGTATCAAAATAGTCACTACAAAACATTTGGTGAAGTTTTGATAGTGTTATGATAGTTTTGTTAATGACATAATGGAATGTTCAGTATATATATAGTCAATAGGCTCTTTATATAGAGTTACTCAAAGCAAAGGGATTTTAGTCTTTTAAGCCAGTTAAAAGTCTGAAATGTGTTTTGAATTATCTGTACAAAACAATAAAACCAAGATTAGACTGTTTGAATTTAGTCTGTTTTATCCCTGATTGTAGTTGGCTGTTTTCAGTTGTGCTGGACATGAGGCTTCCTCTATACAATGCCAGATAAATCCACTTTACTGTCATCTAGAGCAGGAGATTGGGCATACACATCACTAAACGACAGATAAATAAAACAATAACAGACAATAAAGTGGCCTGTCAGATCGCGGTGTAGTTCAGACACACAGATGACACGGTGCTCTATCACTTCTGTATAAAGCAATTCTTTTTCTATATGAACACAAATGTCTGTGATTTGTTTCCCAGACAGTTATTTGATTTCTGCACTGCAAGTTATAGCCCATCTTTACAGAAATGTCAGGAAGCTTGCGAGATTGTGGATTGCGTTAGCTGGAGATTCAGCTTTTTCTGACCATTACTGTATGTAAAATATCAGTTTCAATGAAAGGATTCAATGAAAATTTGCTAATACATTAGCATTTCTCTCCAGGGCAAAATGAGTGCATGTTAGACTATAATAATAGTAATAAATAGTAATGAATGACATGATAAAGCTATAGTCTGGAGTTTGCTTCTTTAGTTTTACAGTGGAGCTATGAGGCTGATGTAGCTGATTAGCTCAAATGTTGGGCTAAGTAATCTCAAATAGACTTGTTTACGTGGTTTCTGACAAAAAAGGCAACAGAAGACAAGCAGTGGTAGCATATATGCTGCTAGTAAGCGTGTGAGAACTGCCATATTGAAGCCTGAATTTCGTCTGTATGTTTGTCCGTTTTTGTAGACAACAGTGTGTGATATTTATGCTAATGTGGTTTCTGACCATGTTTAACAGCGACAAAAGAGCATGGACAAAAGTATGTTAGCATAGCTAAAAACTGTTTTAGCTATGCTAATGTAGTTTGGTCCAACAGCTCAACACGGTTTGAGACGAGTGTGTGAGGTGTCTACAGTGAAACTGGAGTGAGATTCTCGATTTTGCATGCATGAGTGCTTCTCTATTGTGATCCTGCTTAAAACAGTCATTTGCCTGTATTAGCATGTAGCTTGTAGACCTCTCGTTCTCAAAAGAGAAGACTCACTCTATATTCTTTGTTCTTACTGATTTGTTCTTACAATCAGAGAATCTCTTACTTTTAGAAGCCAGTTTTAAACCAGGAATGACGCAGCACAAGCAGCAAGCCTTAAACCGCGCCCAGACTTCGCTTAATAGAAGAGCACCAGTCAGTCTACATTTGTGTTTTTCTTGCAAAGGATTATGTACAAATATCAATTACATCACTGTAAATGTATTTTGCCATTTGTAAATTATCAATTAGTCTGTAATATAAAGAGAGAACCCCAAACGTCAGCTTTCTAAAGTCGCTACTCACTCCGCTTTCGCTCAGCGCTTCAGATGCTCTCACATCTGTCCATGTTACTTATACACAACTAGCAGATGGGATATACAACCAGTGTTATGATTAGCCAGTAAGATGTAAAAATACAGAAAGAACAGGAATAGTCGCTTGTCTGTTCTGAGCATGGAGGTTGGTTGGCCGTTCGCTGTACTTGTACAGCACTAGAGCTTGAGGAAAGGCCCAATATCATGAGAGCTGGTAACCCTGTTTAGGCACATGGTTCACACTATGTAAATCAGCATGCGAAGCGTTCACTTAGTTTGTAGTTTAGTTTGCTTTGTAGCTTCAGTGCTAAAACTAAAGAAGCAGACTTCAGACACCAAACATGTCGACTACATCTGGGGAAAGCGTTATATTTATTAAATTATTCCTTTAATGCTAGAGGCTAGTTTAAACTGTATAGATGACTTCATCATTTTCACTTTCACCTTATCCAAACACACTCATATTTTTTTGTCTGTCTTTGTATCTACCTGAGAAACATGTTTTTTTGTCTCGCACTGTCACACATCCATATTCCTTCTGTCTTTCATATACACACACACACACACACACACACACAAACACACACATGATCTCCAGCAGCACATCATTACCCATGTTTCCCTCTGTTTCATCCTAGCAGGGGGCTCACGCTCCTGAGTGACTTTTACACTCCCTGGACATGAACATTTCCAATTGGACATCTGCTCCATTCCCCCAGAGCACATCACACTCAATCTGCCTTACACGCTTCGCTTTAGCCGACTCATCAAAGAGAAACACATACTGTTTCTGCTAAACCTCCCTCCCCTTCAAATGTATCCTCTCTCGCTTTTCTGATTGTCCTGTTTTGTTTCCATAGCCGCTCTTCTTTGTAGCAGTGATTTTATGTGAAATTGGTTTTAAACACTAAAGAAATAAGGTGAGGAATAGCATCTGCAGCAGACATTAGCCTCAGCCTGCTAGGCAGAAGGAGGAGGGTTTGCTTTTCCGGTTTCATTTGTGCAGTAGCATCTCTTTGGCCATGTTCGCATTGAAAGGAACAGCAAATTTTCCCACCCTTATGCCTGATGTAGTCAATCAGTCAACACAGGTTTAGTGACTGAAGTTTGCTTCCTTAGTTTTAGCACTGGATCTAGAAGGCTAATGTAGCTAACAAGTAATTTAAGGCTATGGGGAGAAAAAGCACAGTTTGAATCACCAGTCATGTTGCCATAGGAAAATTTTTAATGTTGAAGTGAAATTCATTTAAAGCTGGAACTTTGGGGCCCATAACTGAAGCGTTGACCCTTTTAGGAGATCCTGAGTTTGCTTGGTAGCACTGTGTGATTGGGGAAGCCTAGTTAGCAAATGGAATTGGACACATCTAAATCTAAATTGTGTTTAAGAAAAAAAAAACTCTGCAACTTTTTATCACGGGAAGGGTGTTTTAAATCTCCCTTCCCATAAACAAGTATTCCGATAAGAAATGTAGTTGCTTTAAAGTATGATATCATTGCCAAGCAACCATGGACTGCTGAATGAGGAGAACGTTTGGTCGCCCATCACTGTATATTTCGGTCATTTGTCATATAACAATGAACATATTGTTATGAATACTATTTAATGCAAAAACTTTCGCTTTATAGGTACTTTCTGGCCACCAGATTACCACCGTGAGTCTTATCTAGCACCAATCCAGGATCCTGCACCCCAATGGTGCAAAATATAGCTAAGAAATAGTCATCACATCCTTACTCGATAAATGATGCACTGTTTGGCTGAAGAGCCTAGAGTTTGACGCTACTTCTGTCTGAAAAATCGAACATTTGAAGCATGTAATCCATTCACATGACGTTGTTTAGACTTTTACACTGCCGCTTTACAGTGAATCATGCCGTAAGTACTTTAATTGAAGCCTGTGATATTAATGATGGAGCTGAAACGGGTTCATACTTCATCAATATACTCAGAGGTCCATATGAGCAGCATGAGAGTCAAAGATTATTCCATGAACAGCACAAGGGTTTTTTTTCGTGCCATGGCGTAGTAATACACAACTCAGTTGTTGTGAGGCGTCATAGGTGTGCGATTTTATAACGGCTTCGAACGCAGCTCAGCCAGTCAGATTTTAGGACCAGAACTATCGGTTTTATAAAATAGAATATTTCACTGAGGCATATCGTCAGCTTAGAATTGTAAAGTTTGGTCTCTGTTCAGTGCAGTTTTGAGGTATTGAGAAGCAAAGATTCCACTTTCATATACAACCCCATTTTCAAAAAAGTTGGGACGCTGTGCAAAATGTAAATAAATACAGTATGCAATGTTGTGTAAATCATGTAAACCTTATATTACTTGAAAACTGTACAAAGACAACATGTCAGCTGTTGAAATTGAGAAATTAAATTGTTTTTGAAAAATATATGCCCATTTTGAATTTGATGCCAGCAACACATTCCAAAAAAGTTTTCAGCTGCTCAACAGTTCGGGGTATTCCTTTGTCATAGTTCTCGTTTTATAATGCGCCACATGTTTTCAGTTGTGACAGGTCTGGACTGCAGGCAGGCCAGTTTAGCACTCTAACTCCTTTACTACAGAGCCATGCTGTTGTAATATGTGCAAATTTTGTTTTGGCGTAGTCTTGCTGAAATAAACAAGGCCTTCTCCGAAAAAGACGTCGTCTGGATGGCAGCATATACTGTTCAGCATTAGTGGTGCCTTCACAGATGTGCAAGTCACCCAGGCCATATGTACTAATGCACCCCCACACCATCATGGATGCTGACTGAACTGTGCTCTGAAAATATGCCTGCAGAGTCTTTCACAGACTGGTGAACTGCTCATCATCTTTACTTCTGAAACAGACTGACCTGTTGCTAATTAACCACCAGGTGTTTTTTTAGCATTACACAACTTTATCAGTTTTTTGTTGCCCCTGTCCCAACTTTTTTGGAGCATGTTGCTGGCATCAAATTCAAAATGGGCATATGTTAAAAAAAAAAAAACATGAAATTTCTCAGTTTCAGCATTTGTTACGTTGTCTTTGTGCTATTTTCAATAAAAAATAGGGTTCAAATGATTTGCACATCATTGCATTCTATTTTTATTTACATTTTGCACAGCGTCATAACTTTTTTGGGAACGGTGCTGTAGCAAAACTCTGATGTCACCTTTCGTTATCTTAAAGTAAGTTCCCTGAGATACTTTTGACCACTGAACATCCTACGATATTTGGAAATGGCTCTTTCCAGAATAGACCAAATGCAGATACAACCTTTTAATTCTGAGAATTCTCTTTAAGTTTCAAGGCTTCAAGATGGCTGCTGCTGCTGATTTTTAGCTATGTGTGTCCTTGTTTATAGGTACCAGTATATCATACAATGTCAGAAATCACATACACTAGTCTTTTTGAGATTATTTAACAGCTCAACACAGTTTGGGGCAAATGTGTGATGATTTAGGAACCTTTGCAAAATGCTGATTGCTAATGTAATTATTAGCTACGTTAGCCTTGCAGCTCCAGTGCAAAACAAAGCTGGTTAAATCTGGGTAAATTCAAATCTGAGCACTTAACAAAAGTTTTATCTCACAAAACTTATAATAATGCTGCAGTCTGAATAACACATCGACAAAACCAGGAATCTCTCAGAACATTTGAAGGTGAGGATGAAGTGTTGAAGGTAGATTTGAATCCTCTGTTCTGTATCACAGCTTTACATCCCTGATAGCTGATAAATCTACTGTTATTGTTGCTGAGAGAGATGGAATAGTGTGTGTGGAAACACCTTTATTTCTGTCCAGAAACCTTCTGTAGCACATATTCCCTTCAGTTCTATTCATAGGGCTTTTTCAGCCTTCTGAAGTGCTTAAGTTAATCTCTCTGCAGATTCTTACTGTCATATATGCTACACTGGTGTGGCTGTTACAGGCTTATATATGGTTTGAGAGTGAACAAAACAAAGATCACTACATAGGGATTTAAATACTGGATCCTGCTCCACAACAACACATAATATAGCTAAAAATAGTCATTTGGGATTCGGCCATATCCACGCAGAAGGCTAAAATGTCTTAACTTCCATAGCTAGCACACTATTTAGGGAGTGCTGAGCCGTTAGGGATTCAGTCTGGGTTTGATGCTGCTTCTGACTGAACTGCAGATACTTTGAAGTGTGTAAGCCAATAAAGTGACATTCTTTAGACTTTTATATTGCAGTTTTATTGTGCAAGTACTTTAATTCAAGCCTGATATTAAGGATGTAGTTGTTTAGGCTGTTAGCTATTTTTAGCCTGTTGGCTAGCTGACCAGCCTAGTTTTAGTTAAGAAAATAAGTTGTAAGCTCTTCAGTTTAAACAAAAAACAGGTTCTTACTTGATCAGTACACTTGGTGGTCCACATGAGCAGCATTAGAGTCAAAGATTGATCCATTAAGAACACAAGTGATTTTTGTGAGGTGACGTAGTTGTGAGGCCGTCATAGGTGTAAGTATGTTGTGTAGTTTACAACGACTTCGAGCACGGCTCAGCCAATCAGATTTTAGGACTGAAACTATCCTTTTAATAATGGCCCTTTAAGCATCTGTAGAACACCTACACTGGACCATCCAAATAATGATTTGCTCTTTTAAGTCTTTTAAGTCTGTTTGTTTCTTGCTTTTCCTTACTCCATTCTTCTTAAAAAAAACAACCAAGTGAAATGGTCAGAGGAGCTTTTACATGCAGCTGTTACATTTCTTTTGTGAAAAGGATAAACATCGTTTTTTTATATTTATTCATTTATTTAATGATTTTTATTTTTTTCACACCACTGAGAGCTCATCCATTAGCGATATAAAATACTCTAGGAGCGAGTTATGGATTGACGATGCCATTTCCATGGCGTGATTTTCTGTGCACATGAATAGATGTTTTTCAGCTGATGTTGTTTTTCTGCGTAGGCAGGTACATTAGTTAGCATTAGTGCCGCTGCATTGTCGGCGTCGGGTTAGATGGAACGTTTAAAGGGTCCATGTCCTACATTTTTCTTGTATTTTTCCCCCTGAGGTCCACTTATGTTTGTGTGGTTTTTATGTACCAAAAACAGGCAGAATTCATTTTTACATGAACATTTTTTAACCTCTCTCTATCCCTACGAATTAAACAGGCTGTTTTTGTTACTGTGCCTTCAACAGTGATATATGTAAATGACCTGACTGGCTGACTGATTCCCGTAATATGAGGCACATCATGGTCTTTTAGAATTAATGGGAAACTCTATGAGGTATATAATGTCAGTGTTGTTGAATTTAATCAACGAGTGTGAATGGTCAGCTCAGGTGTAGTTTTTTGTTGTGTGATTGAGGTAACATTAGTATGGTGGCTAATACTGACATTTCCAGCCTATCTTGTTTGGATTAGCTACAACAACAGTGTAGCGTTTTAAACTGGAAACTTCCTATGTAGCAACTGTAAACAAAGATCGCTACAGATTTTTACATGTTTGATTTGATCTATTCAGTTAGATTATTTTAGTTTGATTAGGAATTAGTTGTAAAAATGCACTGAATACACAATTGTGACTGGAGAATGCAGAAAAGCCCCATAACAACAGGAATGTTAACTACTGTGTATGTGTTTGTGTTGTGTGTGTGTGTTCGCAGTGAGGATGATGCGGGAAACAGGCATCGTCAGGGTTACAGTCGCCATGGCAGAGAGAGCACATCACCTACTAGACTGGAGAGGAGGATTGAGGAACTGGAGAAGGTATGGTGGTGTGTGTGAGTGAGTGAGTGACTATGTGTATGTGTTAGAGTCCTGTTTTTATCTCACTCATCATCAGTTCTATTGTACATATTGAATCTGGTCTGTAAAATTGAATTGAATTGTATTTAATATACAGTAAGAAACTAATAATTTGCACCAACTCTGTGAATAGTTGTGTAAAAGTTTAAATGGAGTATTAGACTTTTTATAGAGTTTATAGGACCATCTTATAGGAGTTTATGGATCATCTTTTTACATGAGTACTTTTATACTTCTATGTTATATATATGAGGAATATTATTACTATGTATAAGTATTGACATATCCTGTCAAGGTATAGCTTTTACATGTATATATGTGTGCATGTATCCAGAGAAGCAGCCCTTCTCCTTTCGTTCTGTAACATGTGAAATTCTCAAGGCCAAAAGGACAGTACACTTATCTTCACTAAAATCAATCCTACGAACACACACACACACACACACACTTTCAGACACTCTCTTATCTAAGCTCTATGGAAAATGTAGCCTTTGCAGGTCTTTTGGGAAGCTGAGAGAGGGTTGAATGTCAGGACTCAGTGCAGCTTGTTTTTTTTTCCAGCTGAAAACCTGCTTCTTTTATACATGAAGCTTTACTATAAAGCAGTAGACTAAAAATCAAATATGCAAATTATGTATGCACATATGCACAGCCCCCTTACCCCAAGTGTAACTGATGAACCAAGACATGTTTGGTGTCTGAAGTTTGCATCTTTAGTTTACGCTGTAGCTACAAAACTAATGTAGCTAGCAAGTAGTGGAAGTTCATTAACTTCCTGCACGCCTACATCATCAGTCACTCACGAAACTTCCTGGAGTTGTTAAGTAATCTCAAATAGACTTGCTTACATGGTTTCTGAGAGTTATTTGTAAAAAAAATAGCAATGAAAACCAAGTAATATGCTACCTAATTAATTTTTGCCAGCTGACATCTCAAAGCCTAATTTTTATCTTTGTTTTTTTCTTTATTTTTTTTTATATTTATTTATATAAAAACTGTCATATTTATGCTGATGTTGTTTCTGACTCTCTCTAGTTTCTGACAGCAAATAAACAGAAATTGTACAATGAAATTTGCAGAAAAATGCCATATTTAGGTGTGTTCTTTGTATAGGATGTGTTATTTTCACTTAGAAAACATGTAATTTGGTCAAACTTTTACATGTGACTGAGAAAAAAAAATCTTTTTATTCCCCCCCCCCTCTCTCTCTCTCTCTCTCTCTCTCTCTCTCTTCCTTTCTCTCTCTCTCCTGACCTTTCTCTTAGAGATATCTCTGCTCACTCTTCTTAGAAAACGCCAAAAGTCCCACCTTCACTATTCACTCTCAAATGCCAGTGTGCTTTTAAAGCAAAAACCAGCACAAACACATGATCCACTGAATTTCGCTTTCAGCATCGCCCATGTCCTTTATGTCCAGATATAGTAAGGCTTTAAAACTGTACTTCTTAGATTCTGATCTTTGGCTGGTTTTACATTTCACATTCTAGCATATTTCACTGATATTGCTAATCTGCTCTCATTTTATTGCCTTCTGTTATATTATGCGATTAGAATTCAAGCATAAATGTTCAGCTCTGTGCTGTTTTGCATTACAGAGACGAATGCGATGACTTCAAATTCAGTTCAGAAGCCCCTGGGCCACAGAAAACGCTCATGCTTTACACTTTCTCTGGGTTTCGGCAGAAAAGGACTCATGCATTACGATAAAGGAAACAGGGCTCAGCTGGCAGTGCAGTCTTTCATTCGCCCAGCATAAAGCTCATAAATAATAATCTCCTACTCAGAATAGGACACGATTTGCTAGTAATTCTGTACTTTAAAACTGTGACACAGCTGAACTTTAGGTGAATAAGTTGTTTAATAGTAGTAATAATAATAATAATAATAATAATAATAATAATAACTTGGGGGAATTTATGTTGATGTCTTGCATATAACAAAGTATGTACAGTAGTAGTAGTATAGTAAAGTATTTACATTTAAAGGTAAGTTTTGGCGAAAAATCTAACTTACTCATTTTCCTCTTATCAACATAGTCAATCAGCCAAGACAGGTTTGATTCCAAATTTTGCATCTTTAGTTTAGCGCTGGAGCTACAAGGCTAGCATTGCTAGCAAATACTGGAAGTCAATAGTCACCCAAATCATGTCTATTAGTGCAACAGCTTCTCTCCGAGATCACATACATGGTAAATTAAGCACATATTTTTCATATCAGTAGTGCTTAAAGTGATACAGTTCCTGTCTGTTCAGACTCAAAACCCTAGAAATCACAAAAATGGCCAAAATGTTTGCTGTAATCATGAAAGGGGGAAAGATAATCGCTAAAGTTTACTGAAATGAGCAGAATTTCTCAATAGTGTGAATGGAGCTCAAGTCTCTGTTGTCTGCATAAAAGGGGGGTGAGTCCCCCCTCACTCTCACCAAAACCATATGACCACATTTCTGGAAATATTCTTGCATGATGGCTCTCTCTCCTTCTCTTAACCTGCTCAAACCACATCCTGCTCTTCATTAAGGTCCAGCAGAGTCGATGTGGTTTAGAGCGCAGTATGACTTATGGTGAACTACAAAATGAACAAAATTTAATCATGAAGCTCAACACTACATGCAGCCACTAAACAACCAAATTGTGCCAAATTCCTACTCTTTTTTTTGTGCATGCGTGTCATGCAGGCATATGGAAACTAGATTTCTGTTGTTTCTGTTTATAAATAACTGTTATCTTAAATTTTCAAACTGAATATTCATGTTTGTAATTAGAAACAACAGAAATCACCAGTGTAGTCTAGCGTTCATATGCATCATGCATGTGTATTTTGTGTGTGCATATGATGGTGAGTGATAATGAACCACTATAATATAATAAACCTTTATAAAGATGGGCATTATAAAGTTTAAACGCACTCAGTTATATTAAATTTAGTTGAAATAACTTAGGCTCTACATATGACATTCTTCAAATTTTAGTGCACTTTCTATTTATTTACTGAGTTACTGATAATAGTAATAATAATAATAATAATAATAATAATAATAAAGCAGTAGGCATGTGTACTTACATTATATAGGTATTGGTGATTAATTTAAATACCGAAAATATGTACAGTTATGAAGTTATACAGTTAAAGTTTGAATATTAATGCAGATATTGAAGACTTTTAAAGTTATAAACATTACACATTATCTATACATTTAAGGATGCTAGCAGTATATGTCACTTTGGATTGATGTATTTGATAATTCTCGATTTTATTTTTGAATTGTAGAGCGAAATGTGAGTTCTGCAGTAGCAAAAACTGACAGTATACAATAAATAGACACATAACCACACATACTACCATACTGCACAAATACGCGATGTATAATAAGAACATTGATAAGAATAGTAACAATGATGTGTTATTGTTCCTTTCACATAGTCAAAATTGCTTTACTCATAATGGTAATTTTTTAACATTTTTGTAAACAGTACTGTGTGTGTGTGTGTGTGTGTGTGTGTGTGTGTGTGTGTGTGTGTGTGTGTGTGTGTGTGTAGGAGCTGGCTCTGGAGAGACAGGAGAACAGCCGGCTGTTGAAATCTCACCAGGACAAGGACGAACTGATCGTTAAACTGAAGGAGGAAATCGATCTGTTAAACCGGGTAAGGAACAGGCTGCAGTCTGCCAGCAGGGGGTGACAGTGAGACTGAACAGTAATTGATAATGATGATAATGATGATGATGTGAATAACTGTAATAATAAATAATAATAATAATAATATAATAACCTTACATATATGTAAATGCAGATCAAATTGTTTTACAAAGAAAAATCGAGCAAAAATTAATGTAAAGCAGTTTGACTTTCACTGCATAGCTTTGATGCATAATGTACAACATTAACAAAAAATAAACATCAACATTCTGCATTTAAAATAATTTAACTTTTAGTCTCTTTTAGCCCCACCTTGCTAGTGTACAGTTAGAGACTGAAGCACAACTGTTGATGTTGTTTGTGTTAGCTGCCCCCTATCCCTTCATCAGTGGTCAGTTTCTGACCAGAGAGCTGCTCTTGGCTGGATATTTGTGGTCCACTCTGATGTGTGTAAAAACCCCAACACTCAGGTGTCTGGTACACTCATACCAGCACCACACACACTACCATGTCAGTGTCACCGCTGTGCTGAGAATTATCCAAAATATCTGGACAGTCCTGTCTGTAAGTGTACACCTATATAGTGGAAGTATAAATTGTGGGTTCCTAAAAAAGTAGACAGTGAGAGGAAGCACAAGGCAGGAGTTTCTGATAAAGTGGCCAGCCTGCAGTTTAAGGGGTTAATGAAATTGCTGTGCATTACTGCGTCTTTCAGATGAAAAGATCTATCCTCTCCATATTCAACAACATTCCTCTTTACCGTTCTCACTGTTCAGAAACGGATGTGAAACAGTGACCAAATTGCGACCCCAATATCTCCCTGCAATCAGCAGCGTATTGTAAAGCTCTTCCACAGCTTAATGGAAGATTACAATTATCCTCCGCTTTTCACTAAGTCACCCTCGCAGATCCAGCTGTGCGATTCCCCAGCGCTCTGCTTTCCACACGCTGTGGCTCAATTGGACCTGATTGGTGTTTGATCAACATTTTAAACTGATTGTAAGCTGCGGAGATCAGTGATTAGAGCTGAAATAGCAAAAAATCTCATTTCTTCCTTAACAAAGTTTGCTGTGAAGCTGCAAGTCTAACACTGTAGCTGCCAAGTAACATAAGTAATAGGAGTGTCTCTCTGATCCGCGTCACTTGCCCGATTTGCACCGCGCATGTGCAGAGAACATTACTTTTACCAGCACCAGCCAGCAATACCAAATCTGTAGCACATACATGTAAGCATTTTATGGCAGTTTAAAATCGTAGTTGAGCCGTAACAAAATGACCGTGTTCTTCAGTAGTAATTACGGGTGCATTTTGTACTCTTCCCTGCTCAGTTGGCAAGCTATTGTACATGTTTATCAGTGAAAGCACAAAGCTTTAAAGGTGTGATTATCTACCTGAGCGGTTCTGTTTTGTGTAAGATTTCACTCTAAGCCTCTATGGGCGCTACAATAACAATAGCGTGAATAAAGCTGGGCAAATTATAGGCTCATTCTCAAATGGCTTCCTTCTCCGTATGTGGTGCGCACTACGGAGGTCATTATGTAATGGCTTCTACACACAAATAGTTCATTATGTGTCTAAATAAAATCTGTTTATATAGCATTTAGTGCTCTGTTTGGGTACGTAGAAGCCATAGTTTCATTACCTGTGCAGCGCACTATATAAGGATAAGGAGTCATTGGAGATTCAGCAACAGACATGCTCTCAGACTAAACCAAAACGATAATGTTGATGCTCTAACCTGAATTTTTCACCTATAGAAAGAAACTTAATTTTAGCTAGTATTAAACCAGGAAAGAAAATAAGACAGCCAGCAGTTTCAGCATTAAATACTCCAAGCTAATCCGCTTATATGAAGTCGTAAAAAGACAGGAATGCGGAGTAGAGATTGGGCAGCTTATTTTGTTCTGATTCTTTTCATCTGCCCTCAGTCTGTACATGGAAATACGCTACTACACTGGGAACGCGTGCTTACGGAGGCTGCCAGTCTAATTATGTGAATTCAGTGCACAGTAGCATTACATGTAGCAATATTCATATTTCACCTCTTTAACAACTTCATAATTAAAAGGATCCAGTGATATTTGAGAGAAGAATGTTCACAGGACAAAATGTATCATGTACTGAACCTTTTTATCTACCACAGGGTGCGATAGAGGTGATTTTTCGAAAACCCTATTCATTCTAGCCTTACAGAAATTGAGCTCAGAGATCCTAATATGGGCATAAGAGCATGGCACCGACTACAAGAGGACGACATGACTACAGTGGTCTATGGTGCACATGACTTCAAATCAGGCAGAAGACGCAGATCGTGTACCGACAGGGAGCGTGCCAGTTAGCATTGCCTGAAACCATGTGGAGTTGTTCCATGGTTGAGATTTAAACAAAGTGATTCAAACCAGTTTGAAGTTTTTTTTTATTATTATTTATTTATTTTTGTTTGGTGCCTGAGCCCATAATATACAAGGGGCAGTAGCTACAGTCATAATAAATAATGATCAAAAACACACTGTCTTCGCAATGAAACCCAGGCAGGTTGGAATAAAAGGTAAAAAGCCAGTTTTTAATCTCAGATGAAAAGGTTCTTAATATTCACAAGAAAAAAATGATGTTCAGTGGTTTCACACTGTGAATGACAAAAGCTGCAAGGCATATTTTCAGAACCAAATCTACCACAAAGAAAATCATTAGATGACATAATCTCAAAGTGAGTTTCTTTTACTTTGATAGATATTCTGTAGCAGCCTTGACCCACATTATGGGTTGTTCACTGTTACAACAAAAAGCCCTGTTGAAACCCACAAACTTACTTTCATTTATACCCCTTATTGTCCACTTATTTTTACATCTTTAACTCATTAATCCCAGTCCATCACTTTGTAGTATAGGGAGAGATAAAGATACATTAGAATGATGCGTTGTACCTTTTATGAGCTGAAGCAGAGCTGGAGGAATAGCTTTACATATTTTAGAAAATTCTTTACTGTTAATGTTAAATTGAAATTCATTCAAAAATCAGTAATAGACAAAAAGTTATTATCTTAATCCAGTACATCACAAACAAATTGAACCTCATGCTTAGGACAGTTTTGCTTAAAAGTTGATTGTAAGGTGGAAAATTGTGCTTCAAATTATTTAACATTTTCCATAAACGTAAAGCTTGCTGATAAATCTAGATAGCTTTATTGGGATTTTCACATCTGACCACTCTGCATGACTTTGTTTACATCTTAACCATTTAATTATGAACAATTTTGTAGAATCCCAAATGGCCTTGCTTATGTGGTTTCTAGCACTCTGACATACTGTTGTCCATAAACATGGATAGCAGCATCCTAAACTCTGAAGTGTATCTGTCATGTTGTTTGTGTTTATAAATAACAGTATATTATTCAGAAATAACAGTAGCAAATCTATTAAAGATTTACCTTTAATTTAGAATTAAACTTGTTTCTACACTCATTGTCCATTTTATCAGCTCCACTTACTATATAGGTGCACTTTGTAGTTCTACAGTTACAGACTGTAGTCCATCTGTTTCTCTGATACTTTGTTAGCCCCCTTTTACCCTGTTCTTCAGTGGTCAGGACCCCCATTTACCCTCACAGAGCAGGTACTGTTTGGGTGGTGGATCATTCTCAGCACTGCAGTAACACTGACATGGTGGTGGTGTGTTAGTGTGTGTTGTGCTGGTCTGAGTGGATCAGACGCAGCAGTGCTGCTGGAGTTTTTAAACACTGTGTCCACTCACTGTCCACTCTATTAGAGTCAGAGACAATAGCTCCTCTGCTGCTGCACAGTCAGTGGTCACAGGACGCTGCCCACAGGACGCTGTTGGCTGGATATTTTTGGTTGGTGGACTGTTCTCAGTCCAGCAGTGACACTGAGGTGTTTAAAAACTCCAGCAGCACTGCTGTGTCTGATCCACTCGTACCAGTGCAACACACACTAACACACCACCACCACATCAGTGTTACTGCAGTGCTGAGAATGATCCACCACCCAAATAGTACCTGCTCTGTGAGGGTAAATGGGGGTCCTAACCACTGAAGAACAGGGTAAAAGGGGGCTAACAAAGTATCAGAGAAACAGATGGACTACAGTCTGTAACTGTAGAACTACAAAGTGCACCTATATAGTAAGTGGAGCTGATAAAATGGACAACGAGCGTAGAAACGGGGAGGTGGTCATAATGTTATGCCTGATCGGTGTATAAGCTTCTGTTTACTTGTTAGCTACATTAGTCTAAAGCAGCAAACTTTAGACTGCTTGTATTTGGGGTAAAAGGGGAGGGGAGTGGTAGTGAAACAGAATTTTTATGAAACTATTCATTTGAGAGCTGTAATGTGTTAAATTGTCTTTGCTGTAGTAAATCATGTTCTATTTTAAATTGCATCTCCTGAACCGCTTCAAGTCATTATGTTGAATTCACATTTTTCTCTCCAGCTTACGCCTCTTAACATGTTCGAGACGTTCAGGCAGGATGAGTTAGCCTCCTGGCAACAGTAGCGCCTCCAGAAACGCTCGACTTCTGTCTGCTGCAATCCTGCCAAGAATGAGATTTGTATTTTTTATTATTTTTTTTTTTTTCCCCTCAGAAAGATCAGCAAGGTCTCTCTGTCTGTCCCAGAGCTCCGGCACTTGCTCTGATTCACTGTCCCACACGGCCAGAACTGCCTTTCCCTCCTGCACTCTGATCCAGGGTCAGCGCTAGCTAGCAAAACACGCCTCAACTCTCAGCCTTTCAGAGGCGAGGGGGTCTAACCCGCTCATGTCAGAAATAACTCCGTCTGAAGCTGCAGTCCAAATCAAACAGCGCTTCAGAGTCTGCTGCCAAAAGATACACGCTGTGCTGCTGCACATTTCAAGCCCAGAAAAGCATCCAAAACGACTGCAGATATTTGAAGAAATAAATAAAATAAAATATGAGGTGGTTCCCTGCATATCTCTAAAGGGACCATGTCATGGGAAATCAAATTCTCCTCGCTTTTTTATGAGTATGAGATGTAATATGTAAACACTGTTGCAGTTACAAAATATACCATTCAATACAGTCCATATATGGAAACTAAGCTAAGTTGATTTCAAAAACCAGCATATTTACATATCTCCACCTATTCAGCCTACAGCAGTTTAGCCCCGCCCATTCAGATTGAAGTTATAAGGAGTGTTCCAGCTGCTTTTTGAACCAGGCTCCAAACGGGGGATTCAGTCAGAGCAGAGCATTTGCATATAAAGACACAGTAAAGCTGGCCATACACTACACCAAACCCAAAGTCCAAAAAACAAGAGTGCATCACACACATCAGTACTTCAGAGAATTTCTTGACTTTGTCATGAGTACCCATAAATACTCATTTGTCATGAAGTGTTCATTTCATTCCTACACTACTGCTAGCTATTATATTAGTGTTGCCAGTGACTGGACAGAAAAAAGTAGTACAGAAGAAAACACTGCAGCACATAAAGGCAACACATATTTTACATATTATAAATAATGCTTTGACTTTTTTTCTGCAGTAGTGCCTCTACTCTTAAGGTTATTTGTGAAATAATTTAGAAGCCTTAGATGGTAGTAGAAGAGTGTGGGACTGAAGGAACAGCATCTTAGAACCGCTGCTGTACACTGAAGATTTCAGGAGATTCTAGGCAGAACACAAAACTAAGCAAGGTCATAAGTGACATGACAAATTGGTAAAAAGCAAAGAATGTTCTTGTGCTTTCTGGGCCCCACAAGTCTGCCAAAATATGGAGTGTTTTTAAATTGTCTGCAAGATTTAGCTGCTCTGAACAAAATATCCCAAGCAATTCCACTGGCAATTTTGTTATCAGAAATAACATTTTCAGACCCTTACTCAGGCAAAACACAACTAACAGCAAAAAATTAGTAATACATCATACATTGTACATGGCAAATAAGAGGATAGTAAAAGGAAGCAGGCAGAAATCAAACTAACCCAGCATAGTGAAAATGCATCTAAATAGTCAGCCGGGAAAAGTAATGAAGGTTCTCTTAAATTAATTATTTTTAGGAAATGTTCAAGGTCCATATCATACTTTTTTTTATTCTTCTTCCCTGAATTCTTTTACATGAACATTTTCCAAAATCTCTTTGTCCCTTAGAATTAAACAGGTTGTTTTATTTAATGTCACTTTCAGACTGATATATGACCAACAATATAGATAAATCCAGTATTGCTTTCTGGCAAAAATGGTACTAAATGTTAAGTCACGTCTGAATTAGGCATTTTGGAATTTTTCATTCCACCTTAAATGGAGCAGCAGTTACATACATGTACCTATTCAGACACTTGAATGTAACTGCTGCACCATTTAAGGTGGAACAGGAAATTTGAATAAGAGGCCGATTTCAGCTTTGTTAATTTCTCAAGTCATTTATCTTATACATGCATCCCATACGCTCGCCCCTCTGCTTGTCAAACGCTGTCAGAAATAGGAAAATATTACAGTTATTCCTGCTTCAGTGTGAGCTACAGCATGGCATTTTGTGCGGACAAACCCGGGAAACTGGGACACTGTCCAATGCAGCTGACAGAGTCCGGCGGCTCATCAGCCAGGCTTCGTCTGTGTCCATGTTAGGGTAAGGCATACATACAAAAGACTGGCAGTTTCTTTATGTCTGATGCGTTGAAAGCAACGTGGACTTCAGATGCAACAGCCGGAGGTGATCGAGAGACTACTTAGTTTTCGTTTTGATTTGAATCATTCTTGGCTCAGCCACTCAGCTAATGAGGCTTACATTAGCGTGATTTGGACTGTTTGTATGTCGCGTTATCTGCGTGTGTTTGTGTATACTAGTATCACGAAACTCATACCAGAGCAAGAATTTCAACCCTACATACCTCTCACTACTACTGAGCAGGCCAGTGTGTTGAATGTGTTGCTTTTCTTGTCATAACAACCTTTTGATTAATTCAAAATGGGGTGTTTTTGCATCTTAGTTTTTATATGTGGACTGTATGGACTGGAGAACGAACAGTACATTTATAAAATGTATTTTAAAAAAAGGATGGAAAGTCAACTTTTTTTAATGATATGGTCCCTTTAAGTTAGTACAACAGCAGGAAATAAAACCAGAGAATAAACTAATTTCTCTATACTTTCTGTATATTAGGAATATTGTTATTATTTACCTCCCCTGTGGATGGACATTCGTGCAGCCAGCAGTGTTGGTTCGGAGGAGGACACAGTTGCTAATTTGGTGACTTACAGTCCACAGTAGCTGTCAGGCTGCGATTTCAAGTGGAAATGAATGGTGTTTTCCATTAATCACCGTGCTGAGTCGTGCCCTCTCTCGTCCGCTCTCGTTTTAAACTCGTGTCCGACTCCTCCGTAATCTCCCACACTCAAGACTCTGCGACAGGCCGCTAATCCAGCCGATTGGCTGCAGTCGTTGTTGATGGAGGAAAGTGAAAATGAGAGTTGTCACTTTCACGGCTGAGCTTTGATGAGGCAGCAGGGCGGCTCATTTGCAGCTAATCGAAGCTGCTAATGTTTAATTTGTTATTATCAAGCATGCTCGGTTGAAGGGCAGAACCATCGTCTCCAAGACTTTGAACAGTGCACTAATGTAATGAAATTATCACTTTCCAGTTTATATTGGAATTAAACTGGGGGAATATTCACTCACTGGCTGTTTTATTAGAAAACCCTACGTCATGCTTCCACTCACTGGCCTCTTTAAGCTCCACTTACCCTAATGCTTCACTGTGTAAGTGTACAGTTTTAGATCTGTTGCTGCACAATTTATCACCCTCCCCCACCCCCCCAAATCATCTTCGGTCAGTTTTTGACCACCATACTGCTGCTGACCAGGTGTTATTGGGGTTGTGGATCATTCTCAGCCAAGAACGACTCTGTGGTCAGAAACTGACCTTAGATGAAGGGCTACGCCTGTGGTCATCAACCCTCCTCCTAGGGTTCTACTTTCCTGCAGAGTTTAGTTCCAAATTGCATCTAACATGCTGCCCTCCCCTTACCTGACAATCAGGGACTTCTGAAGTTGTGTCAGGTTGTTGTTGAAACTAGATTCTGGAGGAAGGGAGATCTCTAGGACCAGGGTTAGTGACCACTGGGATAGAGGATGGCCAACAAAAACAGTCTATAGTTGTGCACCAGGGGTACAAAGGTACTATAAATACTCGACATTCCTTAAAATGCATATTTACCAGTTCAGATCTGTGAGTAAGTAATAAGTATAGTTTTCTACATTATAGCAGAGACACTGGAATTATAGTAGACAAAGCTTGTGAGCGGTGCAGAGTGGAAGTGACTCTAGCTCGAAACGGCTTTTCAGAAAGTCAGTGTTTTCTCTCCCTCTGCAATCACTCCTGTATCACTCGCGAGCCAGACAGCCCTTTTTTCTACCTCTGCGTGACATGAGTGATGCAGCAGTGACTCTACAGCTCACACACTATGGCGATTCACTCACAGCGTCTGGGCTGCGGAGTTGTTCAGCAGACTTACATACTGGAAATTCTCACCGATCATAAGTTCTACAGACGTAGACATATGACGATGGATGATTGCATCGTCTATTGGCCCAACCTTAATAGCACCAAAATACTTGGTGCTATATAAAAACTGTTTGAAGGTTATTTGAATACAACAGGTTTTTCGCCATAGAGGAGAACCATTTAACCATGCAAAGAACCTCTTAGAGATTTATAAGGTTCTCAGCATTCATAGTTCTACCCATAAGCTTTGCCTTTACTAAAGAACCCTAAAGAACCCTCAACAAACCAGATTTGTAAAGGTGTTGAACCACTTTCTCATCCCTAAAGAAACTTCTGGTAAATAGTTCCTTAAAGAACCATGTTTTGTACATGTTCAAAGAACCTCCACACAATTTAAAAGTTCTATGCCAACTGAAGGTTTTTCCTAGAACCATACATCACAGCAAAGAATCATTAGGAACCTTTATTTTTCAAGGCCCATATTATTCACCGTCCCTCTACATGTGTTTTGCAGGATCTGGATGATATTGAAGATGAAAATGAGCAGCTGAAGCAGGAGAATAAAACCTTGCTGAAAGTCGTGGGCCAGCTGACGAGGTAGAACAGGAATGGGAAGTGACATCTACCCTCCAAAATCCCACGAAGAACATGGGCTTCTTTCTGCTTCGGCCTGTTCCGTCTGTCCGTCTTTCTGTCCATGATGATGATGTTGCTTTTTTGGAAGAGGAACGCTGTGTGTTGGTGTGGGGGGAAAAAAGCGTATGATCTCAACAGATGCTTGGAGATGGCGCACCTTCAGTATCTCCAAGTCATGATGTTCTATTTAATGTAAATGTGTGTACATACAGCATTCCGATTGTTTTGAGGAACTTTAAAGAAAAAAATCACTACATAAATTGAATGTACCATCTCTCTTCCCCATTGTTTTTCTACTTGAGTTGAAAAGGGCCCTGACATTCAGACTAATAATCTCCTCAACCAGCATGGATGTTTGTGTACTTCTATGTTTGTATTTGATGCTCTGATGAGACTGAGATATGTCTTTGTGTCAAACAACAAAAAGAAAAAAATTGAAAGATATTGGCTGAATGATGGAGAGTCATCACAACCAAAATCAAAAGGATATATGTTCTTCTTTTGGCCAAAGTGGGTACAATACCCTGCACATTACAGCAATGTCTCTGAAACACATTACTTCCATTTCCCCCCCTGGGGATCTAAAAAGGCCTGGTGCTCTCGGATGAGAAATGTCAGTGCTAGCGCTCCTCTCTCCAGCTGCATAGTACATTAAAGGAATAGTCTGGGTGAAAATCAGATTTACAGTTTTCATCCTTACCTCAAGTATAGTTGATTAGACAAGAAACATTTAGTGTCTGAAGTTTGCTACTTTTCAGACATTGCAACAGCCTAGCAACATCTTAGCAATCACCTGGGATACCATAGCAAAAGTCTAGCAACATCTTAGCAATCAACTGGGATAACATACCAATTGCCTGGCACCACCTTGGCAACCATCATAGCAGTGGCTTAGCAACACCTTAGCAACTACCTGGGATACCATGGCAATGCCTTAACAGCACTTTAGCAACCACCTGGGATTCCATAGAAACAACAGCCTTGTAGCACCTTGGCAACCAGCTGGGATACCATTGTAATGGCCTAGCAAACTACGTTGGATTCCATAGCAATGACCTAGCAACATCTTAGCAATCAACTAGGATTTCATAGCAACTTAAAATTTGTTCATGAACTTTTCCTCTCCTAGTTTACTTTTGCACTATAACTATGAGGCTAATGTAGCTAACAAGTTTAGCAGTTAGCATCATGCTAAATTATTATACACCCAGTATACACCAGGTTGTTACATAATCTCAGATTGACTTGCTTATCTGGTTTCTGACATTGTATGATATACTATTAAAACTAACAATGAAAGATGCTAATTAGCATTATACAGACTGCCGTGTTGAATCCTGCATTTTCTCAGCATCTATAGATGACAATGTACAGTGTCAGAAACCACATAAGGAGGTCTATTTGTAATCACAAATGTGACTTAACAGCTCAACACAGTCTGAAGCAGGTATGTGATGATTTAGGCTTGCAGTTAGCACAATACTAATTTAGCATGCTAATGAGCTTCCATTACTTGTTAGCTTCATTAGCCTCGTAGCTCCAGTGCTAAAACTAAAGAAGCAAACTTCAGACACCAAACACGTATTGGTTGACCAGCTACATTTGGAGTAAGGTGGGAAACCATGAGCTTCGTTTTTTGCTAAACTATTCCTTTAAATTCATCATTTGTCAGATCTTTTCACCAGCCGTGCACCTTACACACTTTCTGAAGGACAACAGAACATTAATAGAGGATTTTCCACTTTCTAAGACTTAGTGAGCTGTATGTTGTATGTAATATCATGATTTCTATGTCAAACGCATCATTTGAATGTTTACAACTTTGTTTTTATTTGCGAGTATCATTAGATGTAGCTATTCATGATATACAGTTAGGAGATTTCTAGGCTGTAGGCTCCTGCGGTGCATTTTAAATAACCAAATCAACTGATTGAGGAGGCGTTATAGAAAGCCGGAGAGCTGAGACTGTATTGCTTTTGAGCAGTGCATTGCTCTGCTGTTAGCTTGTTTGCTCCCCATTGCTGGGTTTTATATCCACATAAATGCAACAACACTAGCAAAGCTCAGCACATGCAGTGGAAAAGCCTGATAGAATGTTTTCTTGGGAGCGCAATCTACATCTCTCTCTCTTTCTCTGTCTCTCTCTTTCTCTCTCGTTCCTTTGCATTATGCATGTACAGAAGATGAAGTCATTTAATAAAATTTGATTATCTCTATCTCTGGGCATATTTGTTTATTGATTGTGAGTCAGATGGGGGTATATGGAGAATTTTTTGTGGCAAAATGAAAAAGAAATGAGAAAATGTTAAAGAACACTGTCCTCATCGGTCATGTCATTATAAAATGGTCATGGGTTTCGAGCAGCGTTCATTTAAACACTATTTTCTTCCCATAGGAAACGAACGGTGGGATGTTGAGAAAATTCCTACTGCCACTAGTGATGTCACAAAGGACCTCTCTTACAATGACCCTCATAGGCATTACACAAAATATAAGCAACCACCTGGGATGTCGTAGCAACAGCCTAGTGACAGCTTGGCATCCTGCTGGGATAACATATCAATGGCCTAGCAAACTTTAGCAACCACCTGGGATAACATAGTGAGGGCCTAGCAACACCTTAACGCCTGGGAGACCATAGCAATCACCTAGCAACCCCTTAACAATCACCTGCGATACCTAACAACGTTTTTATTTTCAGTATCTTTTTGATTTATTAGTGAAGCTGAAAGATTTATATTCATCATGAGTTTAATTTTTAATTAAAAAAAGTTCTGTCACTACAGAAACACACAATCTGCATTTGGAATGGTTCACTCTTTAACTCGTTCACTACATGTGCTATATAGTGAACTGACTGGGAGCAACCAGAAGACTTTTTGGACACTACATTCGGAAGCACTGCTCTATAAAAAGGCGACAGACATTTGTGAGATGTGTCTGTCGCACAAACAAATCAAACACATGAGAACCCTGTGAACTGTTGACCTGCATTATTGATTTTGGAAAATACTGGCTGTAAGGATGTTTACACATCAAGTTACGATAAAACTGAATCATGTAGGAGAGAAAAATCTGCCAGCAAAGCATTTTTTATAGTTGACATTTGAAAGGAGCTTCACCAGCGTTACACAGCTGTGTGTCGTGACAGGTTTCATTAATAAAAATGTTCCCTGTATCTGTTTTGTTTCTCACTGTGCACGTATTATATGAATAAAAGACTGCTCATCGTTTTTTAAAGTCTATATATCTCTCTCTCCTACATCTCAGATATTTTGTAGCATCTACCAGAGCAGATCTGTCATTTTCACATTTATCTCCAGAAATTCTTACAATACTTATGATAAGCTCCTCTTTTCTCTAGATGAATGTTTCATTCAGAAATGTTTCCTAAATTGGGCATCCGGGATGCTTTATTTTTCAAACATTAAGAAAATGTGATAAAAAAAAAAGAAGAAAAGTTTCCTTAGCGTGCAGCGCTGTTGATGGACGTTTTGGTGGAAGGCTCTTTGTACTCGTGATTTTTTCCAATAATGCCAATACATAAAACGTTTAAATTTACATTAGCTTAGTGCCGTTTGTGGCCTGCAGCTATAATTAATTAAGGACAAACCAGTAATAACAGATACAGAATCATGATTAACGTTAGTTGTTATGATTCACTAATGCAGTGATTTTGACCATGAAGGACGCTGAGGTAAAAATTAAGGGTGAGCAAGCACAACACATTAACTAGCTGACCAGCTGTCATAATCTGTGCCTCCAAAAGTTTAAACCGGTCAGTAAAGCTGTGTAAGGTTAAGTATGCATTGCCGATTCACTCATGTAAACACACACGCACACATTTTCTAAACCGCTTATCCTTCTGGGTCATGGAGACTCACGTAAATGTAGTTATTTTTGTTGAAATAATGTCAACTTATATTCGTATTTTATATAAAATTGGAGTGTAGCGCCCTCTGCTGTCTGTGTGCGTGTGCTCCTGCTCTAAGGAGATGCATCTAAAGAACTTGTAGAATTGCCACTCTGTAATGTCTTCCGGGTTTCTCAAACACTAGAGGGCGCTCCAGAGCAAGTCTAAAATAAATGGGTTAAGATGGAGCATTTGAGCAAAATCATAGTTTATAAATGATTGAATGCAGAACAGCATAAAACATTTTAACACTGCTGTTATATTTTTGAGCATTTTTGAACTTCAGTTATGGGAATTTTAAACGGTGCCTGATGTACATTCATGATGTCAATGGGTGCGAACAGCCAATGAGCTGCTCCACTTGCCAACCAATCAGCACTCAGTTGCAGTAATGCCAACCAATCAGCACTCGGTAGCAGTAATGTTAGCGTCCTGCTGCCCAAAACCCATGTGTTGTAGAAAAACGGAAACACAGGTAAGTTTTCTTTGTTTATTTAAAGAAATACAAACTTTTTTACACACTGAGGACTCACTCGCAGGCGCCTTCTGGTGCATCCAGTCCTGCTTTTCACATAACGAGGAAAATAGGAAGAGGCCAGGCTCCTCACTGACTGGCTCTAATGCATCTCACTCCAAACTCTCACACTCTCTTCTACTGCTTTAGTAAGACACTGTTGCATTCTGGTATATGTTGGAATTTGTAGCGTACATTGTGTGTACACTAAAAATGCATTATGGGTATTTTATAGTGATCTATATTGGGAGTGAAATTTATGGCTGAGATTTCGAACAACACTATGAAATGATTGACACACGATGTAGTGAACTATTTCTGTAATAGGGAGCGAAAGAGGTTAAGTTCACAGCAGAGCCTTATTTTAGCCACACAGTGGGAAAAGTTTAAATATGCCAGTAAAGCTGTTTAATGTTGAGCATGCATTGCTGATTTAATTAAGTAAACCTTTTTGTTTTAATAAAATTATTATGGTTTTATTTGTATATAACTGTTCAAAGCTAGTGTTTTTGAGCTGAAACAGTCACTACAGACACAGTCACTACTGAAACATCTGGTAAAGTTTGGGTAGCGTTTTGATTGTTTTTATAGTGACTAAATTGAATGTTCTATCATTTGTTTTAAGGAAGTGAACATAAGGTATAGAGTCACTCAAAGCAAAAGGAATTTGCCTGAAATGTGTCTTGAGTTCTGACGATTTGGTAGAATGATCCATGTAAACCTGGGTAATGCCTGTGTCTGTATCCTACACTTTTAATTGCTACAATCTTATTATTATTTATTTATTTTTTTTTTTTACTTTTTACAGCATTAAATGCACATTCAGTTTCTTAAAAGAAACACATTGATTTTGGTTGATTTTTCACTGATTGTTATTAGGTGTCAGTGTACAGGCTTTACCAATACATTTGATAGCCATGAATAATTCTGTATTTCTTTTATGTACATTATCAATAATTTGTAAAAAAAAAAATTGCCAAATTATTAGTTAGGCAAAACCTGCGCTTTATACCAAAGGAAGACAAAGGATAAACTTAAGGCTGAGTGTTATAACCAAAGCATTAGTGCATAGCTGCTTCCTTTTCTGATGTTTTCTTTCCTTTCTTTCCAAGGCAAAAAGGACAAAAAGCTGTTTGTGGTAACAAAACATTTGCTAACTTGCTTTTTTGTTGATTTGAGAATCAAACATAACAATCCAGCAGTCCAAAACATAACAATTCAACAATCCAAAAAAATACCAAATGTCTCCAAACTTGTGAAGCACAGCATATTAAGACCCCCCTCCACCCCCCAAGCCTAACTCTGTGTGTGTTGCGCTATCAGAAGGATGCAGCTCCTGCAGTAAATTCATGTCTGCATATTAATAAAGTGATGGCACTGCGGTCATTAAAGCGCTCACTGTGAGTACGTTTCTCCTGCTATCGCTCTAATGCTCCAGTAATTGCTTCATGCCCCTCTCCACAGCTCCGGGACACACACACGTCTGGATTTGCATTTTTATGGGTAAAGAGGCGTCTTTTTTCTTTCACATGTACTTTTTCAGCCTCTCCTGCTTTCCCTCCCTCCTTTCCTCTGTCCTCTGTTCGTACAGAGACCTCCTTCTCCTCCTTTCTTCTCTTGCCTTCTGTTCTGTCTGTATTTTGACAGGGACGTCCCATTGAGAACTAAAGACATTTTCGGGGGGCCAAGCAAAAACAAACATTAAAATGAGGTCATGCAAACTTCAGTGGATATTTTGCTGTAAAAATGGAGTGAGAGTGAGCACTGTGGCCCACTGACCTGCACTGTTTCTGCTGGTTTAGGCTGAGTTCAGACAACAGAGCCTTTTCCACCCATAATGGCATCATATACTAAGGCAGGATGCAGATTCTGTGGGGTCCACTTGATCCACCCTGGAACTTTTCTTTTTCCCACTGTGGAGCAAATTTGTTTCTGCAGACAGAGAAATATGTTTAACTTTAGCAGAAACTCATCATGTGTCAGTTTTCACAAGGTAACCAATCAGAAAAGGGGGTGGTGGGTAAAACTGAACTGGAGAGAGAACACTGGGCTAAAGAGTAGGACAGTGTTGCTCGTATATGCAATGTAAAAATTCTCAGCTCAGATATACATTAATTCACTGCCATACGTACCATCCTGTACACGGTTGTCACTGACATTTGCTGAATAACTAATAAATAGACAATGACCATTCTTAACCCCCTTAGCATGGTGAGTAGTTTACATTAAGGTAGAAACATGATATGTCTGCTGGTTGTGGGGTTAAGGCACTTGCTAAGCTTTGTTTGTTTACATGGACTGATAAGTAAGAATTAAACCTAGTTATAATGTGCAATAAGGGGCGGCACGGTGGCGCAGTGGGTAGCGCTGTTGTTCAATTCCCGGCCGGGCAACCAGGGTCGTTTCTGTGTGGAGTTTGCATGTTCTCCCCGTGTCTGCGTGGATTTCCTCTGGGTACTCCGGTTTCCTCCGGTATATGTATGTCTGTCTGTCTGTCTGCCCTGCGATGGACTGGCGACCTGTCCAGGGTGTATCCTGCCTTCCGCCTAATGGCAGCTGGGATAGGCTCCAGCACCCCACCGCGACCCAGAAGGATAAGCGGTTTAGATGATGTATGTAAGTATGTATAAAATGTGCAATAAGTGATAGTTTCTTTAGTCTATCCACTTAGTGTGATGTGTGACGTGGAGTTGAGCACAAACCACCCATGAAGATCTGTTCAACTTTGCAAAACTGAGGCAGATTCTTCAAATTAAACATAATAAACTTGAATAAACGGAGGAACTTAGTGCTTATTGTGCTGCTTTTGGAGGAGAAGCAGGGGGAGAAAAAACCCCTAAGCTCGAATGGGTACATGACAGTCATCAAAGGAGCAAAAAACATAGACACCAGCTTGTCTGTGAGCTTTGCTTTGATCATGTGTGATTTTTTGGGTACTTGAGGCTGAACAAGGATCAGTTTGACCACCTGCTTCAACTGATTGGGCCCACAATCAAAAGATACCCGGTACTGGGAAGCCATCAGTCCTGCTGGAAGGCTGTGTATTTACCTGAGGTGAGCATGATGTGTACCAGCTATGGTATTCATATTATTGAACTGGACAAACTTTTATTATAAGGACACATGATTTTTATGTTCTGTCTGTTTATTTCAGGTACGTGGCCACAGGAGACTCCTTTCATAGCATGGCTTTCAACTAGAGTTGGGGTTTCTACAGCTGCAGGCATTGTGCACAATGTGTGTGAAGCAATCTGGAGTTGTCTTGTATCACAGTACATGGCACTGCTGAAGATGGAAGACCGGAAAGCCATTGCCAGGGATTACCAGCAGCTCTGGGATTTCACACATTGTGTTGGTGCAGTTGATGGGAAGCATGCAGTACTTCAGGCTCACAGTACTACAGCTATATGGGGTCATTTTGTTGTTGACAGTGGTGGATGCTGCTGCTTCAGAGTAGTCGATGTCAGGACATATAGGTGAAGCAGTGCTGGGGGTACACTGGCTTCTTCTGCACTGGGCAGAGCTCTTCACTTGGGAACACTACACCTCCCTGAAGATGCACCTCTCCGTGGAACAGTCAATCTGGGACCTGTGCCACTTGTGTTTGTTGATGATAAAACCTTTCCTCTCCACACTAATCTGATGAGGCCCTGGTAAGAGTCTGCCAAGACAGACAGACAGTACTGGCTGTCCCGTGCCAGACAGATGGTGGAGTGCGCCTTTGGGATCCTGGCTTCCCAGTGGTGGATATACAGGAGGTTGCAGAAGTGGCTGTGAAGGCAGCCTGTATTCAGGTGTCACTAAAGTACAGGATGTTTGTACATTTTCCAGTAGCAAATTGTGTTATTAAATACTAGTTACTGTAAGTAACTAGTCTTGAATAGGTAAATATGTAGTACTTACAAGTAAGTTTCTGGCATGTACATAGTAACATATACAAAGTACCAGCAGCACAGCAGCATTTAATGACACATATGTAGTACTTACGTATAATACTTGGTGCATACTTTGCAGATTCAGTATGTAAGGATTCAGGAATATATAAGTTATAAAATAGTGGTAAGTACTATAAACTGACTGAATAAATGATAGAGAAGTACTTTTATTCTAGTACAGTAATTCCTTCCATATTAATTGGTATGTTTAGTCAGTTTTAAGATGGAAACAGGGCTGTGAAATAGCTTTGTCTAACTGTGTGCATAGTAATTACACAGCAGTTACCTGTTTTGTTACCTTTGTGGGTATGCAGAGCATAACCATAACTCAAAGCACCAATTAATATGGAATTAATTAATGTACTGGAGAAAATGTACTTACTGAGCACTCAGTAGGGGCTACCCTGCAATTTACACCTTTACCTTTTACACTTGTACCTTGAACCTACTCTTCTTTGTTACTTGTATTAGAGAATCCATGTATTTACTGAAACTGCTTAGTTTTACTCAAGACTGTGTAACTTCTTAGCATAAAAAGCTGAAATATACCTCATATTTCATATTTCTTAGTTTATTTGGATTTATATACTGAACTTGCAAAGCAAGTTGCAAATTACTTGTAAGTATTTCATATTTATTACTTGCTGTTAAATTCTAAATTAAGTACTGCTGCACATATCTGGCAAGTAACAAGTAAGTCTTGAGTCTTGACCCTTGAGTCCCAAGTCAATATATATATATATATATATATATATATAATATTATATATATTTGAAGATAATACTTTATTTATGATTTTCAGAAAATTCAGAAAATTGAGAGCATAGGATTCAAATAAAAACTAGCTTAGCACTAAGACTGGCTCAGCAAACTAAAAGCAAAAGTCTGGAGCCTTTCTGAGTCATGAGGCTCAAGTCTGAGTCAAGTCGCAAGTCTTTCTCAATTTTGTCGTCTCAATTCATCAAATTCGAGTCCACACCTCTGGTGTTTGTGTTTATCACAAAGTCATCAAAACCATTTCATGGCTATAAACAAAATCATAAACTACTGTAGTTCACATACCTCAAGCCAACATATCTAAAAGGGTGGTGTGGAAAGCCCATCTAAAGATAAGCATCTTCCATTTAAACTGCTGCCATCATCATGTTTATGGTTCACCAAACCAGTTTGCTGCCTCAAAATGGACTTTCATTTGTACCTCATACCTTTTCTCACAAGAAAAACATCTGAATAGTGGCAGAAGGCTTTGAATGAGATGATCAAGATGATTGAGCAACGCTCTCTGGTATTCAGACATTTCTCAGGTGGTAACACATCTTTTTCCAGGGTTTACCTCCATCTCTTCCTGCCTGTCTCCAAGGACACCTGCTTCTGCTTTCTGGTCTGCCTGGCTTTCTCCCCAGACAATACCTTTGTAAAGCATGTCCTTTAATTCCTGTAAAATATTCCAGTTTTCATTAAATCAGCTCTGGCTGAGGCATATGAGACACAAATTTCTTTGTATGAACATGTTTTTATGAACATACACCAGCTGTTATTCTGAATGTTATTTTCTCTGCTGTTTCGTGGACAAACTTATATGAAAATATGATTACTTTTATCATGTCACACCTCCAGATCAAACTCCCTTCCTGACTCTCCTGCCTGTCTTTCACCATGTTGGAGGTAGCGGGCCACACCTTCACATGGAGCTCTAGAAATGTATCTTATTTTGATATATGGGTGTCAAATAAATATGTCAAAAACACAGAAATGATATACTCTGCTTGATAAAGGTACATTGTGCATTCTGGTAAATACAAGTGCACTAAATATTAAAAGCGGAATAAAGATAACTTGGCTGCACAGAAATCATAATTTTAATCTCTTAACTAACAAATAGTTGACATAGAATATCAATAAAGAAGATAAAGTTAGCTGTATGGTTCTGTATTATTATTTATTTACTCTTAGCCTTGTTAGTTGTTTAGTATTATTTAGTATTACTCTAAACAATCATTGGCTATGAGTTCTAGCAATTATGACAGCATTCTTCCTAACATTTGTGGGTTACTTTAAACTCATTAGCAAATCTGGCCTGAAGATCACATCACAACAAGCTGCTATAGCATCATATATCTATGTCATAATGAAATACCTGAAAGTCCTGCAGATTTTGTCATTTTTTATTTAAATTGTGGTATAGGGGAGAGCTTAGCTCTCGGCACTCGCACATCGCAGTTATGATTTTCTCCTCCTCCATTTTGTTTTTGACTACTTGTGCCTTCCACTTAAAATCTCCACACCCCCTTCTTCTGCTAGATTATTTAGTGAAAAGTGGACACGACAAGTGGTGCTTTTTGGCTGATGTGAAACATTTTTCAACTCAGTCTGCAACAATCCATGGCAGAAAAATCATTTTCTGCAATTTTTGCCCTGCGAGATCTGCCCACTCAACTTTGAGAGTAATTATTGTTAAATGGAAGTGTTTAGGAGCAACAACAGCTCAGCTATGAAGCAGTAGACCATGCAAACTCACAGAGAGGGGTGCTAAGTGCTGAAACGCAAAGCATGCAAAAATCGCTTATCCTCTATTACATCACTCACTACAGAGTTCCAAACTGCCTCTCAAAGCAACAACAGCAAAACAATTGCTTATCAAGATTTTTTGAAATGGGTTTCCATGGCTGAGCAGCTGTACACAAGCCTGAGATCACTATGCGCAATACAAAGTACCAGCTGGAGTGGTGTAAAGCACAACACCACTGGACTTTGGAGCAGTGGAAGCGTGTACTCTGGAACGATGAATCACGCTTCACTATCTGGCAGTCTGATGGGCGAATCTGGGTTTGTCAGATGCCAGGAGAACATTACCTACTGGAATACATTGCACAAACAATAAAGTTTGGTGGAGGAGGGATAATGGTCTGCTTTTTCAGGGTTTGGGCTCAGCCCCTTCGTGCTAGTAAAGGCTAATGTTAATGCTGCAATATGTAAAGACATTTTTAGACAATTAAATATTTTCAACTTTGTGGCAGCAGCTTGGGGGAAGGCCCTTTCCTGTTCCAGCATGACTATGTCACTGCGCCCAAAGCAAGTTCCATAAAGACCTGACAAGTTTGATGAGGAGGGACTCCAGCAGCCTGTGCAGAGCCCTGACTTCAATCCCACTGAACACCTTTGGGATGAATGCCATTTTATGAGTGAGACCTTCTCTTCCAACATCAGTGCCTGACCACACAAATGCTCCTTCGACTGAATGGGCACAAATTCCCACAGACACACTCAAAAATCCAAAAAACTTCCCAGAAGAGTGGAGGCTGTTGTAGCTGCCAAGGGGGGTCAACTCCATATTAGTGTTTATGTTTTGTTTTTGAATGGGATGTCAAACAAGATTCTATAGATGTGATGGTCAGGTGTCCACATACTTTTGCCCATATAATGTATGTGACTGAGCTCTGTTCTGATTGGCTCGTCTCTTTTCTGATTGTACCTCGTACAAAAAGCTGGGCTAAAACTTTTAAAGTTTTTTAAATTGTGTTTACAACATCAAACTCATATTTAAAAAAGGCGAGGTCCATTTGGTTATGACTAGGGCTCTTTAAAATAGACTGATTTGCTTACACTGCCCATATAAAAATTGTATATATTGCAATATGTTCAACAATGTTTCACCGTACAAACCATATATACTGTGATATCTAATTGTCAGTGTATCTAAGGCTGTGCCAGTCGTGAGCAGTAATGTTCTGATTCGTTTTGTCTGACCCGGGACATTTAGTTGATCATTTGCTGTCAGTTTTGGGTCCCATCTTCATTAACAGCAGCAGCTGGGAGCCATTTCTGTGCTTCAGATGATTCGTCCTGCATCTTTTCAGTTTTTGAAAGGAAATAACTGAAGCAAACCCATTACACACACTCAAATGGATGTTCAAGTGAATGTTTGCTAGTTAACGGGTCATTAACTGTGTGTTGAGGGAAAAGATGATGTACAGTGTGTCATGTAGAGCTCAGAGAGTTCAGAGTCATCAACATCAATTTTTCATACAGAATCTATTCATCTGTCTCAGAGTGACCACAGAGTGAATCAAAAAACATACTGAATAAAGGTCAAACTTAAAAATCAAATGCGCAGAGTTTGTCCCCCTTTATGCCGAACGTTGTCGATCAGCCAAGATGTTTGGCATCATCAACGAAGTTTGCTTCTTCAGTTTTAGCACTGGAGTAACAAGGCTAATGTAGTTAACAATTAACATTACACATGCTGCCTGAATTCTGCTAGTACATTTACCATTTTCGTTTGATTTGTATGATTTTTCTAGTTTTCTCCCCAAGTTTGTTGTATCCAATCCTACCCGTTAACTAGGTCTTGCCCTTTCGATGATACATGATATTCCAAGCAGGGAGGGTGTAGTCTAGCAAGTGTTTCCTCCTAGACACATGAAGCGCCACTGCATCTTTTCAAACTGCCACTAACACAACATATTGGACAGCTCGGAAAACGCTACCTGCTAATTCTACTACGTCAGCTAACAGATGCCGCATTGGCTCACATCATGCTGAGTGATGGACGAGAGGGAGGAACATCCTACCTACCCAGAGAGAGTGAGAACAATTATGATCAATTATGATCAATTATATAATTATGACCAATTATGATTGGACTCCCTCTCTTGGAAACGGAAACCATACTTCAACTTTTACCAGATTTACCAGAGTACTTGTACATTTACTTGAATAATGGATTGTGTACTTCTGCCACTTCTGGATACCCAAAGGTGACCAGATTTCTGAAACGAAAACTGGGGACATTTCCAGTTTGGAGGTCAATATATCATTAAAATAACCTATGTTTTTATTTATGAAATACAAAAGGTGGGGACAGTATTTTTGGTAACTGTTGTACTGTACTAAACTATGATGAAGGCCGACTGATAAAATTTTCATACCAGTTGAAGTGACTGAAGTGGTGACACCAGAGCTCCAAAACATCAGCTTAAGGAAACATTTATTTTCTGTGCGTGCATAAAGAGCACACAGGACGATGGGGGGCTCATTGTCAGGGTGAAGCTTGTGGGCTGTGGTGGCCTTTCTGCTGGTATTCAATAAAGAGCACTTTCTTGCAGCAGATCATGGCCTCCCTTGTGTTTTACTCTCTGCCGACGCAATGGTATACATGTCTCCCATTTACTGAACAGTATGAAATTCATATATATTTGACAAAAGTATAACTCAACAAACCTGCATAAAGAGCAGACAGGAGGAATAAACAGGCTTCACTGGGTTTTTCTGTCTCTCTCTCTCAGCTGTACTGTTAACCATCGCACATTCATTACTGCTACATGAGCTATTAAGATCAAACGGAATCATCAAATTGGTAATTAAAATTCCAGCACTGCTCGAAAAACAACCACATATCATCACAGACTGTCGGTTTAATCAGGTTTAATCTTGTCAAACTAAGTAAAAAAATGAGGGAATGCTCTGTGAACAAAACGGGAAACTAGGGATGACCTAGTCACCATAGGTTACCCCCAAACCACTAATTCATGATGCTAACGTAGCATTACTGGTTAGCTGCATTAGCCTTGTATCTTCAGTGTAAAACTAAAGAAGCAAACTTCAGACCCCAAACATGTCTGAGCTGATCAACTATTTTTGGTAAATGTGTTTTAATTTTTTGCCAAACTACTCTTTAATCATCACGTAGTAACAGGATAATGCTGGAAAGCAAGCTGAACTTGGTGACCTTTGCATGGGCATGTCATGGAAATCTATTCATGCCACAAGGATGGCGTTTTCTGATAAAAATGTCTATCCTGTGTTCCATCCATTGCTTTTAAAGCATGGCCTGTAGATCTACACTGAGATGAAACTGCTGGCTGGAAACGGAGAAGGATGTAATGGTGTTTAGGAGGGTCAAAGTCATGTAAACTGAAATGCATTTGATCCTGTGGAGCTGATAGCCTTGAGAGGCACACACACACACACACACACACACACACACACACATACACACACACACACACACACATGCAGCCTCTTATCTTCCTCTTGAAGGAGCCCATATTTCATTACCCGGAGAACTGGACCCACTCAATCTCCACTAGCATCTCTGTGGGCTCCACACTCAACCAACCTCAGATATGTTTTTTATCCTGTATTTCAGCCTTATCCCATAAAAATACAGGCATTTCAGCAATCAGAAATACCCTGTAACCCCTCCATTAATACCTGTTTTGCCATATCATACATATTAGTGCTCCTACAATACGACTCTTGTGTTTATGTGGCTCATGTTAATACAATTGGCAAAAAAAAATAAGCTAACAGTTTCCCATCTTACTCCAAATGTAGTTGACCAACAAAGACATGTTTGGTGTCTGAAGTTTGCTTCTTTAGTTTTACACTGGAGCTATGTAGGCTAATGTAGCTAAGAAGTATTGGAAGCATATTAGCACACTATTTGCCTCAAACTGGGAACCCTGAATGTTAAAATGTACTGACATGTAAGCCTCAGTATGGTGGACATGTCCAGTATACTTCACTTATCATTAAAATTGACAAAATTACAAAAAAAAAATTATTGGTTGCCATCTTCTGGCATGAAATGATTGCTCTCTCTCTTTCACACTGCTCTGATCTAATGTAACTCAAATATATAACACAGCCTTTCCAACTTTAGCTTGCGCATTACCCAAGAGAAAAAACTTTTATTGTTTATGTTATTTTTTGAAGGACTACAACCAGAAGACATTATCACACCTACTAAAGGAATTTTTTCACTTTTTTGTTAATTAAACAAAACATTTCCATTTGTTTCATACATCATGTTATTTCTCATTTTATGTAGTATTCTGTAGTGCATTTTATTTTAATGGTCTCTCGTGTCCATTTTGTGTTAGAACTATGTGTTAAAGAAGCAACACTGAAGTAAGATATCTAGATAGCCAGGTAGCATCGCTAGCTTTAACTTTTGGCTTGTTATCCTCATCATGTTGTTTGAGTAATCTAATCTCTCCATTGTAATGATGACTTGAAAGACAGTTACTATACAGCTGCAATACTATATTCAGCTTTCTAGCAGTAACGTTAGCTCTCTGCATTCCTTCTGCTTTCACCAACTAATGAAGAAAAATTCAAAATCCAAAAATCCACACCAAAGCAGTTGCAGTTTCTCAAAAGCTCCTCCCACCTGACAGATGAATCATTAGAAGTGAGTTTTCCTAGTTTTTAAACAGGAAAATATCACTCTAGAACAGGGTCGGCAACATGCAGCTCTTTTACTGCCCTGTTGTGGCTCCAGAGCAGAATTAGATTTTTAGGTAAAAAAAGTAAAACACAGTTCTAACACAGTTCTAACACAGTTTTAACAATAAGTGGTCTTAAATGCTGGATTTAAGGTATAACTGCTATTTCACCAACCTTTAACCCTGAAGGACGGCGCGCAGACTGCTGGTCACCATAGCAATGCAGACAACAGTCTCGCCTAGCTAGTAGCTAATGAAAAGGCAAAGAGAATTAAAGAGATTTAAAACAAACATTGATAATTTAGAGACTAATGGACTTATTTGCGTTTATAATCACTCCAGCTGGTTTCCTGATATGTTTAATCTGCAACGAGAAACTGTCGAACACTAAAAAGTCTCAAAGCTTAATTCAGCTTCTCGTTCGCCAGCTTTTTGTTTGAATTTTCCCATTCCTCCTTAAATAGTGCAGCAGTTACATTCTGGCACCTCAGGCCCCATTTAAAGTGGAACGGGAAAATTCGAACAAGAAGGTGGCGAATGAGAAGCTAATTTGAGCCTTGTTCAAAGTTGAACATTGAGAGACATTTTACAAGAAACAATTCTACTTTTGCAGAAAAGTTTCCTGCCAGAGATGTGAGAAAAGCGGTCATAGCTGAGCTAAAGCTTGAGGCAGAGAAAAGTCTGCATTTTCGTTTATATTTTTTAGCCTGTACGAGTTCATCAGCACATACTGAGCACATATTTACAGCCAAGATGACAAAGTGGACAGTTGTGGCTCCCAAAGTGGTTTGATTTTTGTTGAAAGGACAAAATGGCTCTTCTTAACATTTGGGTTGCTCTAGACATTACTGTAGCACCAGATCTTCACAACAAACATAGCAATGGTTATATTTTTCATTTTGGCCAGAGTGCCCTTTTAAGTAATCTCAAATAGACTTGCTTAGCCCCGTTGCTCCCATGTAAAAGACCTAACATGCCTTGGCTGCTTGACTACATTTGGGATGGGAGACTGGCTAAGTGAGCTTGCTTTAAGGTGTTAATTGTGAAGCAGTTTTTGTGTTCTCTCCACCGTGTTTAGGGAACATGGTGTAAACCCGCCGTGTGGTTTCATCGCGGTTGTTTTACCCTCCTGACATGAAGCGTGACGGTGAAAGCATGAGTCCTGCAGAGGCCCCAAAGGTCAAACTGCCTTTAAAGGGCAGGGTCATTTATCCTTGTCACAACAGCAGGGCTTTTTCCTCTCAGATTCTTGTTTTTTTTTTTGGTGAAATAAGCTCAGCTCAAGGAAAATGAAATTATTTATATTTTATCAGGCCTATTTGGGCAGTGTAAACAGACCAGAAACACTCTCTCAAACTAGGTACAGTGGAGACGTCTTCACAGTAAACTAGGGCTGATTTGATGCACTAGCTCAGGTAAGCAATTCATTTGGGTTTTAGGGGCATAAATTAATGGCAAAAAGAGATTAAGCTGATGTGCAAATTAAAAAAAAAGTTAAGCTTCATATGATTTGCTCTATCTAAAATTAAATCAGATGAATCAAATCAAAATGATTTACATATCATCACTGTCATATCAGAGCCCCGTAAGTCTATTTTAAACACTAGCTTTCCTTGCAGGATGAGTCGCTGCTCATGTGTAAACGTCTTCACAGTTGAGACATCACCACCAGAATAGGCTGTTTTTGATGAACAGACCAATGTGTTGATGTTTGACTTCACAACCATGATCATGTTCAAAACAGGCCTTTTTACGAACTGTGTAATAGAAATGGCCCAAAATGGGAGTAAAGAAGTTTTTTCATTCTCCTGTAATGTTATCATTATGTATATAATTAATTTAATTAAAATGTGTTCACTGTTGAGCAGTAGTCACCGATATCGGTGAATTAAATTAATTAAATTAATTAAAAGTTATGCTATATGTATATTTTGTGTTTTACAATTTTTTCCAATATGTAAAACGTAGCAAATAAATAGAAAGTAGCACTAAAATTAACAAAAAAATAGTTATTTAAGTGTGTTCTCTGTAGAGGATGTGAAAATCAACAAAAGGGGGGGGGGTTTAAAACTTTTGTATAAGACTATACCAAGGGTCGGCAACATGTGGCCCTTTTACTGCCCTGTTGCGGCTCCAGAGCAGAATTAGATTTTTTGGGAAAAAAAAAAATAATCCTCATTTGCAGTAAAATAAAGCTCTGCTGATCGTTCAACACCGTTTTAACAATAAATGGTCGCAGACTGCTGGTCACCATAGCAATGCAGACAATAATCTCACCTAGCTAGTAGCTAACAAAATGGCAAAGAGGAAGATTTAAGACGAATATGGATAATTTGGAGATGAATAGGCTTAATTGCATTTGTAAGCATCCCAGGTAGTTTCTTGTTACATTTAATCTGCAACGAGAAACTGTCAAACACTAAAAGGGCGCGAGGCAGAAGTCAGCTTCTCATTCACCAGCTTCTTGTTCTAATTTTCCTGTTCCACCTTAAACGGTACAACAGTTAGCTACATGGTTAGCTACATTCTGGCGCCTCAGGGACCATTTAAAGCGGAACAGGAAAATTCAAACAAGAACCGGCGAAGGAGAAGCTGACTTCTGTCCCGTAAAAAGTCGAACGTTAAGAGGACATTAAGAACGTTAAGATGGTTTTCTTTTGACAAAAAGAAACAAAAAGGAAAGAAAAAAGAAAAACACATGATGCTGTAGATTTAAGGGAAAAAACACCACTCTACTCCAGAATCTGTTCTGTATCAACAGGAAATAAAACATTTTATTGAACATTTGTGTATATGAAGTTATATAACAACAGTCAGAAACTTCACAGAGTGAATCACTACACAAACTCAAACGAAATTGTAAAACACCTCGTCAAAAATGAAGGTATACACAGCAATATAACCGTCGGCCACCGCGGGGCCTTATGGCAGGAAAAAAACACTCCAAACAGTTCTACAAGATTACAGAGAAAATTTTTTTCACACACAAAAATACTCAAGCAGGCAGTTGATATACACAAAGGCAACTGGGATCTTTCTACAGCATCAGATTCTAATTCTATACACAGCTTCTCCTCGAAAGGTTAAGTGTGGCTTTCAGTTCAGTGGTTGGAGAGAATTGGAGGAGTTCTTTGTCACAGAGCGAGTCATTGGGTATCCTTTTTTGTGTGATAGCAGGATCAGGGTGTGTGTTGTGTGGTCTTAAAGGAATACTTAAGCGCTTTTCGACCTAATCTCTATCTGCTGCATTGGTTGCATAGCCTGTGAAAGCTCCGCCCATATATACAGTAAGTAATTCCTGCAAAATTACTAGTTCCATCTCTGAAAGAACAAATTATACAGCTTAACAGCTTATTTTATAAATACCTTTGAAAGTATTCTACAAAAATACGTTTAGCAACGAGATTCAGCAACTGCCCATCGTCTTTTATTAGTGAATTTAGCGTCAGTAGGTTTTCAGCTCTTTTCTAAACACAGGGAAACATTTCAAAATGACTGTTTGTGTTAATCGTCTGTACGCTACCGATGTTCCTGACAGAGGTTAGGTTGAAAAACGCTGAAGTATTCCTTTAATTGAGCAGCTTTGCATGCTTTGGTAGGCTGCAGTAAAAGTCGGCATTGCTTTGCAGGGCTAGAAATGGCTTTTTCTTAGGCTACTTTACAAACCTCTGAAGTGCACAAAGCAGTGCTGCCTCTTACTGTGTCAACTTCTACACTCTTTGTGAAACAGTGTAGAAATTACAGTCACACCCCAGTTCTGCGTTAGCGAAGGCTGTAGAGTCACTCTACAAAAAACTGCGCTTTGTTTTATAAACAACCTTATCCTAAATGATTAGATATCGATAGTATAAACGATTAACGTAGGAATTATCGTACCTACAGCTGTGGTTACATTTGTCGTAATATGTTTACGGTTTAATATGTTTGGGATGGATTCTTCTTTCTAGGTTCTTCCCGACAGGGGTTCTAAAATCATAATCATATCGATATGATCGAAAAAAGGTGTGAGTCAATATTTATTGCGACATTGAAATGAAAGTGCCAACTATAACTTGGTCCCACAATAGAAGTAAGAACAAAAAAAAATATAATAATAAAAACAGAAACAAAAACACACAGTCCACACTGTACATTCTGAGTTTCATCATATTAAATATAAAATGATTCTCCAGAGGGCACTAAAAGGAACAATAACCAGATATTAGAGGTGAGCATAATTAAAAACGACAATAACAAAATCGTCAATCCATACTGATACTGCAACAGATGGGTTTCCATAACAACGTACGATTCTCCGTATAGTATCCATGGTGACCTCAATAATAATGAAGAAAGTATATCAGGACAAATATAAAAATATATACACATATTTTTTGGAGGGGAGGAAGGTTATATCTATATATATATATTTATATATATATTTATATTTGAATAATTCGGCACATCCTATATGAGTTAAATCCATAATATTGAATGGCTGGATCTGTGTGTGGAATAACAAAAGGGTTTGGGAAAGGAAAAAGGGAGGAAGCCTTTATAAACACGTTTGTAGATGTTGAGCTCCGATATTACACAGAATCTACACGTGCTGTGTGCTAATCACATCATAGTACATCTAACTGGATAAGGAAAAGCCCTTTTAGTCTTTTTTTTGTTGATTTTTTTTTTGTTTTTGAATTATTATTATTATTCTCAGGGCAGCTCCACCCACTTTAACACTATGGGGATGAACATAGAAGTATTGCACAGTGCTCAACGAAACGCTGTGTGAAACGACCTAAATCTTCTCGCTTTATTTGAGAATCTCCGACTTGACCGAAAATGGTCAGAAACCGACGATGCTATACACACACACACACCTTCTCTCTTTCCACTCTTATTGGTCTCGGTATGTAGCAGGGGAAATGGCTGCACGACAATCACTACAGAACAAACTGGTCGCTACCTACTGATAAAACTCTACATTTCTAAGCACACACGGCAGTCACAGTGATACACGAAGCAGTCCTCAGAGACTTCTATGGAATGACAAATAGCTTTTTAAAGTTTTTTTTTTTAAATATAACAGTGCTATCACCTACACAAGAACATTGAAAAACATTTAGAAACTCCTCCTGAAGCTAGCATCTAGTATACAAGAGGTTCCTCCAAGATAAGAGTCATGGTTTTAATGGAGTAAAACTTTTTCTTTGTCGCTTCGTCCTCTTGTCAGACCCGTACTAAAGGACATTATGGACTAATGTTATCACCTGTGCAGACCATTAACTTTTACGGTTACTGTTCAAGATGCTTAAACGTGGCCCCAAGAAACAGGCCCACCATGGCTAGTTCTCGGCTAATAGTGCTAATAGTTCCTTTCTCTAACCTGGTGTCCTGGAAGAAATGAAAGGCTATGTTCACATTACAAGTTCTGATGTGGAACAAATGGCTGGTCTGACCTTGCAGATGTCCTCATTTTATATTTGGGGACATTCCAGAGAAAATATTCTTTGCTGTGAAGACATGTGCTAGCTTCATTTTAGCGCTACAGCCCCACAATTCCCTTAATTTTCTCGTTGACCTCCACCTCCTGAGCTTTGTATCTGCATCATACATGTATAATGTGATTTGAAGGAAGTGTGGGGTGGTGGTAAGAAACACCTACAAACATGGAGTAAAGACAGAGTTGCTCTAGCTGTGTGCACTACGCTTGGCTAATTAGCAACATTAGTTCATATTAGCTTTCGCTTGTGTTTACTACAACAGATTCATTTGCATTCAGCAGCACAGACAATGGTCACACATGTCTAGCTAACATAGCTCTATAACACAGTTACATTTAGCTAATTAGCAAGCTGCTCTGCTGGTTTACTAAAAGTTCGAGTCAGCATGCACAAAGAACGATAAAATGATCAAACATGGCTATCCTTAGCTTTGTATCTGTAGCTAGTGGGCCACTCTAATAACAAAGTAAGCTAGGCTAACATTAGCTTTAATTTACTTTCAAAAGACTGCTGTTTACCGAAATCAGCTGTGATCTGCATGCATATGCAGACAACGATAAAATTAAACCACACAGGACTAGCTAATGCTAAGTTCCTCAGATAGCTACATTTAGATATGTAGTGGACCACCCTGCTATCAGTGTACGGTAAAACAATATCAGTTAATGTTAGCTAGTGTTTACATTAGTTTTAAGCATTTTACTGAAAGCATTTGTAATCAGCATCCACAGACAACGATAAAATACAAATGGCTAGTTAACATTAGCTAAAGGTATCTTAAAAAGCTGACGGGGACAACTCTAGCCAGAAGTCTAGTTTTGTAGACTCCCTTCCTCATAAATGTGACAAACGTGAACAAAGACAAAGGACTGGATCTGAGAACTGGCCAATAAAAATGCTTGTAATGTGAACGTAGCCTTAGTCATTGTTGCTGTAATCCAAAGAAGGCTATTTTTCAGTAAGCCATTGTTGTTTCCAAAAGTACAGTGCAAAACAGTAGCCACAGCAGAAAAAAGACTGGCAGTAAAAGCATGGCTAACACTATTGTCACTGCAAGAAGGCAACGGAAAGCAAAGACTGCTATTTTAGGGCACCATTGTGGCCAAAGGACATTTGAGTTCTCAGTGAACCAAAGCTACAGCCACTGTCTAAGTAAAGTGTGCATGAGGAGAGATTCGTTATACATTTCTTTACCTCCCTGAAAAAAATGGCAGTGTTTAAAAGCTTGTCTCTCTTTCTTCAGGTGCAGTATTACATACTGACCTGCCTGGATAACAAACCAGCGTCAAAGTTATACTTTAGCCGTTGACGTGCGCATAACTTTTGAGTTTTTTCCGTTCCGACTTGAAGGCAGAGGGCGTTTTCTGAAACGGACACATACCCCCAGTGTGAGTAAAATTCGCCGACACCCAAAGCCTTTAGCAAAGGTCAGTTAAAAAAATCATGCAATTACCAAAAATATTCCAACATTGACAATCTAAAAAAACAATATTTCTTTTAAAGCTAGAGTCCATTCTGAAGACGCCGCATCAAATTCTGAACTAAAGAAGTCCACCTACAAGGCTATTGAAAGTAAGCGGTCAACGAAAGGTCAAAAGGTCAAGCTGTTAATCAAGCTTTAAGGATACAATGGCTACAGCTTGTGACTCATTTTTACATGTTGTCAGATTCCAGAGGGGCTATAAGAGAGTGACAATTGGTTAAAATAACGTGGGAAAGGTTCAAACAAAAGGATTTAGTAAGGTAAAAGTGCAGCGGAGGGAGGGGGGCCTGAAACTAAGGACCAATTTTGCTAAGAGTTAACCAGTAGAAGGTTCTTTTGGGCTGAAACGAGCTGAAAGGAAAGAAAGGCTGATTGGTTTGCATCAAGTAAAAATTCCTCTGAATATCGTGGTCCAAGCATAGGTCCTCAGCTTGATAAATTAGTACAAAAAGTCTTTAAGAAATCATGTGCTTGTATAATTTCCAGCTGCATATTTATCCCATGGAACCATAGCAGTTAATGGCCTATGTTTACCCATAAGAAAATGAAATATATTGAAAATATATCACAATATATTGAGTTTATATTGTGGAGAATACACAATATATTGAAATATATATATGGTAACATATTGCAATATATTCCATTATATAGAGTTTACATTGTGTAATGCACACACAATATGTTGCAATACATATATGGAATATATATTGTGACATAGTGCAGTATATTCCACAATATGTTGAGTTTATATTGTGGAATACACACAATACATTGCAATATATATGGAGTGTATATGGCAACATATTGCAATATATATCACGATATATTCATTTTAAGGTGTGGAATATATACAATATGTTGCAATATATATGGCAACATACTGCAATGTATTCCACCATATATGAGTTTATATTGTGGAATATGCCCAAAATATTTACAATACAGAGAGAATATATTACAATATATATTACATTTTCATACGGGTTTCTCTTTGTATTTTTCAACATATCTATTTTTGAATGGTTCTTCAAGTAAACATGAAGCCTAAAATTGTCCTTTGAAATGTGAGTACCCCTCAACTCGCATCTTGCAGGTTGGAATTCATTATATGTATGTATATATATATGTATATATATATTCATAGATATATATTTTACTGGAATGCAATAAGGTAGAATTCTTAAATCCTGTTTATATATATATATATAATATTGGCTCTTCTATATCTGCATTTACATAATTTAAAATAGAACATCTTATTAAAAACATCAACATGTACACAGATTAGGAAACGGGTAACAACATACAAACACAAAAACTAGAAATCATTTTTGTCTGCATACTGATATATACACCTTGTGGTACACTTTTTCCATTCATGCGCTATCTACACAAGATCATATTGCTTAAAAGAAGGGGGCATTTTGGTCTGGGGTTAAAGGTCATGGATGGATGATGATCAGAACAAACAGAGGAGGGGAAAGGAACATAGAGAAACGCACATAGAAACACAACTCGCAACTCTGTGTGTGTTTATGTGTGTGTATATTGAGGGGCAATCAAAATACCAATAACTATTATAAAAGAAGGCATTTTGTCAGACAAGAGAAGATTTAGAGGGCGTGAAGGATCCATATAATCACTGAGGTATGTACACACTGGGTTAGGAGCACTATGTAGGCAGGGCTTGGGGGGATTTCTTTATTTCTTAACGGCCAATTGGGCGTCCACTTCCTCCTCGGGCTTGAGGACGTGCCACTGGGCGATGGGTCTCCGTGGATTGGCCAGCATATCCGACCAATGGCGAAGCTCCGTTCCTGTGCTGTTCAGCCCCACGAACACTTTTCCGATGGCATCGTTCTTGCCGATCTTGTCATAGTCCAGAACAGTTATAACAATTTGAACTTTCTGTAGAGGGAAAATCAGAGATATGGTGGTTAGATATGAAAGAATGTGTCGATTTGTAATGTGGCAATTTTGGGATAATCTTAATTACTTTTTTTGGACAACATAAAACTCACAGGTTTTTTTTGACATGAAACCAAACAAAAGCATTAATGGCATTGTGATGCACTGATCTGAAGGTGGTGATTGAACTGCATATATTTTGGAAACGATGTAATTGATGATCATTTATAATAATATTTAACAAAGAATGTGATGTTAACAAAGAACAAACAAAGAATACTTTCATATTTTTAAAATAAAATATACATTGATGCACTGATCTGAAGGTGGTGAATCATAAGCATCGATTTTAGAATGTCAGAAAACATTATAATTGTTTTTGATCATATTTTCCAAGACCTAAAATTCAAATTTGTTAATGTTGAGTCAGGTTTGTTAAGGTCCCTGGGAACACCACGTAAAATATTAAAAATTTGTATGATAGTAAAATTGAATGTTATGTTATGTTATGTATCCAGCAAAGTGTGAATGAAAAAAAAAAACCTGATAGATATTTAATAAAACATGGCTTAAAAACTGATACTCAGACATATCTGAGGACTGTCTACGTGTGGCCCTAACATTCAGAAGAGCATGTGGTATTGACATCCCTCAGTTCAACACTCCTGGCTATATCAATGAAGCAGAACTCAACAGCATGAGTGAAGAGAAATGAATGAAACAGGCTGTACATATTGTCAGTGTCAAAAAAACTAAAACATGTATTGCCATTTTTGTCGATTTTTATTTTTCTACATTATTTGAACACAGTGGCTGTTTTAAACTGTGTTAAAATTTTAAGATGAATGGACCAATATGCTCCAAAATCACTTGGGATAAAAACTATTTACATGAACTTACACTAAAAGTCTTCTTCTGTCAAGGTACTATTTTGGAGATACATGTTTTTCTTTGGACTGTGAGAATATGGTGGTGTTCTACATAATGCAGGTGGCTCTCTAAAAGCATACAACTTATATTTCGCTGCTGTCGGAAGAAAACTTTGTATCTCCATTTTTGCTGTTTTTCAGTTTTTGATATAATTTGAAAATACCTGTTGCCTTTTATATTGTGTATACATTTCATGAGGAATGGACCAAAAGAAATGGCCCATAACTACATAAACCTTTGGTTCCATTGTCTTACATTAAAAGAAAAGATTTTTTCCCTCTCTTGTAAAGTTACCATTTTGGAAATACGAGGTTTTTTCTTCCGATAACAGTGATACAGTGATGTCCTAAAGAAGCTAAGGTTCTTATGCACTTTACTACTGGGCATGCTTCCAGGGAATGTTGGCGTTGCTGGTTAAACTAACAAATGGATGAATGGACGGACAGACAATGAAGAGACAGCTCAGTTTTTCTCATGCTTGCTAGGTTAGGCTATGTTACTCATCTTTAGCTTTCTCTTAAGTTTTTCTGATTGTGTGGGTGGGTGGTGGGTGGATACAGACGGTGTTAGAAATAGCCTACCACATACTTTTCACATACTGATTGTTAAAAGAAGTAGAAAGTAGTACACAGTATGTGACCAACATTAATTTCTCCAGTACATCAGATACACCTGGATGACGTACTGCTCTAGCCAAACATTCTGACACAAGGGGAGAGCTCTGTAAGATACTGCATCCCAAAATGCAACGTGGTCATTTCGGAGAATGTAACTGCTTTGTTCGCTCTGAACAATTTACTAGCCTGGGATTCAGTCCTATATTGATACATAGATGACATGAAATGAAATAATTTGTCCTGTTGCTGCATGTGGTGTAACACTGAAGTCCCATCAGTTCTGTCTTCTGGTCTTGAGGTGGGTTTGTTTACTTTATCTATTTAATAGAGTTAACTTACTACATAGTTGAAACAGTAAATTAATAAAGTTGCTCTCATCTAAAAATCTGCATAGCATCGGCTTTTGAGTCTCATGTGTGGAGTCACACTGCTTATTATTCAGTCAAACTAGCTCATATCACCAACTATGAATGTACTGAAAATGAAACATCTAGTCGTGCCCCTGTAGCACAACTTCTGTCGCATACTTGATACTACTACGATGAATAGAATGCATTATGCAGTATACAGTACACAGTATGCTATTTCAAACACAGCCGCAGTTTTGTTAATGTTGTGTGGGCTATACATATTATCAAAAAGTTCCAGAGGGCTGGTGGTTATCTTGCCTTTTGAAAGAGACTCTGCTCAGTTTAATGAGTTGAGCTTGGATATTCTGATTAGCAGTCGAGCTCTGAATTGAAAAGCAGGACCCACGGAGACAACGTCTTGAACCATGAAACGCAGAATCAATTTGGAGCAATTTGCTCCTTTTGCAGTACATCTACTCTCCTTTTTAAAATTACCCTCTTTGCAACATTTTCTAAAAAGGCACCCCATAGGGCATGATATGACATTTGGCACGTTTAAAGTGTAAAAGCTGCTTAATCGCGTCACTGGAAACAAACAAGAGTGCTGTGTTTACCTGGATTTGTTCAAATGGCACTTCGAAACTGAAAGATTCGTTGTAGTAGGGGTTGAGGGTGTTCTTTTTGATTGTCGTCTTTTTCTTCTTCAGGCGCTTTCCGTTCTGCATCAGGTGAATCTTCACATAGGGATCTACATGGAAACAAAAGACAGGAAAGGAGGAAGTTAAAGGAACGGTTCTGTTTGTGTAGAGATGGCATGGTACCACTTTTTCTTTTCCGATACCTATTAACTACTAAGACTGAAGCACTTCACTTAACAGTTTTCCAAAGATAAGACATAATTAAATGGTTAAGATGCAAAAAAAAATATCTTATTATCACTATTAATATGCCACCAACTCTTATCTCCAGGCTCCACCTTAAAATGTGTTCTTTCTTAGCTACTGTTGCAAAGACAGCCTTACAGAATGCTGGTAAAACATTTAATTCAATGTGTAGCACATCATTCAGTTTATATCACAATACCTACATTTAGAGTGAGATATTCATTCAACCTAATGAGAAACTGTAGCTCACAACTCAGTTTATATCACAATACCTACATTTAGAGTGAGATATTCATTCAACCTAATGAGAAACTGTAGCTCACAACTCAGTTTATATCACAATACCTACATTTAGAGTGAGTTATTCATTTCAGATGATATTTATTTTGTGAAATAAATGTGTGTGAAAGGTTGCACTGTTAGGATATATTGATTGCAATTTTTTGTTGTGCAGTCATGCTAACATCAGCATGGTGGCAAATTCATTGTCACGTCCAACCTTGCCTAGGTTTGATTAGCTAAAACAACATAGTCCAGCAGTAAAGCATAGAAACACACTGGGCCTCATTCACCAATGTCTTCCTAATTTTTTTCTTAAACGTGTTCCTGAGAAAGGTCCTAAGTCTACGATAGATTCATGATGTGTTCTTAAACCTCAGAATTGTTCACACCTTTGTGCTCTTGAGTGTGTTGATTCTGTTCTTACCAAAGAACTAATCCCAAATAAGAAAACATTGGACAATGCCACAGTCTTTGTAAAAAGGCATAAGTGGGTTTTAAGAAGAAATTTCTTTTTGAGAACAGTTGGTGAATGAGGCCCATTGTTACGCATGTAAACTTCTAAATTCATTAGGTTGAATGTATTTTTTTGCCCAACCCCTCACCAGCATTTGTGGCCAGAGCATGGATAGATAATTAGCATTATGGAAATAATGCTAATTGGTTCCTACTGGCTTCCACTCATTAGCATGTGTAGTTGAGCTATTCCTTTAAACCTTGGAGCAGCGCATGTGAGTTCCTAAAGCCTTGCTTTTAAAATCAAATTAAGCTTTAGCTCCAGGGTCTGGATGTACTGAGCTTTTAGACAGGAATTAAGATCTTTGGAAAACAAAAACATGCCTGTTGCACAAGGCCAAGAAACAGTTTTACACAGAAAAGAAATGACCTTGTGTCAGCTATAACAGCAGAACTTGTGTTGTTATTGATGTTTCTGTCCTTTAAAAGCCTAGCTCTGGTAACATGGAACATTTACCCATTACCCGCTATCTCACTGTCCACTTTATTAGAAATACCTTGCTTATAGCTCCACCTTGCTGTTGTACAGTTAGAGAGTGTAGCTTATCTGCTGATGCACAGTTTATGTTGGTCTTCCTTTAGCCCTTCATCAGTGGTCAGTTCTGACCACAGAGCTGCTCTTGGCTGGATATTTAGGGTGGTGGTCCACTCGCAACCTAGCAGTGACACTGATGTGTGTAAAAAACCCAACAACACCGCTGTGTTTGACACACTCGTACCAGTACCACACACAGTACCATGACCACTATCATGTCAGTGTTACTGCTGTGCTGAGAATGATCCACCATCCAAATAATATCTGGACAACAGCAGCCCTGTGGTCAGAAACTGACCAGTGATGAATGGTGTAGATGAGGGTAAGATAAACTGCAGTAATAGATGGACTTCAGTCTATAACTGTACACCTACATTAGGTGTTGAAGCATGTAGGTGTTTCTAATAAAGTGGCCAGTGAGTAGAAGCACAAGGTAGGTGTTTCTAATAAAGTGGCCAGTGAGAGGAAGCACAAGGTAGGTGTTTCTAATAAAGTGGCCAGTGAGGGGAAGCACAAGGTAGCTGTTTCTAATAAAGTGGCCAGTGAGTGTACACTGAAAAAATGAATCACTTAATTTATTTGACTGAAATGTGTAAATGTGAATAACATATATTCTGTTTTGGCTTTTACTGTTGACGTGTATATTTTATTTGTGTGGAAATCTCAAGTAAATTCACTGTATTATATTTTAGAGGTGCATTCTCTCTCTCTCTAGTAAACGTGCACAGTGAGCAAATTTAACCTCATTAACCATGTACAAGCACAAATTAAAAACAGGCAAACCAATCAGGAGATCAATCTGTACATGTTCTGTTGGAGCAGCTGGGGAACGCCAGCATGTACAGATGTGCGCAGATGTTAATGTTAAAGAGATTTGCATTTCCACCAAAAAAGCATTTACAAAGAACAAAGATGGAAAGCTTTAGTTCATCAAAAGGAGCTGAGAGGCAGAAAGCCCATTAAACACAGGGACACAGAAGGTTACAGAGAAAGAAAAACACAAAACAACCAGGATTCAAACATGAAAATAAAAGAATAAAGTTGTTAGAGTCCAAAAAAGCCCCAGGGGCCCTAAAAAGATAAAAGCCTCTCTCTGCACTGACCTATTCTAACGCACTAAACTATCTGACCAGAAAAGTGTACATTTTAGACCTTCAGCTGAAACACACAATGACCTTCCATTCTCCTGACCCTTCTGAGACCACAGCTAAACAGACTTAAAGTGATAGTTTGAGCATCTAGGTGTAACAATAATGTTGCTTTTGGTAGAAGGATTTCATTGCTTCTAATATTATACAAATATGTTTTGCTGTTTTGTTCTGAAAGCTAATTAAGGTAATTTTCTATTGTATACAAAGACGTTTAGTTAAGTAGACCTAGAGATAAAGGTATGATGGACAATACAGACTGGTGCAAATTGGATAATTTGTTAGCTTTGAAGCACTGATCAATAATGGACAATCCAATGTGTACAGATGAAATTTATAGTCATCTCTATCAGACAGAAAAAAGTGGTGTTGTCAGCAAAAACCAAGTAGAGATCATTAACATATGTTAAAAACAGCAGAGACCCCAATATTGACCCTTGAGGAATCCCACATTCTATGCTGTCTATGATGTTGACCAGAACTATGGTGTGAAACACCCTGTTTTCTAAGTGATAAAACACATTTTGAATGTCATAATATTGTAACTTCTTTTACAAAATGATGCTGGTATTATGTTTATTTAATTTTGCATGAGGCTAATGTAGCTGAAAAGTAATGTAAGCTTATTACCCCCCTAATTAGCATGGGGCAAACTGCATGCACACATTTGCTTAACTGTCAAGTTTCTCAATAATTCCCGACTTGCTTATGTGGTTTCTGACACTGTTATTGGACTGTTAACATGGACTAAAGTGTGGACAAAATTCAAGTGTCAAAATGGAGCTACTACTGCGTTTAGCTAAGTGACATGCTTTTTATCTAGATAGTTAACATGATGCTAATTAACATGCTAATAATCTTCCATTACTTGTTAGCTACATTAGCCTCATAATTTTAGTATAAACTAAAGAAACAAACTTCAGACACCAAACATGTCTAACTATATTTGAAGTAAGGTGGGAGGGACTGTAAATGTTTTGCTGAACTATCACTTTAACATCGTGAGTGGCCATAATGGTGTGTGTGTATGTGTGTGTGTGTGTGTGTGAGTGTGTGTGTGTGAGTGTGTGTGTGTGTGAGTGTGAGTGTGTGTGTGTGTGTGTGTGTGTGTGAATGGGCTCAGCTGTATCTAAAAGAGAATCTCCCTCACACCCTCACAGCGCTGGAGTCCATCAGCAACATTAACACATGGCTCCTTTTCATCTTTCACTCCATCACTGCAGTCCTCCTTCTCTCTCTATCACTCATAGAGTGCCCCACTTCACCCTTCACTTTCACCCATTACTCTAATACACAGTACACTTTCCATTCAGTTGTGCACATGTAAAAAGATAAAGGAATGAATGCTACATATCATGATTTAATTCATAATGTAATTCTTCCGTTAATGTTTCATGACAAATTTGTGTATCATTTAAATGAATTTTTAATGTTTTAATGTGTAATTCATTGAATTATGATGTAATAATTATTGAACTGATAATATACATGTAAAGCTGTACTTGGCTACATTTAGTATGTTTTTAGTTATGTGACAGTTGGTGGGCTGGTCATTTTGTGATGTCACTACGAGGCCCCTATATGTACTTCCTTTTTTTATGTGGATATTTTACCTAATAAAGACCGCAGTGATTGAAACGTTGCTATAATAAATGAAGAGCTTTGTTAAACCAGTGTGTGGACATCTTTATTGTTTAGTAATCCTTTGTGTGTCCGGTGCCTGTGCCAGACTTTGGAGAGACGGCACACACTTTGTTTGGATTTTGCACTAATAAACTCTACTCTTCTCTGACTTTAGTGCATATTTTAATATGACAGTGTTATGAGATCAGTGTTACAAAAGACAAAAAGTTCTAAGTATTTATTTGTATACGTTAGACTGTGTTTTGTCTCTGTGAGCCATCTTTTTTTTCTGCTATTCCAACAAGTCAGACATTATTTTAGCAGCAGTTATTCAGTAGCCTACTCACCTCATCTGATTTACCTTACAACATATTTGGAAAGAACTGGCAAAGAATGATTGAGAATAGAATCAAACAGAAGCAGTATAATGGAATAGATCAGACAATGAAAGCTGAGGCACACAAACCCATCACATTTGTTATAAAGCTTTGGCTGGCTACAAATGTTTGGTGAAGGGGGTCCGGACAATGATGAGAAGCAAACACTTGAGCAGCGACTAAAAGAGAGTGAGGTGCTGAAGATGGCTAAGCACCATCTGAGAAAGTCAAGAAACATCACATTTTCCCACAGCAGCTTTTGTATAGTCCAACAATACAAAAATGTGTTTTAAAATAATTCTCTGTTTTGGTATAAATATGTTTGTATCTGAAATTCAAACAGTCAAAATGACCTCTATAGCCATTCTAGTAGTTCTGGAATCCCAGCATGTCTAATGTTAAGCCCAGTGATAGGCTATATTTTCTTTTCAATGGAAAATCTCTATTCAAAATCCTGTGTAATTCAGGACTAGGCTTAATCCTGTTGATGCCAGGTGATGTGGTGCTTGGAGGCCCTGAACAGAGCTGGAAGTGGAGTGGTGGTGGTGGTTTGTGCAGTTCTTTAAAACCATTTCTGACGCAGTGGCCTTATGGGCTGAACATCAGATTGTTCTATCAGTGATGAAATATGCAGCTTTGCTTTATCAACTTTCTGCATGTCATCATTCACTGGCAAATTTATTGCATTTTTAAAAAATTTTTTTCTCTGTTGATGTTGATTTCGTGCGCACACACACACATGTACACACACACACACGTACACACACACACACACACGCACACACACACACACACACGTACACACACACACACACACACACACACACACACACACATGCTATCTTCCCAACCTGTCACTCATTCCTTTCTGTAATTTGCTGTGGAGCAGATAAAAATAATAATAAAAATAATAAAATATATCTCTGGCATTTTCAGTCTCCACCTCATATTTCCACAGATCAAAACGTTCTTTATCTGCAGAGGGAGAGAGAGAGAGAGCGAGAAAGAAAGTGTGTGAGAGAGAGAGAGCGAGAGAGAGAGAGAGAGAGAGAGAGAGAAAGAGAAGAGGGAGAAAGAGAGTAGAGGGAGATAAAGGGATAGAGACAGACAAAGAAAGCAAAAAGTGGGTTGAACTCTGAGGTCTATATAATATTAGAAGTAAAACAATCTTAATGTTAAGTGTGGAATTTGGTTTTTCATTGAATTCTAAATCCAGAATTCCTTTATGAAAGTGAAGCACTTTTGTGGTCTATGTTATGTACATTAAAACTCTGGCTGTTTTTGGTGTGATGTGTATCAGCGTACTTGTTTTAAAGAGCAAATAAATGAAACAGTGGATCTTTGATTTTGAAATGATAGCACACACTGCCTCCTGTTGAACAAGACTGACACTGCACCTAGTGAAATACCAGTGAAAAACATACCATTTCCCTGTTCATTAGCATAATGATGCTGTGCCATATGGGAAACATGTAGCTGCACAGTTAGCAGTCTGCATGCTGTATTTTTCATAGGTCTTTCCTAATGTATGTCTGTTTATTTGTACACTTTTGATATGCTAATATATGTTATGTTATTGCTGTTGTCCTTCATGTTTAATTTTGTAAGCAACAAGCTATATAAATAAAATACAACTTATTAAAAATATGACAATATACTATTATATACTATGATATACTATATACTAATTTTTATTATTACCATGGTGGGCTATAGAATGTGGAAAAAAATACACTTGTACTTCTGTGGAGGACAGATTCTGATAGACTATGTCTATTTAGGTTATTGAATAAAAAGAGAGATGCAGGATTTTGCAGCAAATTTTTTGATTTTTTAAGCGGTTGCCTGGCAACAGGCAGACTGATATTTGGGGCTGTTTATGAAATCTGTGACAGTCTACCCTCACGCAGAGGAAACAGCAAAAAACGGCACTTCAAAAGTCTGCTGGTGACAGTTCAGACACTCGTTTTTTAGGTCAGACCCTCAAAACATCTACAAGAAATAACAAAAATCCAAATTGTGTAAAACTTGGGCCACAAGCATCAACTTTCTCAGAGTGCAGATCCTGGAACAGTTTGTACTGTTATCTTCTATGCTCTTAAGAACAAGGGTTCTTTGCATGATGCCACAGAAAAAACTTTTTTGGTTGTTTGAAAAAGAGATAATGTAAAGGTTCTGTACCTGTTTAAGGCCGCTTTCACACCTACCTTGTTTGTTGCAGACCTATGAAACATTTTTATTAATTCAGTTCATTTTAACAGGTGTGAACGCGCCAGTCTGCACCAAACAACAGAACCACGGTTCTTCCATCATTCTTATGGTACTGTCCACATAATCTGCCTCTTTTAACATCAACATGACAATTGACAAACGTTCATATTGTTCTTACAGCAGACAAGCAATAAGATAATAGAGTACATTTGTGTTTGATTTTGGTTGGTTGTCCTCTTTCTCTTTTACCTTCATCCATTTTAAACATAGCTGAATGGTTATCTAGGGAACCAAAAGTGGTTCTTCTATGGCATAACATAAAGAACCCGAATGGCAACCTTTATTTGTAAGAGTGTATGGATTTTTCCTATAATATCATGAAGATATCACTTGCCTAGACAGCAATAATCAAACATTTTATTTTAACATCATAGACTAGAATCTAATTTGGGCTTCTGAAGCCAACTATGAATATAAAGAGCTTCTAAAAATGTTAAAACTGTTAGAATGTGTGTTGTTTCTGGTGAATTTCCGTGCATTTTGTAAACATCTTAGGTGATACAATCTTAAAATCTGCAAGTTTGAACACCTCTGGTCAAATGACATGTTTTGCTGATTGTTTCAGTGAAACTAAGTTACCACACTCTCACACACTCAATGGCTTTTTAATTCAAATTGTAGTGCACAAGTTCTATTTATTTGCTGCGTTTAACAAAGAGGAAAAAATACAACCAAAAATACAAAATGTACTATAACTCTTGCACAAGACACATTTTATGTTTTATTTTTGCAAAATATTACATTCAGCACATAAACAGTAACTCAGCACTATGTGCATAGGTATGTTGTCTGTAGAGGATGTGTTAACTTAGGGGGTTAACTTAATCCTTTCTAAAACCCGTCCCAAATTTCTCAGTTCAGCTCAGTTCAGACTTTCCTGAACATAGCTGACAATTCGTTAGACATCACACGCTCTCTGTTTGTATTATTGTAACTGTGAATAGAGGAGCCCACATACAGCCGCAGGAAACCCAATATTACCATTTATCACTAGTCCAGTGATGTCTTCTAAGGCTAGAGTTACTATTTTTCCCTTCCCAGCGATAATGTTTATCTGCCCACACAACACACATCTACATGCTTAACTGGAGTTTTTTAGCAGTGACTTTTTCAGCCATGCTAACTTACGTTACATCCATGGGCTAACGACAGGCTAGTTGTTTGTCAGACCATGCAGCACCATTGCACAAATTGTTGGACTCATTTAGAAATGTTACATTCAGTTCCTGTGAGACTAAAACCACATTGATGTTCATCTAAGTTGTTATCTGCAAGCGCCTTTGGGTCTTTGAAAAGCTCTATGTAAATGTCATGTAATATAAGCAAGTCTATGATTTGACAACTTGACACAGTTTAAGGTGAGTGTGTAATGATTTGGACATGCAGTTAGCATCATGCTGATAAGCTTCCATTACTTGTTAGCTACATTAGCCTTGTAAGTCCAGTGTCAAACTAAAGAAGCAAACTTCCGACACCAAACATGTCTTGGCTGCTCCACAATTATTGAAATGGAGGAAATTAGATTTCCTTCAACTGAAATGTTGTAAATACACTTGGAGAGCCTTTTTAAAAAGCAAAAATACCTAATTGTGCTTTGAAAGTGACAGGATGGCTCAAGAAGGCTGTCAAAATCAGGGGCCCTGATGGCCTCCTGTGGAAACTGTTCTAATTACATGTATTCTAATTGAAAGAGCCCATGTCTTGTCTTTGAGTTGCGCCAGTGAGCGATTAGTCAGGGTAAACAGGGTTCGAGCGAAGAAAGGAATAAATTACAGGCTGCCGATGAGTTATTCTCTCTTGGTTCTGAGTCATGATGAAGATAGTCACTAATTATTGGCATGATATATGCAGGCCTATTGTTCCAGCCATGTGACAGCTCTTTGGGCACGCTTTGAAGTCTCTCTCTCCCTTTGGGACAATAACACACCCACAACCACAATTACACGTTGCGCCATTAGCGATGCCATTTTCATGGAGGCTTTGAAAAATGCACACAAAATGAAAAAAAAAAGAAGAAATGCTTTCCAGGGCGAGTCTCAGGCCTGCTTTGAAAATGGACATCTTAAATTTGTGTTCAGTCAAGCGGGCTGAAAAAAAAAAATCCCCACAAAGGTTCAGCCAGAAAATTTCCCCTTTCCAGTCGTGTCATGCATTCAGTTCAGATGGATTTGAATTAGCTTGAATGGTTGGCTGGAAACCACTTTAGCCAGCTCTCTGATAGCATGCGCTAGCGACGTACCAATGCTAGCTTTAGCAAAACGTCAAAGCACAGCCATCCAGCTTAGACAGCCCTTGGAGATATGTCCAGATCTGAACCTGCTTCACTAATGCTTCCCCCTACCTATCTGTTCCCCTACAACTCCATCAGAAAGGCTTATCAGAGCCGACCGATAGTGTATGACCAGCTTAGCCTAGCGATGCTAATGGATTCCAGGGGGAGACTTAGCTGGGTTGGCATTTTACAAGGTGGAATCCTATCACTGTATAAAATCCAGATCTATCCTACACATATATTCTTGGGATATGTTTACTATTCTATCTATTCTGTTGAACAAAAATGCTTGACGTAGCTTACATATCCACTGACTGCAGTATGACAATCAATGCGAAAAAAAACCCCAAACTTTGAATTACGGCTGAACAATGGAAGACGTTTTAGAGGCAGGGTAGAAATCATTACATTTTGATGAAAAGTTACAGGTTTTAAAGGTTAACTTTAACCAGTCAGGACACTCTTAGCAAGCAGTGCCAAACTATCAGAATGTTCTGGAAGCAGATTAAATGCACTGTGTGTTTGTGTGTGGTCTGAATGGCAGCATAGGTAGAGTCACTACTATGAAATAAAATAACAAATGTCTGGCACCAGCTATCAAAAATGTCTTTTGCAGTCCCCATTACAAAGGACCAGTAACCCATGACATTGAATAAAATGCCTTACAAAATAACAAGGAAAATTGGAGTTACAAACCTTAAACTATTTTTTGACATGTTCATGCCCGAACACTCACACTTCCTGTAAAAATGCGAGAACTCGTACCCATCAAACTTTGACAAACTGCATTAGAACACAGTGCTTTTCACAACAACCAAAAGCTACAATCATAACAAGCCAAGCAGAAAATCAGATCAAACCTGCAAAACATCACAACAAGAATGAAGGGAGTTAAGTTTCACAGAAGTGATGTGTGCAAAAGCTTGTAAATTTGCTTCTGAAATCAAAGTTAATAATAAGGAGCTTGTCCCTCTAGATGTCACACTAGATGTTGGAACATTGCTGTGAGGATTTGATTGTGCAAAAGCATTAGTGAGGTCGGGTAGTTCAGGATCACAAACTCCACACCAACTCATCTCAAAGGTACTGGATGAAGCTCCATCACTCCAGAGAACGCAGCTCCACAGCCCAATGCTAGAGGGCTTTATACCCCTCTAGCTAAGGACTGGTATTGGGCATGCTGCTCCAGAGCAACCCATTCTATTGGCAGTGCTTTTCTAAGGAGATTAGACAAGCTGTGTGTGAGCAATTGAACATGAATCTCTTCAATTGGTAGTAAGTATTAAGGTAGTATCTTAATAATTGACTAACTAGAAGGGCTGTTTGGATACTTTTAGATGAGTAATATAGAAAACGAGTTTATTAGGCACTGTCTTGTACTCCTCAAACCTGTGGAATGAAAAATGTCCAAGATGAAGAAGTATGTGGAGATCGCTGCACCCTTCCCACCCTAGTCACCCTCTGGAAAATGCTTCTAAGTAGTAGAAGCCAAATCAGCACCTATGGGACCTACGGGATTTCTAATAGTGTGTTAGCACTATTGTAAGCTAACACTGGTGAACATTTTTGGTCATTCTGGATTAAAAACCGACATTTGCTACTTGTAAGGCATTCCATAAATTTTATTTGAAGCTTGTAACAAACATTAACATAATTTTGAATGTGTATGTAACAGTTTTGCAATGACTGTTTCAGTAAGGAACCCTGTCATAAAGCTACCACTGCTGATTTCCATTTCTAACAACAGAGTGAAACTTGGTTAGATTACAACTTGTATTGAGTCAGTAAAGTATCTCAGACTTCCTGAAGAACTGGTGTGACTTTATTTTCACAAAATTGGTCCCACCCATTGTAAATCAATATGCAATCCACTGTCGCTTACTAATTTTGATGCCAGTTAATCTGTTAGGCCTTCAGTCCAGCTCCTTTAGTCCTAACCAATAGGAGAGCTCTCTTGGTTGTATCTGCCTAGTTACAATGGGGAAATAAATCCTGGTTGGAGAATTTTCTGTTTTAACCCTGAAGGGACCAAACTGGTGTTTTGTTTCGTCCATTTATGTACTAGTTTCCCTAAACAAATGCAAGTGTACTTGACAAATAAAGATATTCTGGTTATGATGAGCACAGAGATAATTTTACTTTGTGATCTTTTCTTACCTGACAGTCCTCCCACATCCATCTTCTTCAGATTCTTAGCCTCCAGGATGACTACGGTCAGCTTTCCAGCGGTGGGTACGTAGCGCAGAGAGAAACAAATGTCTCCAAGCTTCTCTTGCTGTAGGAGATGATGGACATAGAAGGCTCAGCATATGGTCCACAGAAGATCAAGATGATTAACTACAATCAAACTAAGATAAGGGTTTTCTAGCAAAAAGCGTTCAATGATGCTATACAAAACATTTTTGAAGGTTCTGAAAAATAGGCACTCTATCATGGAGATATATGACAATAAAGAGAAAAGACCTTACAAGTAAAAGAAGAAGAAGATGATGATGAGAAGGAAGGGGAGGAGGAAGAAGAAAACGAGGAAGAAGAACAAAAAGAATTGGGGCAAAAGAGAACATGATAACTGACCATCATAATTTTGTGGAGGCAACTGTAGCATCATTAGAATGTTACACATAAAAAGAACCATTTGGTTTGGTTCTACATAAAAACATTGGCTTTACTCTTGTTTTTTAAGAATGTGGATCATGAATCCTTGTAGATTCTCCAGGGATTCTGTAGTAGTTTGGCACCTCTCATTGTTTGCACAGCCATTAAATGTAATTTCTGCATTTTTGGAGGTCTTTTAGTTGAACATTTTTTCTTTAACAACAGTGATGGAATATATTTTGATGGAAATGTCTATGATTTATAAAACCAAAAGCATTTTTATAGGTGGGCAAGCAAGTCAACATTTAGAAAAGTGTCTTTATTGTGTGTAACTGTTAATTTTTTTTACTGTTGCAGTACAATATTTTTTAAGAAAGCTGCAGTTGTGCTGTCTGTTTTATTTCATGGCTGTCTTTGTGGAAAGGTGTAAATTGTTTTTACAGCAAGAGGTCCTCATCCCTACACTTCTACCCCTCGTTATTCACTAGCAGCTCAACACAGAGTCACACATAGAGAGCCGACTTAAACTGTGTATTTATTTTTATTGCCATTATTAGACATGATGTTATGTACTTTCTGCCCTTTCTTTGATTCAGAATTGTACTCTTTCCTTAACCTTGCAACCAAAATATTCCTACATATACTGAAATCTCTTTATATTTTTAGACTCATTTTCCAATTATTTTATACTTATGTTACTTGCTTGTTTATTGCAACCAGACAATAAATACATTCATGAATAAACTCTTATTTTTTAGTCTTTATTGCTATGTTTAACTCAGGGACCTAATTTAGTTAGGTATTCTATTCTATCTATTCTATTCTATTCTATTCTGCTCTGTTCCATTTCATTCTATTATATTTTGTTATTCTGTTCTATTGTATAGTATACCATAATCTACTTCATTCTATTCTATTCTGCTTTTTTTCTATTCTATTATGTTCTATTCCATTCTTCTCTGGTCTATTTTATTCTATTATGTTCTGTTTAAATCAATTCTATTACATTTTCTGTCATACTCCATTCTATTCTATTCTATTATATGCTATTGTAAATGATTCTATTCTGCTCTATTCAATTCTATTTTTCTATCATACTTCTATTATTCTATTCTATTCTATTCTATTCTATTCTACAGACTTATGGCTACAGACCTATGGCTGCACTCATAATGAAAGGCAGAGAAATATAAGCTACAAGGACTTTTAAGCGCTTGGCAAAATGTATGCTGTCCTTGAGCTCTGTTATGTTGTCCATGTTTTACACTCTATTGTAATAGGTTCAGTACTGGTGCTCATATGAGGGTGTTTGTGATTGGCACTGTGTAATTGCATTTCATACGTGAACACATGTACGTGTCGGGGCAAGATGGATGTTTCATATAATGTTCTTTAGTATGCATGAAAGACGTATGCAGTGAGCTAATAAACAGGGCGAAGCTAAAGGTTAAAGTTTTGGCTGTAGTTTGAAATGACTCATGCCATCTTCCAAACAATCAATTTTCCACCCATTAAAAGGTCATCAACGCATTAAAAAAAAACGACGTTTACGGCTCAATTAGCCGAATTCTTCTGAGTAAATAAGCTCGCTCAGATGCTGTGCTGGAATGCACAAATCCAACGGCAGCCGCACGAAATCATCCAATTATTCTCACATAATAATCTCATTTCAAAAACACTTAATTAGTTTTGTGCAAAAACCGAGTACACAGGAGTTCAACCGTGCTCTGATTACTTTCCTCGCTCTTCCGCATACTTTTCTCATCATTTTTAAAAACACGCACAGTAACAGCAGCACAAGGAAAAGAAACAACTCCAGAGGAGCCTGTTTCAGAAAATATTGCCAGCGGCTCCTTCCCTCTTTATCAAATCTCAGAGACTCCATGTGACCTTGTAAGTTCGTAACTTGACTGACACTTGAAAGGAACCTGGTTTGGAACAAGTGGAAGGAACTGAGCCGTGTCACAGCATCCCAAAAATAAAGATTAGTCTTTTTTTTGAACGTCCTGTGGGACCCTAGAGTGTAGAAGTTCATTCCAAGAGCAGTGAAAAGTGCATTTCCAGTGGACTTTTTCTATGTACACCACCGGGGGCTGATTATACTATACTATAATGTAAGTGACTACACTTTAACTACAAATTATTTTAAAAGATTTGTACTTTACTTGAATATTATTGAAACTGAACACTTGTTCTTTTACTCAAGAGTAAAAAATATACTTTTTATTTCTTACCTTTTCATTTAGACCTTAAAAAAATTTGGTTACATCTCAAAGGACAGCAGATTTTTTATATTTTCTCTTGCAATATGCATGCATAGTTTATCTGAATCATGGAAGGGTAATTAATGTTTAAGTGTATTTGAATTGTTTGCACATTTAAAGGGGCATTGAAACCTAAAACTGGCATTTAATATGTTGTATTTGGCACAGTATTGTAACCCTCAGCCTCACCGGTTTGACAGAATTCATGATTTTGTGTCCTTTTCACATTTTCATTCATCAATGTTCTCTCACTAAAATACCCAGCATGCCTTATGCAAATACATAATACAAGCAATAGAAGCCCCCTGCATTGTGATAAAGAAGGTTTATAAATACAGACATGATATCTGGCTTCGCTAACATTAGTTAAAGGGAAACCTTTTTTTCAAAAGGTTCAGGCAGAAACTCTCACTGTAGAGTTACTGCAGCAGTGCTGTAGGAGGTGAGTTGGCATGGTTATCACAGATATAGCAATGGTTATATTTTTCAGTTTGTTCAAAATTGTTAAGGATAACAGATTTTCTTCCCTAGATGACACAGAAGCACTGGAATTACTTAAATTAAAAATACTTTTATATGCTTGAGTATATTCAAATGTAGACACTAGTATATTGTAGCTGCAGACTTCCACTTTAAACTGAGGTTCATCAAAGTGTCTTCCTTGGTATGAGAGCAGGTTTTACCTAAATTATGATCTGTATTACAACTGTTTTGGCCCAAAGGTGATTTCAACACCTGAAAGTGCTGGTAAGTGCTGACATCACAACAAATGATAATGTTGGAGAATGATGGTGTTTTTTGGAGAATAACAGTGTTGATTGGATAAGGGTGTTTGTTGGAGAATGATGAGGTCTGCTGGAGAATAATGGTGTTTATGGAGAATAATATTTGAAATTGGTGCTTGTTGGAGAATGATGTTTTCTGGAGAATGATATTCATTATAAAATGATGGTGCTGTAGAGTGATGTTCGCTGGAGAATGATGGTGTTGGAAAATGTTGGTATTTGTTAGTAAATGATGTTTGAGAATTATGGCATTTGCTGAGAGTTATGGTGTTGGAGAATGCTGGTATTTGTTGGAGAATGATGGTGTTTGATAAAGAATAATAGTGTTTGTTGGAGAGTGTTGGTGTATGTTGTTTGTGAAGGTTAGGTTGGTTTGACCAGGAAATACTCTCTTGAGTGCTCTGGAATTTATCTACTGGACAGCATGGATAAATGATAAAATTTATAAGTTTTGTAACCAACACTGGCTTGTTTAAAGCAACCGTTCAGTCAGACATGTTGCTAAGAGTGAATTAAAGTGAAAAGCCACCATTTATTAAGATATAAAATTACATGATGCTAATTGTTTGTTAGTATCTGGCATTTATTTTCAGTTTATTTATTTGGCATTTATGTTTGCCTGCTTGGTTGATCTGCTCCTTTAACACATCTTTCAAAAGCTCAGTATCCCCAAATGTTGTATGTGTTTGAAGCCAATTCACTGCAAGATAACAACTTTGCTTGAAGAGGTCTGAGAGCTTGGCATGAAAATTTCCTTTGTATTGACAATGTACTCTTTTTCTCAAGTGCTATGGCTGATTCCCAGCTAACCCAGGCCTGGAGAACTACAGCAGAATAAGGGCTAGGCACGGCCTTTCCCAACGTGTGGATGCCCTTCAGCTCTGCCCACCAGCAGAGTTATAATTAACCTTTACATAAAGCGACCATTCCACAAAAACAACGTTCCCCTGACAACCACAGCCTAAATGCTGTACACCATGACATTTACCATGAAAATTGAATCTCCTGAACCAGTGCTTGGGAAGTCACACTTTTATTAATAGGAGTGTGGCATGGCCAGCTGATTAAGTGACATTTCCACTGGAGATGGATTGCTCTCAGCTCCTCTGGCTGATAATGTTGAGAGCTCTTCGTGGGACTTTCTAGTGGTTTGGTGGAGATTGATGGTGTTTGGTGGAGAATGTTGGTGTATGGTGGAAAATAATGGTGTTGGCTGGTGAATGATTGTTTGGAGAAGGTTGGTGTTTGATAAAGAATGATGGTGTTAAATGTTAAGATGGTGGAACTAGGCAATATCCTCTGAGTGCTCTGGATTTTATCCATTAGAAAGGGACCATTATCTGTGTCTTATTTAAAGGAATAGCTTAGTCAGAAATGCTTATGTTGCTATCAGTGAATAAAAGCCTATAGCCACAATTTATCATTATGCAAATTACATGCTAATCGGAGGTTACTGTCTTCCATTTATTGATATCTATGTTGACTTGTTTGGTCGGCCTACTCCTTTAAAAGGTGTTTGAGACAGTCCAAACTGATGTAGCATGTATTGATGTTCAGTAATGCTTAATTCTTACTTCTTCTTTCTCAGCACTCTGGAGGTCCCGCCACTCCTCGGTCACATGACTAAAGTCCACCTTGTTCATGGGGACCTTGACATCTCCAATGGCATCGTGTTTGGAGAAACGGTCAAAGTCATACACCGTCATCACCAGGGTTTTTCCTCCTAGCTCTGTGTAAGGAACCTACAGGGCAACAGAGAGCAGATTATTATGTCATTATGTGTTACATATGTGGTGCTTGTAATGTCTTCATGTTTTGTACCTTCTGTCTTGTCCTGCACCTTACTGTATTACTGTATTGCTTATGCTGAACTTAAATAGACATATACTGAATCCAGATAACCACAACACTATTGTGTGGCAACAACATATAGGAAATTGCAGTGTGCATTGCCTTGCAAGACATCCATGACCAAACATACACTGGAAGATTGGTGAAGAAAACAATTAATTCATTTTAGTGCAGTTAGCAAACCAGCTAACCCGCACACATAAACAGTAAAATCACAAAAGCAGAGATAGTTATAATGATAGTTATACCATCTAATCCAGCCTCCTGGCTCTATACCACCTCTCTTTAATGCATTTAGTTGTAGTTGGATTGGGAAAAGTGTGAAGTCTAGACAGTGCTAAAATTAGCATTTCCTCCATTTTGGTTCTTCAGCCCTGCTCCATCAGAGTCCATGATGTGAAGTTGTTTGTCAAAGGTCACCACAGTTATTCTTAGTATATAAATGCGTTATGAGGGCAACGTTTGGAAAATTTTGATTGATTTGCACAAAATGAACCTGATCAAATAATTTTTAAATAAGTGTGTGGGGGCACTTTTGAAGTAGGTTGCCTTCAGGCAACATTGTGTGACAATGGAAAGAACAGAGCATCACATAAGAAACAGATGTTTTTTTTTTTTTTACAAATATTTGGTACAAATCAGAACTACACAATCTGTGGATCTACAAATACCATAAATGCTAAAAAAACACATAATAGTTCTATTATTGTCCGATGCAGAAGCGTGTGTCATTCATAGACTGCGCCATGCCAAAAAGGGGGTTAAAAAAGCTCACCAGGAGATTACATGACCAAGTACTAGATTTTTATTTGTTTTATTATTAACCCTTTCATTGTCATTAATGCGTCAAGCCATGGTAAAGTGAAGAAAGTCAGTTTGTTAACCTGAGGTAACACTGTACAATAGAGGGTTTAAAAAACCCCAGAATGAAACTTTTGCAAAGCAAACAAAATTTCATCTCTACCAGAAATTTGCAATGTGAAATTGTTCATCAGGGTGAATTCCACTGAAACAAACGTAATTTTGCTTGCCAACTATTTCTAGCAAAAATCTGAGTCACTAGGCCTTTTTTTCCCTGAGCTAAAACGTGCCTCATTTGGTCTAATCACAGTCGTGGCAGGTACAATCAAAAGAAAGTGATTGCAAACTGGCAGTAGGAGTCAGAGAAAATGACCTTAAGATCGGGCCAGTTTGACATTAGGCTGATCGCTGAGGAAACGCAATCAAAGAAAAATCATCCCACATCAGTATTCATGGAAAAGAGAGAAGAGCTCATTTCCAGGTCAGAGAGTTTCACAAAGTGTGTGTGCATGTGTTCTATTTTTTTATTTTTTATTTACCTTTGTTTAACCAGGGTAGTCACACTGAGATTACAATCTATTTTGCAATAGTGCAATATGTGCCATAAATATGCATTGTGTATGTGTTGATATCATACATTAATCACACCTTCAGCTTTGTCCCCGTGTCAACCACTGGCCTTATCTACTGCAAGGGTGCAGGAATGGCACTCTGTGTGTGTGTGTGATCTGATTTGTGATTACCTCAAATTGAGCTGTTTTTCAGACAGAACTCATTATACGAGGGAATTGTTCCAACATGGTGACAAACTGCTTGATTGTCCAGAGAGAGCGATAAGACATCAGGCTGCTATTTTGTCCTTGATGCTAAACACACACACACACACACACACACACACACTATACTCCACTCTCCCTACTGTCCTGCATCTTTATTTCAACAATACAATAGATATGTAATATGTAATAGATATGAGTGTCATTTTTGAGTGTTCTTCACTATAATGTAATTAGAACTGTCATGATTACTCAATTAATCATTTATTACTCAAAATTATATATCAATTAAGATTTGCCTTATTGATGAATGAGCAGTGATTAGTTATCAGTTTGCATGTTTATAATGTATATTTTATATTCTCATAATATTCCTCTCTTTCTTACTGTAAAATAGACTGGTTTTGTTCATTTTATTCCATATTTATTGTTTTGCCTTGAATACACAGTTGAAATAATAAGTAGATTACTCGATTACTAATATTGCTAAAGACAGCAGTAAATGTAGTGGTCTTTAGACAAAAAAGAACAGGGTTCTTGTAGATGCAAAATAGGCAGTATAGAATAAAATAACTTTCTAACTTAAGCCTGTTTTATAAATGACGCGTTGTGGAAGTTGCAAGGGTCACCAAACAGGAACATGGAGACTTTTGAAGAGGGCCACCTAGCAGATAGAAGAATATCACCACGCCTCTGATACATGCTGCAAGTGAGTATAAAACACGTACATGCACCCCTTCCATCCTCATTCACCCGACACTGGATGCAGAAAGTATAATCCAGCCTTTACAGTGCATTGATGTAAATATTCTCACATTTTTATAACATGCATTAGCATGTAAAAAAAAAACATTTCATCTACAGTTTGAGTGTTTCTGTATCTATAGACTCAAAATAGTTTAATCTAAATAATTCTATCCATAGACTTTTATCTAAATAACAATTTTACAGTATTGTAACCATAGACCGCAACAATTTAGCCTTATAAACAACCTTAGAGTGTTTATCCATAAGTGTTTTGGTCATAAACTAAAAAACATATATTTTACCCATAGACTAAAAACAGCTTTTTGTTCAAAAACAATTTCAGAGTGTTTTACCTACAAACTAAAACTAAAAATTGAATCTACATTTATTTACAGTGTTTTTATCCATTGCCTAAAATGATAGCGTTTTAACCGTAGACTAAGAACAATTTCGGCCACACTTTATTTGGATGGTCCCCTATAGATGATGTACAGATACTTAAATCATTAACAAACGTTTCTGGTCATACTCAGTTGATTATCACCAACATTATGGTTAGGGTTAGGTTTAGGAGTAGGTGTAGGTTTTGCCTTGAGGTTAGGGGTAGGATTAGGTTTAGGATTAGGGTTAGACTTAATAGAATCTTTCTCAAGCAATTTCACGTTCAGTTACACTTAATAGATATTCAGTTGAATATTGTGTCCATAGACAAAACCAATTTAATTTAAAAACAGAGCATTTGTACCCATAGACTAAAATGTTTTCATTGAAAAATGGTGTTTCAAATGGAATAAAAATAATTATATCTAAAAGCTGTTTGTGCTAATTATCCATTTCTTAAAAACTACAAGAATTTTTGAATAATCTTGTGTGTTTTTATATATTTCTAACAATAAAAATGTCATCTACGAACAATTTTCACCCATAACATCAGTGCACTGGGATCTCTCCATGCAAGGTATATTAAAAAATGACAGTCATTATTTACTATTCACCATTTGGTCAGAATATGAACAAACATCTGCTCCTGTTTACCTCCGCTGAAGTGTGTGCAGTGTTGACACAATAATGCAGTGGAAGTAAAGGGAGACTGAGTCAGGTTTGGGATGAAACACACCTGCTGCTGAGCAAATGCTGCATCTGTGAGGATTCTTAATAGCTATGAGAGGGTTTATCATGCATACTTTTTTTTCATACCTCGGTCTATCAGAGGCTTGTTAATGCACCAGCTGCTTGCAGTTAAAATGAAGCATATAGTGCAATAGACTCTGAACATGAACAACAGAAGGCTAATGACCGGTTTGGAGGACAGTAAAAATCAAGCCTGCAGAAACAGAAGATTTTGTATCCTTTAGTAACAGGTGGTTAATGAGGTTGGAGGTAAAGATGTGTGATTTAATCATGTTTACTATTTGAATGTACTTGTGTTTAAACAAATGGAAAGCTAAAAGAAAAGAAAATGTTCTCCTTCTAAAATCTGAGCCACAAAGTCTTTGTAAAATACTTAACATACATGTATGACTAAACACAGCAGTTGTTATTCTGCATTAATGCACCAAGAAGCATAATGCATAGACTACTGTTAACAAACTTAATTCCTTGGCAGAAGAACCATTTCCTGTAGTTATATAATGTCATTATATTATATGTCATATTATAACATACAATTGATATAACTGAAACATGGGTTGATCTATCTTAACATCTGACTATACCACTACCACTGATATATGGATCAGTGGGCTAGACCTGTGTGGTTATGATGCACCCATTTCCATAGTTACAGTAGATGCATTTCCATGAATATGTTACACCTATTTCCATTGTATTGCTACTCCCATTTTGATGGTTATGCTGCACTTATGTCTATAGTTACACTACATGCATGTCCTGGGTTACACTGCATCCATTTGCATGGTCACACTACAACATTTTCCATAGTTACACTACTCCATTTTTCATAGTTGCAGTACAACATTTTCCATAGTTATACAACACTAATTCCAATGGTTACATTACACCCACTTCCATGGTTACAGTACACTCATTTCTATGGTTACAGTGCACCCACTTCCATGGTTACAATACACTCATTTCCATGGTTACAGTACACCCACTTCCATGGTTACAGTACACTCATTTCCATGGTTACAGTGCACCCACTTCCATGGTTACAGTACACTCATTTCCAAGGTTACAGTGCACCCACTTCCATGGTTACACTACACTCATTTTGGTGGTTATGGTATACGCACTTTCACCAAATGCATTACACTGCATTTGTTTTCATAGTTGCACAACACCCATTTCAGTGGTTGCATAACACCCATTTAAATGGTTACACTACACCTATTTCAGTGGTTATATTACACCCATTTCCAAAAAGTGTGAAATATTCTAAAATCTTGATCAGGACATAATAATATTAAAGTTTTATAGCTGTTCATTACCAGATAAGCAGTGAAATGAGGTGACTTTAGTTAACATTAGCCAATGTTGATGTTAGCTGTTGCTATTCGTAACTAGATTTTGTTGACCTACTAGTAAGTAGCTCCTATAACAAAAGTCAGCTGACTAACGTCCATAATTAACCAACAGAATAAAAGAGGGAGTGTGTTACGAGTGTGATGTTATTTGTGATAACACCACGAGTGTTCTATTTCCTTAGTACTGCAAAATAAAGAAAAAAGTAAAACAACATTGCATCAAATGTGCTTGAATATTGGCAATTCCTTCGGCCTTCTACATTACTCATAGAACCATAAAACTGTTGCAATATCAGGTTCAGCTCAGATTTCTCAGTATTTACCAGATTAACCTGAATGTGGTTTTGTTCCAGTCAGCCTGTAAAGCTTTTCACAGCCCATCTTTACTTCTGAAACCAAAACCCTGCCCTTAAACCACACCCACACCCAGTCATAGATGCCGCTTACCTTGAAGGTGAACTGCTCGTTGAAGGTGGGGTTCAGGGTCTTCCTGTGGACTTTAGTCTCAAACTTCTTCTTCTTGTCTGGCAGCAGGTAGACCTTTACATAAGGGTCAGATGTGCCACCCATGTCCATGGCGGGCAATTCAGCCGCCTGGATGATCCCCACTATAAGCTGGAGGCCAAAGGTCAAAAGTAAAATACTGGTCAGGTTAACAATATAGCAATATAGCAAGTTCATTCTTTTATGTCTCTTTTTAAGTACACACCTTAAAATGCCTCTTCTTACATTTAGTCTAATTACTTCTCACTTTTACCCTTATTGTACCCATAGAAGCTTATAACCCACCACAGCTTTGTGCTAACTGCATACCGAAAACATTACACACTCACTTCAAACTGTGTGATGCTTTCTGACACTGTGTGATATACTGTTATCTATAAATATCGACAAAAGTAGAGGCTTCAGTGGGGCTGCTAATGTTTTTAGCTATGTGACATAATTCTGTCCACTTTTACAGATAACAAGATGTCATACAGGAGTGACTGAGGATATATTGTCTATATAATAGTGATACTGCTTTTCAGTTTTAATTAATTGCTAGAAAATGAGCACTTTATCTATATCCTTGATATAATGCCCATGGAATAGCACTGACCCTGTTGTCAAGTGTTCTGTTTTAAGCTTTTTAATTCTATTTTTGAACCTGACTGTTAATTGTGGTGTATGCTGTAAAAATGATGAAATAACTTCATGGGGTAAGAAGCAATTGAAGTGGTTTAATTCAACATAACTTGTTTGGGTCATTCAAAGTATTCCTTTACTTTAAGAAATTAACTTTCTTAAGAAAACAGTAAAACCATCCAATCAGTTTAAGATGTTTCAAGTTTATAAGACATTCCTTTAATACAGAGTAGCAGCACTTAGGAAGCTTGGGCTCATTAACTTTATTAATGCTAACATACTAACTTTTTTAATGATATCTTATTAACTTAACATGCTTGATAACTTTATAAAAGTATGAGTTCATTAATGTTATTTATGCTAACATATTAGCATTATTATTGCTAACTTAATAACTTTATTAAATCATGGGTTTGTTAATGTTATTAATGCTAATACATTAGCATTATTTTGCTAACTTAATAACTTTATAAAAGCATGGATTCATTAATGTTATTAATGCTAATGTATTAACCTTTAAATGTTAACTCATTAACTTTATTAATGCTAACATACTAACTTTGATGATGCTATATTATTAACTTTATTAATGCAAGACGTGTGTGTGTGTGATTTAGGCATGCAGTTAGCATCATGTTAAATGGTGAGGTATAAGCTTTCATTACTTGTGAGCTGAATTAGCCTCATAGCCCCAGAGTAAAAGCAAACTTCAGGCACCAAACATGATTTGGCTGATCGACTACGTTTGGTAAATAAAGGGGGGAAATTGGGGAAGTTTGATTTTTCATCAAACTATTCCAGTAAACATGTGATGTCAGACTGTGTGCTCTCTTCAGTAGCTGATCTACGAGCTAAAGCCTGATTGACCCGCTGTTCTCCATGAAACTGTCACGCCTTTTCAGATAAAATGGTCAGTCAATCAACATGGTGTCACACACTGACCACTCATACAGGTCACTCCGCTCTCTGCTCTCTCTCTGTGTTTCTACCTCTCTCAGTTTTCTCCGTCTTTTCCTCCTTTTCTCTCTTCCTCCTCCACTCTTCCTTCGTTTCTCTAATTTTCTATCTCTCCTGCTCTTTCTCTACATTTCTCTCTCCCTTTCTCTCTGTCTCTCTATACATCTCTCACTCCTTCTATCTCGTTTCCTCCCACTCTATGCCTCTTTCTCTTCCGCTCTCTCTCTCTCCCTCCCTCTTTCTCTCCCACTCTTTCTCTTTCTCTCCCACTCTCTCTCCATCTCAATCTCTTTCACTACCTCAACCTCTCTCACTCCTTCTCTTTGTCCCTGTCATTCTTTCTTGCTCTCTCATTCTGCTTTCTGCTCTCTCTGTGTGCCACTCAATCTTCCTGTCTCTCTCTCTCTCTCATACTTTTTCTTGCTCTTTCATTCTACTGTCTACTCTTTCTCTTTGCTCTAATTTGCTCTCTCTCTTTCTCTCTCTCTCTTTCTCTCTCTCTCTCTCTCTCTCATTATACTTTCTGTCTGCTGTATTTTGTTCTAATATAAGCAGTGCCTATCTGTCATTGTAATTTTTTTTTTAATGTTTTTTACTTGCTTAAGTAAGGCCCTCCCACTAAGGTCTGACTGGATAAACGTACCAACAAATAGGCAGTCACTTTTTTCTCAAAAGAAGGAAGAAACAAAGAGTATTTAAAGAGGAATACCACTGATTTCCCTGCATAGTTAAATGTTTGTCTGTAATACTGCTTTTCCATCATCAACATTGCATATAAAAACTCAGAAGACATGTGGAGGTTCACTGGTGGTTTTGGATAGTAAATAAAATACATTTACTACATTTGTGTTGTAGACATTGTGCCCCCTGGTTCCCTTCACCTCCACTGTAAAGAAATCTGAGTCATTAACCCCTTAAAATCCCAGACTAATTACATATTAAGGCTCAGTATTCAGTAACTTCAGGGATGTCAGTACAAACTAGCTGAGCTATTCTTAGGTTATAGAAGTGTGTAATAAAACTTTGGGCCCCTGGTGTCCATTTAATGGGTTAAGTTTCTAGTTTTTACAAATTAACCATTTCACATCAAATCACTCTGAGTGACTGTATTTACATCTCAACCATTAGATTATGCAGAAATTCTGAAAATCTGTGGAATTTGTCTTTAATCTTTTCATCTTCTTAGGATTATCCATGACTTTAGGAGTTGTCATTTAGATTTCACCACAGACAGATTAATGCTGTCAACCAGATTTCACCACAGATATCATGCTGTCAGCTAGCTTTCATCTGCTCCTCAGTGTGTATTAGACTTTCACCAGAACTGCTGTCATTTTCAGCACACACACATCCAGCTCGGCTGTCGACTTCATTCATGAAGCCATGAATGAGTTGTGACTGGTCAAAAGCCAAAACTGGACAAACCCTGAATATCTGATTATCTAAAAATAAGTGATGGAGCATGACATTTCCTCAATGTCAAGACAAAAGGCAGAGAGGTTTATTACAAAAAGTGAAAATGAGACGGTTTCTGTACATGTCATATGTACTTTGTTAGGGGTGTCAATGATAACACGTTAAGGCATTGTTATCATGGTTACATAAGTGATTAACATCACAATTGTTTTACCACAGTTAACTCATTTTTTAGTTTGACCCTTCCATCCATCTGAAGAAGTGCAGGCTGAACCTCTGCTTCAGCATGCTGCAAGGCACAAGGTGTAAGATCCTTTGGTGCCCCTGGACATTGGATTTATGATACCTCTTCTCTCTGAAATCTGAAAACCTGCATCTCTCTGTCACACATAGCACCTACTCATAGCTAGTACACTTAAGACCCTCCCACAGCTTGCTGGAGAGTTGACTTCATGCTTCACTAAATACTGAACTAACATTAGCTCTTCAGCTAAGGCCTACCCTCTTGGTGTCCCTAGACATTTGGTGCCCCTGGGCAGTCACCCAAGTCACCCATTTGGTAGATCCTGTCATGGCACGCTGTATGCTGCTATGATAGAATCCGTGATTGTAGCTCTCTGGTTCAAATACATCTTTTAAATGGCTTTTAAAGTGATAGTTTCAGCACCTTCAGCAGACTACACTGAACAGTGCTCGCAGGAGATCTGTGGATCAATCAATGAGCAGCAAACTAACAAAAGCACCAACAAAGTGGACACTTAAGAGCATCCACTGTAACAAGAATCCACAAGCTGTATGAATTAGAATCACAGAGTAATTTAATCATTAACCATATATATGAGATATGTGATATTTACACTTAGTGGTAGGAACATGCAGCCACTGTTGCTCTCACTACATGTTGATGATGAAAATTAGAAATTGTGTCCACATGTGATTTTTATGTTCAGGTTCATGTGAAAGCTGCGTTTACATGATGAAAGTAATGCTATTGAATTATTGACAGTAATGAATTCTGATGAAGTTTATTATATAGCTATAACAACATGTTCTAGTTTTATTTCTGGGTCAAATTTGAGCAGATAAAGTGATTAATCATGACTAACTACACAAAATAATATGATTTATTGTGATTAACTATCCCAATCATTTGAGTCTATATGCAATATAGCAAAGTTCTTTTCTAACTAGGGTATACAAATGCTGTGAACAGGTTGTATCTACTCTGCTAGAAAAACCAGCCTAGACCAGTGTGCCTGGTCACCAGCAAAACTAGCATATATTGTGTTTTGGATGCTGGTTTGCTGGTCAGCAGATAAGGAAGCTAATTAGCCAATCACTAACAAAAGCAGTATATGTTGTGTTTTGGATGCTGGTATGCTGACCAGCTAGACTAGCATCAGACCAGCATAGACCGAGCAGGGTAGGTAGTGTTAGCATATCTAATTGTTATTTGTATGATGGAGGTAGACAGTAGTGTTAGCACAGTTCGGACAGGCTTGTGTTTTTTGAGACTTAGACACAGGTAGGAGGCCAGGCCTGATGGGATTTTATCCATAATAACCTGTTCCCGGCTCTGCACGCCATCAAAGCATTTCACAACTCGAGGAGAGAGAAAGATGCAGCCGCATTTCTTGTTCTCAGCGGGTTAGCTGCACACAATTTGTCTACACCAGGTTGGGTGCTGTCAGCTGAAATGACTGGTAGCGAGAGAAATTTTAGGTGGAAACAACTTTTGGATGAAGACAATTTGTTTCTAATTTGGTGTGAAGCAAAAATGCTGAGGATATGAGCTGCTGAGATATCATGCTTGCTGTTAGCGAGCAAGTGGATTAAACCTCAAATATCCTGTCGCTGATCTATCTCATATTTCTTGCTCATTCAAATGCAGGACAAGCATGAAAAACTGACGATCCAATTAGTCAGTGTTGAGTATTGTAGAGCTACTGTCAATACACTGTTTATGTTATTTTAAACTATTTAGTTGCAGTTGAATTTTATTTTATGAAATAAAAAGCACTGTCTGGTTTAAACTGCAGTCAGCTGGCTCTGCTCTGTGAACAAAAATATCCCGAGGCCGACATGCATATTGTGTGTATATTTCTACACAGACGCTACAAGCAAACTAACATGTCTGCACATATAATTGATGTGACTGTTATTCGTCGAATGTGGCATTTGCATTTAACTCCAAACATCCAACTTCCAAACATTTATAGACCTGACTGCATATGTTTTTATTGTATTTATGTGCTGTTAGTAGCCTGGGTTTGGTGTGCTTAACTATTTGACTTTTAACTATTGAACACTGATTAAATAACTTGTTAATGTTTCATTGCTGATAATGTATTGAAAATATCCATTTCTTCCATTGCTTAGTTCATACCTCCTATCCTTTGTCTCCTGGCCTCAGGAGGTTAACCCACACTGCTGTTAATTCAGCTAGCATCAGTGTGACTTTTCCCCCATGTAGCATCTCTCATTGTTTCCTCTCTATACCCCACCTACCCTGCTCTACTGGGCTGGAAAAGCTAGATTACCTTTAAACAATGGCAAGGCTTAGTTGAGTCCTCCCTGTTGTGGCTCTATCTTCCTCTCCATCCCGCTTTCCTCATATCCCTCTCTGTAGGACTGCTTTATTGGGCTTAAACACATACACGGCAGAAATGCGGGTGGCTCCTGTGCTCTCTGGTGTGTTTTTTTAATGTGTGTGTCTGGTTTATTTGAGCTGAATCTGGGTCATGCTGATGTTGGCTGGGTGGTTTTGTGTCTGCTATGGCTGTGTTTGAGGCTCCAGCCTGTACAGAATAGGCCTATCACGATCATGAAATTTTAGCTGACGATTAATTGCCATAAAAGTAATTGCAATTACCAACTGAATTGTCTTTTTAGGTTTATTGTATGCAGCAAGCCAAACTGAGTGATTAGCCATCTTGTTTCCTAGCTGTTGATACATAGTAGCTCCCAACTGTAAAACGTTATTCACTGCTGCCCTCTAAAGGTGTTACTAACAAACACCGAATATACAAACATTACTCACTGCTGCCCTCTAAAGGTGTTATTAACGCACATCAAATAAACAAACATTCCTCACCGCCGCCCTCTAAAGGTGTTATTAACAAACACTGAATATAAAAACATTACTCAGTGCTGCCATATAAAGGTATTATTAACATCAAATAAACAAACATTACTCAATGCCGCCCTCTAAAGGTGTTATTAACAAACACTGAATATAAAAACATTACTCAGTGCTGCCATATAAAGGTATTATTAACATCAAATAAACAAACATTACTCACTGCTGCTCTCTAACGGTGTTATTAACAAACATCAAATAAACAAACATTACTCATGGTGTTGGAGCACCAGTCAGAAGTTAGAACAAGTTAAAATATTTCAAACTGCTATATTATTATTATTATTATTATTATTATTATTATTATTATTATTAATTATGCAATTATGTCAAATGAACAAACTATTTATTAACATAATTCTGTAATATAAATAAAATGTATTCTAAAACTGCTGTAATTTTTAAAGATTAACTTTTACAGCACTAGAAACTGGGGTGACAGATGACAAGTAAGCTATGAAGGAAAGACCGCAGGGTCTGCAATTTCAACTAAACACTGACAGTTTTTGTGTTATAAGAGTATATCCAGCTGCCATTTTGGTTACATTAAGAAAAAAAGGAAGAAAGATGGAATCAGAGCTTCTAGAAGCTTAAATATAGTGTGTGTGACTTCACACTTAGTGTGTGTGTGTGTGTGTGTGTGTGTGTGTTTGTGTGATGGCTGGGAGTAGATAATCTGACTCTGTCAGGTTTGTTTATGGAGGTTAGCTGCTGGTGGAGTTGCTCCACTTTCACGCACTGCCTCAATTATCTGCCAGCTAACATCTGCCAAGAGGATATTTATCAGCTCCTCAACCCAGAGAGAGAGAGAGAGAGAGAGAGAGAGAGAGAGAGAGAGAGAGAGAGTGAGAGAGAGGTGGGGAGACAAAATGAGAAAGGGAAGAAAGTGAGAAACAGAGAGAGAGACAGAGAGAGAGAGCAAAGAAAGAAAGAGGGAGAAAGAGAAAAGAGCAGAGAGGGGTAAGAAAGTCAGAGAGAGAGAGAGAAAAGAGAGAGAAAGACAGCATAAGAGCGAGAGAGTAATAGGAAATCTGAGTTGATCCTTCACTTTATTGAGTGCTCCTGACTCAGTCACTGATATTGCTGACTGATATTGCGCTGACACTGATGGAGTTTAGAAAGAACGTGAGATGTTCTGCATGCCCTCTTTTGGAGGTGCATGATTTAAATGAAAAAAAGTTGGAAGCACAGACTTGAATGTAAATGTAATACCCAGCTATGTAATTAATCATACAATAATGTAGTGACATATAGACATTTAAATATAATTATGTCAGTTAAGTCAATGTAAATCATATGTAATTAACTGTATGTGGAGGAAATAAAACAGTGATCAAATTAAGAAGTTTAGAGAAATATAGAGTATTAAATTCTCCCCCTTACTCCAAATGTACTCGATCAGCCAAAACATGTTTTGTGTCTGAAATTTACTTCTTTTGTTTTGTATTGGAGCTACAAGGCTGATGTAGCTATATGGTTTTGTTCAATTCCCATCCCATGACCTATGTCTCCCCCTGTTACACAGTGCTATCAAGCTGTGAGGGAGAAGGCCCTGAGACACGTGAAGCACCACCACATCTTTTCAATTGCTGATAACTCAACACGCTAGAAGGAGAATGCTAACTGCTAAATCTATCAAGTTAGCTTCAGCAGCTCTCTCTTTCATTGGCTCATGTTGCACTGAATATACTGTTATTTGAATGTCATACAGGGTCAGAAACCACATAAGTCCGTCTATTTGAGCTTACTTCACTACTCAACATAGTTTGAGGCGAGTGTGTGATGGCATGCAGTTAGCGCTATGATAATAAGCTTCCATTACTTGTTAGCTACATTAGCCCAGTAGCTCCAGTGCCAAACTAAAGAAGCACACTTCAGACAGACATCTCAGAATACTTGACCAAACACTGAACAAAACAGTAACGTTAAAACCAGTTATGCTGGACACTTTAGACACAAAAAAGCAAAATGACTATACTCACAAAAATTACTTTATTCTGTTAACTCTCACAAACATCTCTCACAACACACAGTGAAAAACGCTCCAGAAAACAACCTTACCGTGTTCTCGGTGAAATTGTAATCCAAGGAATACTGTAATTTGCCTAGTTTTTCCTGCTCCTTAGGCTCCGCCTCCTTCTCGTTCTCCGTCAACCCTGTTTCCACTTCATCTTCGTCCTTCAGGGCCTGAAGGAGACACCCAGCCAACAGTCAGTCCGGCCACAGCTGATCGCCAGCCTGCTGCCCGGAACCAGCCTGCTTGCAATGTAGGGGGCCAAGCACTAAAAACACCACAGCGGTTAACACCAGGACATGCTCGGTGATGGATTTAGCCTTGGGCTGTGAAACCCCACCCCATCCCCAGTGTCAGTCTGTGGGTCCCTAAACTACTCAAAGTGGAAGTAAGTTGGGGGGGTGGGGTGGGGGGAGGGCAGATCAAATGTTGTGCTAGAGGTTGAGTGTAATGCAGTGTAATACAAAAGACATTCCACCAGTAGAGCTTTTTGTCCTAGTATAAATTCTCAAAGTATACATGGACGGAACATTACAAATTATTAATTGTTGTTAAGATTAAAATCTTATGTCTCATTATATGATTTGGTTGAAGTATGTGTCTTATAGTGGTGAAAACATTAACTTGTGTTATTATCATATTTTAAGTAATAACAATTATTATACACAGTTCATTTACACTGACATTATGTTCGAAGAATTTGCAGTGAAAAGAACTGCTGCTCAGTAATGTCTTCCAGGTTTGTCAAGTTGTGCACTCCCAAGAGAGTCCAAAATGAATGGGGACCCATAAGGCTTTTGTAAAAAAATATATAAATTGTAAATTGCTATACATTCTTATACAGTCACTCCTTTTCTCAGTACTGATTAGTATGAAATATTTTAACCCTGCTGTCACAATTTAAAGCTGCTCAACTCTAGATGTAGGACTTTTATACAGTGTCCTATGCACATTAATGTCAGTAAGTGTGAAACACTTTACAAGCCAATGAGCTGAGAAGCAGTAATGCTAGCCAACCAGTCAGCGCACAGTAGCAGTAATGCCAGCAAACCAATCACCCCTATATCCCTAGTGTTATACAGTAGAGTATTTGGTATAATGGTAGGAATAGGAAGTGGCCAGGCTCCCATTAAACTGCTTCTAATATGTACCTCAGTGTGCACAACCCTGTTTCTGAAACCTGTTTACCCTGCATTAAGTCACACTAGAGGACTGGCAACATGTAGCGTGGTCCGATGAGTCAGGGTACCAATTGTTTCAGGCCAATGGTAGGGTTTGTGTGTGGCACAGACCCCATGAAGACATGGACCCCAGTTGTCAACAAGGCACTGTGCAGGCTGGTGGGTCCAAACTGATGTGGGGTGTGTTCTCATGGCATGGGTTGGGTCCACTGGTCTGTCTAATCACGTCATTGACCAGTGACCGCTGTGTTTCACTGCTTGGCAACCATTCGCAGCCCTTCACGATCAACAGAAAAATGCTTAATTCTAACAGCTTAGCCAAAAGAAACGTAATTTTGCCCACAGGGTAAATACGTTTTGAAAGGGTTAAAAGGGTTGTGGGCAATAAACTAAGCCTTAAGCCTCACAGGAACAGTAAAACTTTTGATGTAAAGAAATAATGGTTTATGTTTTCACCATTAAAGGACACATATAGCATCAAAACTATACAGAATTTGAACCTAAAACAATGACTGTATGTATATTTTTAACATTCTGTACAAATATTCTTCAAAAAATTTATGGCTGGACAAAAAAGTACTCTCTTGGTAGAACATCTCACAAGCAGTTTTAGGGAGTTTTGGGGAGTAGGGACAGATGTTTTAGAAGTGTATCAGAATTCTCTTGATGGTATATTAATGTCTAGCATCAACCAAGTGTGTGTGTGTGTGTGGAGGGGGTGTTGGGTGATATGTGTGTCCCTGTCTATCCTGAAGTAGTGCCGTGGCTGTGCTGTGTCTTATGAGAGTTGAATCAATCGTCATTAGAAAGCATGCTGTTGATGAGGCAAACGCAGCTTATCGGTTCATTCAAGTGTGAAAAAGTCGCCGTCAAGAAAAGAAAAGGTCAGTCTGGCTCATCAGTAAACATGCAGGGCATTCTCATTTCCCCCAGAACAGTGCTGTAATCTGCTAAACCCCCTCAAAATTTCACTGGCTGGCCATGATGATGACCGCCACGCTCATGGAAGCGTTATATATGCATCATGCCAGCAGAAGGTGGTGAAAAGAAAAATAAAGATATACAAAACAAACAGGGCTGGTATAACAAACATGGGGCTGTCCTGTCGGCTGTCGGGTTAATCTCTGTGAGAGCGAAAGGCTGAACGAAATTGATTTCTTTTCTTTCCGGTATCATTCTGCAGTCATGTTGACCTTGTACTCGGGCTAATTAAGATTTTCCTGGGATTTTCCTGCTGCTGTCAGTAGTACAAACCAAACTTTAAGCCAAGTGTGAATGTTAGATTTTTCTCATTTTATCAGTCTGCATGTATAATTTGGAACTTAGGAATGAGACTGCTACTGGTTTTAATGATAAAACCCAATGGAAATCAAACTGATTCAAATATTCCAGGGTCCCATATCATGGGAAACCAAACTCTCCTCATGTTTTAAGTTTCAAAACATTCCCTGGTTCATATATAGAAAATATGCTGCAAAAACAGCCCATTTTGAATTCACTGTTTTTGGGACATCACAAAAAAACTGTGTATTTATATATATAATCAATATCTATATATTAATCTTATAGCAGTTTAGCTCCACCTACTTCTGCTGTTCAAGTTATAAAGAGTGTTTCTGCCAAGACTGCTTTTTAAATGAGGCACAATACAAGACGGAACAGAGCTCATTTACATATATAAGTTTGAAAGGCACAGTAACAAAACAGCTTGGAAAATGGTCATGTAAAAATGAATTATGACTGATTTTGGTAGATAAATGTACACAACCAAGGGGAAAAATAAAATACATGAAAAATGCAATAATTCAATAATCTAATGACCGTGCACCAAATGCAAGTGCAACACTTGTCATGTTGATATATGCACATTTTACAAATATGTTCTCTTGCTGCATTTCAAGTTTACATGGTAATTTGGTACTGTGCAAAGGTCAAAGACCACCCCTCATTCATTACAAAATAGCCATTAGGTACAAGTTATTCATATTTCCGCATCAGAAAAAAGCAGAAAATATTTATTTAACAGACTAAATATAATATCAGATTTTTCATATATGGTTTATTCTGCTTAAACTGCAGTTGATGTCTTGGTATTTAGTAAAACATCAGTATATGTCAGTGTAATATCTGAGGTGAAATGATGTGTGTTTGCACAGATAGTTTCAGTATATTTTCACAATACTGTGATAATTTAGCTCATTTATCTCATTTTCATATCATCCCATCCCTATTAGGAAAATAAACTATTTTTGTAACCTTTTCTTTACTACAGTTTGCAAAGCATGAGAGTTGTTGCTATGGCAACAAGAACATCACCGATGGTCACATGTCAGTTAGCAGCTCTGATTTACTGTTTGCAGCAGATTCATGATGGCATATTCATGAAGTTAATTAAATGTAATAAGTCCAGGAAAATCTTGATTAGTTTCCTTTTAACAAGTGTAGACTCATTTACATATTATGTATCAAATCAGTGTAAAATTATGTCCCGAAACTCGCAAGCCTTTTATTTTTCAAGCATTGGGGACAGTAATCAAAAACACCATCAACACTGCAAAAATGATAACTTGGCAAGTGAATCATCTTAATTCTAGTCAATATATCTAATATTTCTCATTATGAGATTAGCGTAAAAATATCATAAGAATCAATGTATTACCGGACATATTTTACTTGGTTTGGTTTGGTTTATTGTACTAGGAGATCATTTTCAAGAAATAATGCTTAAAGCAATCAAAATGATCTTTCATTAGACCCTCTTTTGCATCATTTTGGAGGTGAAGACATTCCCATACTAGGAGCTGTGGATATCTATGGGAAAAGTGAATGGAGTTTTTAAAAATCCCCTCTATCTGTGGTAAACAATATGTTCCAAATTTGATACGTTTTGTCCTGTGTACATTTTTCCATCATATGTTACTGGATCCGATAGAGATTGAGTATGATCAATTTTTGACTCAAAATATAAATATTGTTACATGCAAGCTAACACTGTTGCAAACTGATGTGAAAGCAAGAATGGCAACCTCACCAAAATACCCTGCATAGTGTGGTAGTTGGCAGTTTTGGGCTACAGTTTGAGTAGTTGGTGTTATATAACAGTGTTGTAATTGAGTATTGTAGGTCAACTGGCTGCAATCAGATTGGTTACAAATATACATGTTCAGTGCATTTCCAATGTATAATTGTAGTAGTAGACTTACTTTCACATGACATTGAACAGGAGTGTTAGCTTGCTTGTAGCATGTATATAGCGATATTATCATTTTGACTCCTTGCATTACAAAGAATCCAATATCATTCAGAAGAAGAGCATGCAGAGAACAAAACATATCAGGTATGGAACATTAGTGTTCATTACAGAACGATTTTTGAGGACACTGTACATTTTTCCCATAGAGAAAAACAGCTTAGATCTGGAGTCCCTTGTGTGGGCCTAAGGAAGTTTTACTAGATAAAATGAATATGTTAAATGATCTTACAATATTCTTCCAATAGTCTCAGAAGGAAAATATTAGACATGTTGACTAGATTTACAATGATTTCACTTTGTCAAAATCTTTTGCAGTGATAGTCCTAGAAAGCTAATTAATGTAAATGGCAGTCCGCATAGATGGTGTACCAGAGGAAAGTGAAAGCTTTCGAGTTTCAGGATGGTCAAAGTGTGCTAAATTTAGTGTAGAATTAAATAAAATAAAAATATGCTCACTTAATGAAGAGGTAGAAATGATTAAGGCCAGAATATTCTGTTCATTCAAACAATTCTAGCTGATCATCTGCTGTCTTTTGTGATCGCATGTGATCTTCCGGTGGAGGTGACCTTTCAGACCGCTTGACAAGAGGGGCGAATTGAAAAGCGTGTCTTGAGGATTTTGAAAGATCAGGCTGGTCACTGCGACTCAAAAAACGCTTTTTGCATAATTTGTACAGCTAATGAGTCGAGTGGTATTTTCCCGCCAGACATTTGTCAGAGTCAAAAGTTCAAGTGGGCCAAATGAGGGCTGCTTTGGCGCTCAAGGCGGTGGTATGAAGCACACGTATAAATAATAACTAAACCTTCTCTTTGACGTCCTCCTCAAAGAGTTCGCCGACAGTCTGGCAGCTTAATCATCCTACGACAATCCATTTTTCATCACAAATACACTTGAAAGGAGAAATCAGTGTGGTTCAGCCTTGTCAAAGCGTACCCAAGTGCTTTTTTCTTTTCAATTCATTCATATATATAGAGATATATATGTGCATACACCAGGGTTACACACATATATAGTGTAGATATACATGTACTGTATGCATAGTTACATATATTGTTCTCTACAGGAGTAAGTTTGTTGTCAAGAGGCTAGAAAAAACGTCATTGCAGCAGGCTAAAGAAGATCCAACAGCAATTAGGAACCTACCGCCAGTGCCAATCCCGAAAAGTCATCAGACAAAACATAGATAAGGAGGACATAGAAGGAAGAAACACAAATTAAAACAACCACACACAGAGGCCACCACATGTGTCTGGGCACACCAGGAGAAATGACCGCTGGGAGGCTTAAAGCTCCATTTTGATCCCTTTATCTTTAACATAAAACGACTTTTTGTACAGGTTTTGACTGAGCGTGTGATGATTAAAGGTATACTCCAGCAATCCTTTAACCAAATCTATATCTGCTGCATTAAGACTCAATTTAAATAGAAGCCAATGGGCAGCTGCTGAATTCTGTGAATAAACAATCTAAATATGTGACTGTACAAAGTGAATTTGAAACTATAGTACTGGAAAATGTCTTACCAAGGACATAACAAAGATGTTACCAGTTCTGTCAGTTGGATAAATTTTAATATATAATATACAACACTTGAGCAAGAAAAAAAAGTAGTTCCGGTTACTTTCACTTTTCTTTAAGTTTTCTCATATTCATAGTGAAAACTCCTTCTATGTCACAATGCTGCAAACAACCTACCACAAATTCCTCTCTCTGGAAAACTGTCCCATCTCTAAAAGAACCAGTTATACAGTACAGTTGCAACAGACAGAGATTCGGTTGAAAATGCTGGAGTATTTCTTTACCTGGTGTAATTTGTAGTGGTTCCTTCCCTGTTCAAAATTCCATGTAGAATGTGTGCATTAGTTATTAGCATTAGTACCTACAGCAGATGGCTAAATTGCAACAGATGCTTGAAGTCAATGTTAGCATGGATGGCTAATGTTAGCATCGATCCTCAGTCTTTGGTAAAAAGTAATACAAAATAATGCATTATTGTATAATATGTTACAATACATAAAGCAACATATTTCTGTCACAATGCTAAGTAGGATAACAACATTTTCTTCACAAATATGGATTTTACATGGGATCAGACCTAGCAAACATATTGAACAATACGGTAGTACTATTGGGATGTGATTAGTTTTACATGGTGGTGGGGTAATGTAATTTTGCCAAAGTACGTCTGTAATGTTTATGACCAATTTGCATGGGATATAAATTACAGAGCTGGGATTGGCTACTCAGTTTACGCAGTGCCGCCACACGAGAAAGTTCCAAACACAATATGTTCAGTTGTCCAAACATTAATTCAGTCATAATTTCATTTATCATCTACATAGCTGTTTCAGGCTGATGCAGTGTGTCATTAACTTGGGCTAACATCAGTTTTACGAGTTTTAATTTTTAGAGTTGTGCACTTCAAAAATTCATCTATATTTGATGATGTATACAGAGATCACAAGTAAATGCCTAGATTTATTACTATGTTTTGTTTCTCAGAACAGGATTAATATAATCCTGGGTTATTTATTTGGTTCGTTTTTATAGCTTGAGATTAATATAAACTGGGGTTATTTTTACAGCATAGGATTTTTTCTATGTTTCATTCTATAGCATGAAAAAATATAACTGGGTTAATCCTGTGTTTTGATTTATAGCACATGATTAATATAATCTGAGTTTTTTTTCTACGGTTCATATTATAACATGGGATTAATATAGACTAGGGTTACTTCTGTGGTTCATTTTAATAGCATGGGATTAATATAAAGTGGGATTATTTCGATAGTTCATTTAATAACATGGGATTAATATAACCTGGGGTTATTTCTAAGGTTTGTTTTACAGCATTGTTTACTTCACACTTTGTGTTATAGCACAGGAAAAATATGACCTGTCAGTATTTCTATTGCTTGTTTTATAGCATGGATTTAATATAATCTGGGGTTGTTCCTGTGATTACTGACATGATGGGACTAAAATCACTGACAAACACCACTAGTAATTAGGTTACCCCACACCCCAAGTAAAATTAATTCAGTCCAAATAGTACAAGACTCAAAGATAGTGCAACTCTGTAAAATAACACTTTCACAGTATGTACTATTGAATAAATAAATATGCAGTTATTATCATATCTGGTACAAATATTGTGTATTAAAGTATATAGTAACTACCAGGTACATACAGCAGTGTATGATGCTGCAATGATTCTTGACGAATACTTTGTGCACATAACTAATGTGAGAAATAACAGGTAATTCTGAGTAATCATTGCATCATAGCACCAAGTAAAGCACCACCCTAGTGTGTGCTTTAAGAGGCTGTGTCTATAATTCAGTATGTGTGCTGGGCTGAAAGTCAGTGTCATTACATGGCAAATTAAGGCGACTTTGTCAATTATTCTGTTAGAAGAGTGTAGTGTGTTATAATGCAATTAGTATGCAAACCAGGGTCAGAGTGTCAGTGTTGGATGTAATTTGCGGTTGCGTCTGAAAAAAGGAGGAGGTGCGTTACTGCCCTCACTCCCCTGTTTTTAATTAGCCACCGTCATTTCTCTGGGTTGATACCACTTTATAGCACAGCATAATCATATGCAGCACTACTAAAAAAGAAAAAAAAAAAGCTAAACAAAGAACATAACAAAACACAAAAACATGTACATTTAGCTATTAGCAACAGAAAGCAGAGTCTGTACGCTTTTGTGTCGTTTTTACCCTGCCAGGTTTTCAATCCTGTAATTAAAGTCAGCAGTCAAGCAACAGCGTTAACAAAAGACATTTTAAAGAGATTTTTCTTTCTTTCTTGAGTTCTTTCTTGTCAATCTAGACCTAATTGCTATTTCAAGACAATAACTACGTTACACAACACAAACAGTAATAGCATAGTGCTGCAAGACAGTGATAGAAATGCTAGAATAGAATCATCAGCAACTTCATGCATTTGGTGGTGATTAAACCAAAAAGGCAAGACTATAAAGTCTAGATGCATAGTAAAAAAAAGAGTTTTTACCTCGGTTTTGGCCCCGTCTATGACGTCCTTCATGTTAATGGCATTCTTGCCCTTGTCTTTGCCCTTTTTCTTGTTCTTCTTCTTGAATATCCACTTTTTGCAGATGCAGAAGCAACAGGACACGACTAGCACGACGGCCACAAATGCAATAGCCACAATGGCCCATGATGGCACTGCAATAGAGGAAAGAAAAAGACACAGCTGTTAGCATTAGCGGTAAATAACCACTGCAAAGAGCTGGGATGAAATGGCTGCCATGGCTAGTGTCACATAACCTGACAATTTCAACAAGTTGCTTTTTTTGCTCCCATTTGCTTGGGATACCTAGAATTAGCATACAGCAACTAGCATGCTACATGCTATTATGAATAAGTGACATCATATTATTTTCTTGGAGAGTTTTCTTCCTGAGCTGCTTGCCTGGGATGGCAGTTTAGGATGGCAGAATACAGCTCAGTTTTAAGTGTAGAAAGCCTTAGCATTAAGCAGCTAGCATTGGAGTCTGAGCCAAAATGTCTGCCACTATTAATACCTGTCTATTATTTTCTTTGAGAGTTCTCTTATTGAACTTATTGTGCTGTGTCATTTTCCAGCTTTGGGATGTGTTGACACTTGGCACATTTGATGCTAGTTGCCCATGCTAATTGCTTAAAGACTTAGTATTAAGCAGCTAGCATTGGAGTCTGAGTCAAAATGTCTGCGGTTAGGAATATCTGTTTATTATTTTCTATTAGTTTTCCTATTGAACTTATTGTATTGTGTTTTTGCCAGTTTTAGGGTGGCACATTTGGTTTAATTAAAATGAACTCTCGTGTTAGTGTTTTAGTGTGGTTCCTTAAAACAAGTGAGAACACTGACTTTCAAACCCTAGAGCACCAAATAAGTGGACTAAGAGCCCCACTGAGCTCCACATGAACTCTGGTGCAGTTTGTTTGAAGTATGAACACAAAATGGACCAAGATGTAAACGGACTACACGGAATAAGCCATCATCTTCTCTCTGCAGACCTTCTTTGATACCCACAACAGACGAATTGTGGATGCTTTTTGACATATGCATACATTTTATTCATCTATTCAGGAGTTCTGAATTCAAAACTGAGTAAAATAATCCAGACATATGAAAACATACATGATTTACATATTAATGTGCTAAGTTTTCACTATAAAAGCAGTAATCCACTCGAGGCTGTATATTACAGTGATTTTACTCCGCTTTCTCCCACCTTGTGGGAAAACCACTAAGCCTCTGCTTTAGAACATGATTAGACAAAGATAAAACAAGACAAGCATAAAATCTATGTGCTCTATTTGACTATTGTTTACATCTTTTGGTTCAATGTTAAATATGTCAGTGCGAACGTTAAACGGATAAAAAATAAAATGCCACAATATATCATTTTCTGCCTTGGTCCAGACCACAGGAACCGAACTGCAGATAGAAATAAATGCATCCTTATGTTACTAAGCATTAAAGGCTGAATGCTGAACAAATTATTACAGTTTCTTCCTGGAATGCTTTATTTGCTTGTGTTTGCCTATGATACAATTTAGAATGGTAAATGCAGTTAACGTGTCTGAAGTCTTACCCTGTTCAGTTTATCTGTACAAAATGTTAGCATTAGCATTAAGCAACTAGCAACTAGCTGAGGCAATAAAATGGCTGTCATTATGAATGTTACAAGGCCTGACATTATTTCGGTGCAGTTTTCTTTCCTGTGCTGCTTAATTTGCTTGTTTTTAGCATTCATTTCATGCTGGTCAGAACTGGTTTATGCTTTTTTTTTATGGTTTGTTGCTGGTTTAGCTGGTCACCCAACATGGTCATGCTGGTTGACCAGTATACCAGCATCCAAAACACAATATATGCTTGTTTTTCTGGTGACCAGGCATGCTGGTCAATGCTGTTTTTTTTTCAAGAAAGGATTATTAATATGTCATCAGGCACCATGTTTATTCGCTGGTGTTTGATTGAGATCCCATTTTTTAGCTGTATTCTGTTTGGTCATCTGCTCGAAGTGTTCACCTTAACCTTGATGTGATTAGCATTGGAGTCTAAGCCTATGTGAACATACGACAAGGCTGCACATTATGTTCTTAGTGAGTTTTCTTCCTAAGCTTCATCATTTGTGCTTTTTTGGTGCCGGATCACTATTGTGAACACATTCTAAGATCCCAAAGGAAACAGCATCTGTCTGCATCTAACAGCGCTTTGATCAATTGAAAGAGAACATGTTGCTGTCTAGACATGGAAGCTTAATGATCTCAACTCAAACAGAGACGTTTAAACACTCAAGTGAGCGCCCTCAGCCAATTTAGTGTGAGTAACAAATGCTGGCATTCTAGACTCACCTCGCAAAGGCACAAACCTTTCAGGAGCCTGACACTGTTGTGCCAATCACCAGCGGCAGAGGATTTATTTAATCAGCGAAGAAGGTGTTTGTCTTAAATAAGTATTTCCTTTTAAGCCAAGCGACTGTCCACTGTTTCTCTCCAGGGTTTTTGGTCATGACTCAGTCCCTCCAGTTAAATTTGGTCAAAACAAATGAGGCTCACACAGAGAAGCCTCCACACCCTCCGAGCTTTAAGCATGTCTTTTTATAAAAGCTGCTCTTTCCAGCTGTGATTGGACCAGATACCAAATTAAAGTGATTCTGGATAACTTTATTTTTCATGATATAGTCTGCCTAGAGTACTGCAGCTCCGCAAGCATAAACAAAGTAAAAATAATAAAATATATAAATAAAATTAATGACAACAATAATAATAACTGCACTGTTAATTCCAGGATTGACAAGCATTACAGCAGCTGCTTTCTGTAAATTACTACCACTGTATTTTTCAATCAGTAAACTTGCTGCCAGAAAGGATTATTTTTCACCCTTTTTCATTTTTGTATGGGTATTTTGGAACATTGCCTATATACAGCATACTACAACCATATTAACTAAGCACAAACATGCAACATATGCACTAACTGCATGCCTTAATTTTATTTTAACAAGTCTATTTAGCTCTTTGAGACGCTGAGGACTATGCAAACCCATTCCTAAGGAGAAAAAAAGCCCGCATTATTCAAACTTTTGAAATATTTTGTCAGAATTGTGACTTATTGTGTCAAAATAATGACTAATTTTCTCAAAATTCTGGTTTATTCTGCCAAAATTTTGACTTCTTTTCTCAAAAATGTGACTTATTTACTTAAGATTTTGACTTAGTGTTGATGATTTATGCTGCAAGTTTGACTTCTCGTCTTTAAATATTGCCTTGCATGAAAAAAATATTGGCTTAGCACTCACCATGTTAATCCAGCTTTGACAAGTAGGGTGCATTTTTCCCCTTAACCTTCAGGGACCAGGTGAGAAAATTCACTGGTAAGCTAAGTGGCTAACAATTATCATGATAGATAGATAGATAGATAGATATGCTTGGATAGCATATAACTGTGATACATGACATTCTACTGTCAGACTTGGAATTGTAGATGATACACAAGTTTACGAGATGTGATATATAACACGACCTTTCACCTTTTACACAAATGAAACATGCTTTTTAACACAACAAATTCTCCAGACTTCCATGCCTTCTTTTTTCCGTGTGTCAGGCGTATCTATGAACAGAGTTTAATCACATTTTCTAGTTAACCATCCAGTATGTACAACTTTCTGATGAGCACCTGAAAGCAGCATAAATGTTAACCACTTAGTTTCCCAGTAATCGTATTTTTTTATACCTGGTTCACGTAGGAATAGAAATTGTTTCCATCATTTTCGGTATGATATACAAACACACACACACACACACAAACACACACATTATCTATGTTATCCTTCTGGGTTGCAGGGGGTGCTGGAGCCAGAAGGCGGAAGGCCGCCAGGTCGCCAGTCCATCACAGGGCAGTATGATACACAGGCAGAAAATACATACAAACTCAGGTTTGAGTGGAACTCAGGAAAGCACTTTATTTTTTTTTCATGTTACCCTTCAAGGCTTTTTTTCAGGTCTTTTCTTTTATTGTACACAGCACAATTGTGTCAGTTGTCCACAGTGGATCACTCAAGTATTTCAAACAAATGTCTTCAGTTTGAGTCAGTAGCTCTGTTTGAGTCTGAGTGATGTTAAACATGCATACACACACAATACAATACATCTCTCCAGAAAGTTCAGATACAGACTTTAAAGCATCATCAAACACCTAAGTTCATATACACACGATATAAAGTTCTTACCCAGAGCTTGTCATTCTCTGTACTGATACAGAACCTCCTACACAGCCTTACTGTCTCCATACAGAGAGAAAGAAAGACCAAGACTAGGTGTGAGTGCTTTTGATGAGAATCTTCATGCCCTTGAGGGCTTCTGTAGGAATGAGCTTCCATAGAGGCCCAAGCATTCCTAGTTTTATATATTTTGTGGCATTCACTATTATTGTTTTTATGTATTGTATGTATTTGTGTATTGTATCTGGCTTCATGCTGTGGATTTATCAAGTTTTGTGAGATGCAGTACATTCCAAAGTCACTAAAGCCCAAGGCAATACGGCACTAAAGTATTCTGACTTGACTGACTGGATATATGCATCTGTTTTTCTGCTAATTAAGTAACAAAACATTATAATCACACATAAAAGCCGTGAAACGAGTTTCTCACCAGAGTGAGCAGGAAGTTTGTGTCTATAGGCTGAGTTTTAGGGTACTTGATGGTCTTTTTTGGGATCTGTCTCAGACTAAATACAGCTTACAGCTTTAGCGCTTGCTGTCAGTGAGAGACAAGCTGCTGTCCTCCTCTGCACGCAGACAGGAAGAATAACAGCCTGCTGCCGAGCGCAGGGGAGACGCGTCCAGAACAATGGAGCTAAAAGCAGCCGTACTGCACGCATCAGCAGACCGCACACATCACATGCTCCCCCGGCGCACATGTGCCCGAATTAATTGGGCAACAGATGCATTGGAAGATTCCTCGATTCAGAGAGGCGTACAGTAATTACAGCTTCTGCAGCTTCTCCAAAACAACAAACACCTGGCAACCCACGTCGCATCTTTACAGTGAAGTGGACAGGCAAATTTTTCCAGAAGAAACAGGACAAATTTACCCCAAGTTTTGTTTTTGATGCACTTCAGAGCAGCAAAGAGCAGGATCTGGGCCCAGATTCACAAAAGTGTCAAACATTTTTTTTTTAAATGATTTTTTTTTTTAAGCTTTAGACTTAAGAATAAAAGTAAATTACCTTTGATTTTCTTACTATCTTTCGTACTTTTTCCCTTTTAAGAATAACCACTAATACCACAAGTACAATCTGCTCATACCACATCCTGATGTTCATTAAAGTGTTGATATGGTTTTACAGGACAGTACGACTTACTATAAAAATGAACTAAAGTTCATAGTGTAGCTGAACACAGCAGACAGCCGCTATAGAGAACAGCTGTTGTCCGAAATTCATCCATTCGCATGTCAAGCAGGAGCCACAGATAACGTTCATGATTTCTGTTGTTTTTACTTATTTAAATAAGTAGTAATCTTGCATTTTCAACCAAAAGATACATGTTTATGAATAGAAAGGGATATTTCTGAAGGGGAGTTGGATTCTGCTGGGGTTGGAACAGCTGCCTGCTGTGTTCAGCTACACAGTGAAGTTTTGCTCATTTCTATTGCTCACAGTAAGTCTTACTGTTCCTAAACCACAACAAGAAGTCTGTACAACCTTAATGAAGACCTGGATGTGTTTTGAGTGGGCTGAGAGAAGTTTTGTTGATATATTTACAGAAAGGATTTGGGTGACTATTGACTTCTAGTGTTTGTTAGCAATGTTAGCCTTCTTGTCAAGCTGTTCCTTTAATGGATGTCAAAAGGTTATATGATACATAGTGTCATAGCCCAATTAAAAAAAAACTTTCTTAATTAAGTTTTACTTAAGAGATCACTTGAGAACTTTACGTCTACACTTCTCAGTGTTTGTCTTAAGGTCCTTCATAAGATTTTTCTTTGGTAAGCTCTTGTAAATTTGGCCTGAGGATTCTAAGGCTGTGTTGTGACAGGACTTTTATCCAGCAGCTAGGAGAAATCAAACTGCCCAGACCTGACAGAATGCGCTGGCAAGATTTTTTTGCCACAAACTTTTCTTGATTCTTCATTCCACTTTGAAGACTTTATATTTCTTTTGTCAGCGACGAGAAATATCACCATCGCTCCCTCTCTCTCTCACCCTTTTTCTCTGGAGGTTTAGATTCACTGGCGCAGCGTAGCATTTCCCTCAGCGAGGTCTTTGGGGTGGGGGTGGCAGACGAGAGAGAAAGCGAGGGAAAAAAAAATCAATGCGCTGTTGACAAAATCGATACGTGCTCTCCTCCAAGGAAAAACAGTGAGTGATGGTCTAAAGTAATGCTGGAGTCATCAGGGAGCGCCTGGCCTTGGCCTTGAACAGGATGGGTGCTGATAGAAGAGCCAAACGCGTCTTCTCCTTTATGCGCTTATGATATTAAAGTGATAGTTTGCTGAAAAATCCCTCTTATCACAAATGGAGTTGATCAGTCAAGATAAGTTTGGTGTCTTAAGTTTGCTTCTTTAGTTTTTAGGCTAATGTAGCTAACTATTATTGGAAGATTATTAGCATATCAATTAGCATGGTGCGAACTGCAGCACATACGTGCCTAACAACTTGAGTTGTTACACTTTTACTGTATGAATTATGAAATTACAGATGAAAAAGTATTTTTTTATGTGTTATGTTTAAAAATGTAAAATTTGCATTTTATTGGCATAAGGCAACAGCATGTGGCAATGACTCTACAGTTTGCAATATACAGGCCACATTCAACTTCTAAGCAAGGAAAAAAACATAACAAGATTATTAGCCATACAGTGGCCCCCAAAAAGTATCTGGACACTTTAACCATTCAAAAACTTTAAAGAAGTTCTTTAGTTTACTTCAAAAATGTATAACAAAATGATATTTATTTCAAAATAGCACTTTTAACATAACATCAAACTGATGGTAGACTCTCTGATCCTGTTTAAACCATGTGTTTTGAATCAAGATTATATCTGAATAAGGCCAAGCCACATGAAAATGCAAGTGTGAACACACCCAAGGTGCATTTGAAACAGATACAAATCCAATTACTCAAACCACTTAAGGAGGCGGTCTGAGATGCATTTAAGCCACGTTATAGCAGTGTAAATGCAACTTTCTCTCCCAAGACACATTCGACAACCAAAACCCCTTCAAGTACAACCAGAACTTGTCTGCGAGGAAGATAATTATAGAGAAAGCACATGGTTGGGGACCAGATGAAACAAAAGGCTTAAATGCAATATGGACAGACACTACTGTGCAAAACAAACTGCAGACGACTTACAGGAACCGTGCAATACATTCCGTCGCACACAGTAATCGGATTTCAGCTCGACTAACCGGAGACGCATTTGACTACCAAGTGTAAATGTGCATATGGCTAAACTCTTATCAGCAAACAATCTAGATACTAGTCACATGAAGCGACCAGGTGTACATGGGGTCTCAAAGAGTTGAAATGAATTCCAACCACACTGCACTAAGAGTACCATAAAGCACAGAGGTGGAAACATCAAAGTCTGATGGAGTCTTCAAATAAACAATCTGAAACACATGAGTCACCTTTAAAAGGCACCTTTCCCTAAAAGAAATGTCTTGGAATGTCTTATAATATGTAAAACAAACACCACTTAGTCTGACATATTGTTTCCTAAAACAATCAATTTAATACATTTTTAAATATGGCACAAATGTCCAAATACTTTTTGGGGCCAATGTATATGCATAAATGTTTTAGGAATTCAGCTAAATGGTGAAAACATTAACTTTGAAAAGTAAAGAATGATGTGCAGTGTATTCGTTTACTTATACAGTATATATTGCAGTTCCATCGTCTCATGCTTTGGCCAAATGCCAACAATTCTATTTTATTTAAGCAATAGAACATGAGAGGGCTGTGATTTGGTCACTGGTACAATCTGAAGACAAGTATAGCAGATCAACACAGCCATGATATTATTCATGAAAACACACTGCCTCAAACCCTCCATTCCTTTTACACAAAAGCTCAGCGAAATAGGGAAAAAAGTAAAGCAAAGATAAACAAACACTGTATCAAATGTGCTTTAATGCTGACTATTTCGTCTGCCACAAAAAGTAGTGCCCTATTGGGTTATAGATAGAGTCTCAGTATCTATATCAATACCTATATAGAGCTGTCTCAATATCAGGTTTAGCTCAGCTTTATCAATATATGCCAGATACTGAAAATTAGTTTTGTTCCAGTCAGTCTGTAAAGCATTTTACAGCCCATCTTGTTTGCTGAATTGTATTCTGTTTGTTTCTGGCAAACTGTTGTGTAGTTGTTTCTCCAAAGCTGCCGACCGAAAAGCTTGCTCAGGGCAAACAACAGGTTCAGAATTTGACGTAGTCCTGCTGTCACACTCTTTTTCAGAATCTGACCAAATGGGCTTCAGGTCTAAAAAATATTTTGCATTTTGTTGCCATATGGCAACAACATGGGACAATTGAACTAAAAAGGTTATCTAATGTATCCCTTATTTCTGTACGTGCTAAAGTAAAAGCTTGCTAACAATTAGCTGCAGTGTAATGTGAGTCATTACTTAGTGACCAGTGCTCAGTGGAATGATAAAGCCATTGTGGAAAAAATGTGCTGTTATCATAAATATCAACACACGTTCAACGCTTCTACACCAATCAGATTGTGCCATCAGAACTAACAGTTGTATGATGTTTTTACCCATGAATTAAAATGATTTTATTTTTGGAGAAGAAATTCTAACTTCCCACAGATTGTATGAAATTGTTGTATAAAAGTGGACAAAAGTATGGACACAATTCAGGCTTCAGGCTGCTACTACTGTTTCTGTCTCTGCTAATGTTTTAGTCCATGTTCATACAAAACAGTGTGTTATACAGAGTCAGAAACCACATGATCAAGTCTATTTGTGAGTACTTAACAACTCAACACGATTTGAAGCAAGTGTGTGATGATTTAGGCATGACGCTAATTAGCATTCCTATGAGAAATCCAACAGCATTCTATAATAATCAATCCCTTAAAATTGAGTACACAAAATTGAGCACTTACTGAATGTGAATAATGGATCACTTCAGTGGCAGCATGGCAGTTTTCAAAATGACATATTTTCAAGGTTTTAAGGTTTTATTCACTTGTAAAACTCATGCCTCATTAACCTCCATTGTAAGCCTCCTGGGAAGACTTTCTGCAAAGCAAAATTACTAAATAGAGCCTCATTCACTGAAATAAGTGACTGGGGTGACTGGAAGCATAGCTTTATGGCAGGAAATCATGTCTAGATTTTCCTTTTTCTGTTGCAGATTTAGCAGATTTGTTTTCTGTTGCTGACCAGTTGACCTCTAGAATGACCTATAATTTTCATGAAGTATTTTCTCCTTCAGAATACTGTACATTTGTGTTTCCACACCAAAAAAAAATAATAAATAAACATTAGGCTTTGTTTTCAACCCACATCTCTGTGCCTTCAGCCCCTGGTTTGAAAAGAGCAAATCACACTGCGGATCTCTGTGACAGCTGGAAATCAGAGGCGTCCTGAGTGTCACTCAGTCTGTGAGCAGAATGCCTCTGCCTTGCTGTTTAGATCCTGAGCCCATAATTACCCATACAGGGGCACACAAGGCTGCACTATACATCGTTTGTTAAGTATTACTGTGATATCGGTCTTTGCAATACTGATGTTGATCAGTGAGAGGTCCAGATTAGTTTATATAGGTGTTTTGATGAATCACAATGTAATCCATGTAATCCAACAAAAGCTCCACTTTCAAAGTGATCTAGGCTTGTGTATGAAATCTGTAAATATTGCAGGTCTACCAATAACGGCCCAGAACAAAAGAAAGTGGTTATGATATGCTACACCCATTTCCATGATTACACTACTTAGGTTTGCATGGTTACGCTACACCAGTGTGTCCCAGCCCTGGTCCTGAAGGCCCTCCACCTTGCTCATGTTTGTGCTTGTTTCTCACACCCAATTTAACTTAGTAAGGGGATGTTGATAAAAATACGCCAGCCAGTGGGCTTTAAGCATCAGGGTTGGGAAACATTACACTAAACCCATTTCCATGGTTACACTATAACCATTTCTATGGTTATGCTACACTCATTTCTATGGTTACACCATAATCATTTCCATAGTCAGGCTACACCCATTTACATGGATATGCTACACTAATTTCCATGGTTATGCAACACCAATGTCTGTGGTTACATTATAATCATTTCTATGGTTTTGCTACACTCATTTCTATGGTTACACTATAATCATTCCTTTAGTTACACTACACCCATTTCTGTTGTTCAGCTAGACCCATTTCAGTGCTTGGAGTAGAGTTATATCCATTTCCATGGTTACACTGCACTCATTTCCATGGTTACGGTAAATGAGTCATGAATTGCCTGATTTTTGGCTGAATGCTGTTAGAATGAAAATGAAGAAGCAAAGAAAATAGTTTGACATATTAAAAAAAGTCAAAATGATGGCAAAAGTGTAGAGAATATAGACACAACAATAACTTTACATCAAATTCTAATCATAATAACTGACAAACTTTAATGTAGTATGTAATAGATTGAAAGTTTAGAATCTGCACTTTCCACAGACCTTCTCCACTTGTTTTAATGAACAACAACTCAGAAATAATAATACAAAATTATAGCATGCTTTTGTTATCAGCCACGTGCTCTGACAGTTATTACGCTGGGGAAGGTGTGAGACCAATGTGCAAGAGAGTCCCTTGGACTTGGATTGACATCCATGAATCTATAGCAGTCTCAGAAGCGGCTCATGTCTACAACTTGTAAAGGGTGAATATAAAGGGTGAAGAGAAACACTTCTCTCTGTAACGCCCCCCGATTGACATTACTGACACGTCTTTAATGAAACCGCACAGAAGAGAAGGAATTATTCACTCCAAGATTGAACAAATGAACTGGTGTGATGAGTACGTACACACAGTCGGTATGTTTTTTAATTATGCGAATTGTTTTTGTCCCCGATCTGATTACTTTTGCTCATCACAAAGGGAAAATTAATTTGTTTTTAATGCTTCTCCCATTCGTACAATTGTTTTAATATGTCTCTCTGGTCTAATACTCTGTTTGGAGCCCTGTTGCTTTGGCTGTGTGATGTTTTGAAGCGAGCGAGCGGAGTGCTGCAGAATCCAGTGCCGTTTTATCTAATTCATCAGGCACATGTCTCATTCTGAAAGACACTTTTGTGTTTCTTAATTAAAAGGACCTGAGTCCCTGAAAGCAATTGAAGCATTTGCTAATTAACTCTATTGTGCGAGTGTCTATTCTCCCGAGAGAGCGCCACGCTAGCATGTGCTCTTCAACTTGAAGCTGTGGTTATCTCTTGTTCTGCCATGCACACACACACACACACACACACACACACACCCACAAAGAAACACACTCACGCACACAGAGACACGCTCAGTGGGATAGCATGATTGTGTTTCACAGCTGGAGCAATCTCGGCCAACAGCAACTCCGGTTTCCTACCATTTCTTTACTCGCTTTAAAATAAAGATGCCAAAAGGGTTATACGTAGCAACTTCACATGTAAATAGACAAAAAAGAAGCAGGGAGGAGCTCTGACGAAGTATTTAATTTGTTATTTATGTACTTGATGAATCTATTATTATTTGATTAACCCACTAATTGAACTATTCTGACTCTTCCTGTTCCTCTCACTCGTGGAAGCTATATCACCCCCTACACTTTGAAGCAGTGTATTACAATCTGTCAGAATGACTGTGTGGATCATATACACATTATAGAGTGCTTTTGAAAAGAAACAATAGAAGCCATATCACCCCCTACACTTCCTGTAGTGTTTTACAATCTGTCAGAATGACCGTATGGATCATCTGAACATTATAGAACACTTTTTAGATGAAATAATACACCAGGGATGCTAAATAAAAGTGGTGCTCCACATCAATAATCCAATATGTGTCCTTGTTTTCGTTAGCTTCCTGCTAAAGCTCATCCGGAGCAGCAGCTTGGCAAAGCCTGCCGCGTCCTGGGGAGACAGCCATAAGCTGCCTTCCTTCCGCTGCTTTCAAGGACGACACACGTGTCCTTATGGCTCACGCACACCCGGTCTGCCACCGAGGGGTCCTCCTCCAGCAGAGCGTGTGTCTGGCACATTGCATACACTCTTTCCCCTTCTTTTCCTCTATCTCTATAAGAAGAAAACATTATCTGTGTGTGTCCTGCTTTATCTGAAAAGGATGGAGAAGGGTCTGAGCTGGACAGCAGATAGAATTCTTATCAGAGATGACTGCTGAAGAAAGGAAAAAAGATCCTTACTTTCTTGTATTTGGCAGCCATCTGAGAATTTTGACATTTGAGACAGTAATAACTGTAGGACTGGCACAAAGCACTTTATCATGCTCACTTGTCAAAACTGCTTTCAGAAGTGTAGATTGTAGGCTGCAAAAGCTTGTTGTGGAAAAATGAAATCAACATGTGTCCTGTCTTCAATCACAACCGCTGCTGAGATATCTGCCAGGATCAGAAGTGGACTATTCTACCAGCCAGCACTGACAAAATCATGCTGTAATTTTATATGAATTATTTCTCACTCAAAGCTCAAGCAGAGAAATTTGGGAAGTGCAGATTCTTAACTTTTGATACGTACATTTGCATTTGTATAAGAGAGAGACATTTTAGTATCGAAGTTAATGATCGTTATCTTCTTTATTTTCACTGGAACTGCATTCAACCAGTAACAGTGCATGTCTTCTCATGAAGACATTACTCCTTACCACGGACCTGGCTAGTTGTGTAACCATGGAAATAACTGTAGTGTAACCATGGAAATGGGTGCAGCAGAAATATGGAAGTGGATGTGAGTAACTATGAAAATAGGTGTAATATAACCATGGAAATGTGTGTAACTCAACAGTGGAAAAGGGTGCAGTGTAAATATTGAAAAGGTTGTAATACAACTGTAGGAATGGGTGTAGTGTAACCATGGAAAATGGAGCAGCACAACCATGGAAATAGGTATAGTGTAATTTGGAAATGAGTGTAGCCCTGACCATGGATATGGGCGTAATGCCATCATGACAATAGGTGTAGTGTAACCATGGAAATAGGTGTATCACAGTCATGGAAACTAGTGTTGCGTGATCATGGAAATATGTGTAACGTCACCATGGCATGGCAGTGTAACATGACAATGGAAATGGGTGTAACACAACTGTGAAAATGAGTGTAGTGTAATCATGGAAATGAGTGTAGTCTAACTATGAAAATGGGTGGAATGTCATCATGACACTTGGTGTAGAGTGACCATAGAAATGGGTGTAATGTAACCATGGAAATGTGTATAATGTAACCATGGAAATGGGTGTAGCATAACCATGGAAATGGGTGTAACACAACTGTGGAAAATGAGTGTAGTGTAATCATGGAAATGAGAGTAGTTTAACTATGAAAATGGGTGTAATGTCATCATGACAATCGGTGTAGAGTGACCATGGAAATGGATGTAATGTAACCATGAAAATGGGTGCAATGTAATCATGGAAATGGGTGTAATGGTGTAATGTAACCATGGAAATGAGTGTAATATCATCATGACAATCAATGTAATGTAACCATGGAAATGGATGTAATTTAACCATGAAAATGGGTGTAATGTATCTGTAGAAATGGGTGTAATGTAACGATGAAAATGGACGTCATAACCATGGAAACTGATATAGCATAATTCTATGCTTTTAATCCACATTTGAAAGCAGAAGAGAAGTTTTTAATGACATTGAGTTTGATGAAAAGTAATTGCTGCTCTTTATAACATTTTTGCCATGGTTTTTGTCAGTTTCTGACAGTTGCAGACTCAAACCTGTCAAAACAGAATATAAACTGAATGTAAATGAAGTTCAGTCATGAATTACTTTACTATGTAATTACATTAAAATAATTATGCAAAGCTAATCAAATATATAGCAAATACAACAATAATACATCTAGACTTCTAAAGGTTAAATAGAGGAAATGGAGACATGAGCTGTTCTCTATGAAGTCACTGAGTTATTGGGCTGCCACTGAGGAAACCCAATTGTGCCTGATGTAATTTATGCTAACATCAGTGCTCGAGACGTCGGCCATGTGTGGAATGTGTCTGTGGGGATGTTAAAGGCAGTAGGGGGCTGGTCAGCATTCTGTGAGTCTCTTTAGGCTGCCCGACTCTCATTACACAGATATTGGGCTGATCTGAATGCAATAAGAGGTTTTTTAGCCAGCGGGTTAGTGGGTGTCTGAAGCACGGGGGGATACGATCAGTAACATAATCCGAATTCTTAAATTCTCAGAGCCCAGAGGTCCACTCCTTCACTCTCAATAACTCACCAACAAACATAATAGACGTGATTTGATAGAGGGAGCGCTGCTGTGTTCAGCAAAGAGTGAGAGAGAGAGAGAGAGAGCGAGAGGCAGCCAGGCAGAGTAAAATGATCCAGCAGAGTAATGTTCCTCAACCCAGACTAATTTGTTGTGACAGATCGTTGTTGGTCAATTAACCCCAGTAGTACGACATGTTATACAACAAAAAGAAAGAGAAGGAGAGAGATTATCACAGGTAACCTTTCTGCCCTTCTAATATGCCCTTTCATTCTGAAAGTGATTGAATGTATATGTTTTTGTTTTGATCTGTTGTACCAACGTATTAGTTTAACGCAATTAGGGTTCACCCTTCGAGGAGCAATTAACCTTGCCATTTTTAATTAAACATGAAATTTATATAGATCTACAACATTTTTGAACCACAGAGTACAACTGAACTATGTACATATTGCATGAACAAGCAGCAAGCTAACACAAGCAGCAGCAGAGTGGAAAGCTCCAGTTCCCCTTGGGAGCCTCCACTGTAACAAGAATCCACAAGCTGTATGAACGAGAGCAAAAGGCTACATTTTACCATTGACTGTTTGTATGATATAAGATATATAAACTCATTGGTTGGAACATGCAGCCACTGTTGCTCTCACTTGACGTTGGTGATGACAATTGGAAACTGTGTTCACTCTATCACATAATTTTCATTGGAATAAATAATAATGTCACTGAATTATGGAATTATAGTAAAATAAATAATTTCTGAAGATGCACCGATCAGGCATAACATTATGGCCACCTCCTTGTTTCTATGCTCATTGTCCATTTTATCAGCTCCACTTACTATATAGGTGACCTTTGTAGTTCTACAGTTACAGACTGTAGTCCATCTGTTTCTCTGATACTTTGTTAGCCCCCTTTTACCCTGTTCCTCAGTGTTCAGGACCCCCATGGACCCTCACAGAGCAGGTACTATTTGGGTGGTGGATCATTCTCAGCACTGCAGTGACACTGACAGAGTGGTGGTGATGTGTTAGTGTGTGTTGCGCTGGTCTGAGTGGATCAGACACAGCAGTGCTCCTGATCAATGAAGAATGTGGGTGTTTGAGAATGATGGAGTCTGATTACTAAATACTCTGCTACCTACTGTACCATCTTCGACCTCCACACCTAGTGTGATTATTTGCACATCTACATAGCACTGTAATATCCATTACTATATATAGTATATAGTTGATTACACTCACTCTACATTCCCAGTGCAATATTATATGTCTCGGTGCAATATTATTATTTTTAAGTTATTGTGTAAGATTATATGTATATATTTTAGTTAAATTGGTTTTATCTATTCTTCTATCCTATCTATAGTTTTGTTTATCTATGTGTAAATACTGTTCTCTGCATAATTTGTGGAACTCGCACTCAGGTTTTTCACTCACCTGTGTCCCTGTACTCTTGTGATGTGACAATAAATCTGATTTGATTTGATTGATTTGATTTGATTTTGGAGTATGTTGGTGTTTGGTGAAGTATGTTGGTATTTGGTAGTGATTGAAGCTGTTAGGTGGAGAATGTTGGTGTTGGATGGTGTTGTTTGGTGCATAATGTTTTTAGTTGATGGAGAATAATGGTGTATAATAGAGAATGACAGTGTTTAATGGAGAATGACTGTGTTTAATAGGGAATGGTGGTGTTTGGTGGAGAATGATGGAGTTTGATGTGGAATGTTGGTATTTGATGAAGAATGGTGGTGTTTGAGAAAGATGGAATCAGAGAATGTTGGTGTTTAATGGAGAATGATGGAGTCTAATAAAAAATGTTGGTGTTTGGTAGTGAATGAAGGTGTTTACTGAAGAATGTGTTAGTTGGAGAATGATGAGTATTACATGGACAATGCTGGTGTTTGGTGGGAATAATTTTGTTTTTTTTTGGAGAATGAGGGTAGTTTGGTGGAGAATGATGGTGTTTGATAGAGGAGTTTGATGACAATGATTGTGAATAAAGTCCTAGTAATAAACCAAGGGTAATAAGTTCTGGTCTTAAAGGCTGGTCTTCAGTACAGTTTGCTAATTTCCTTGCTTTACCTGGCAATTAAACCTGGCAATTAACAGGTAAGTTGAACTAGATGCATTTTAGCAGGTCAATCACCAAATGATGCTGAACGTTGGCCCTCCATTAATGGAACTGATGATCTTTCCTTTAGATAAAAGGTCCAGTAGTCACTTCCCTGATGAAATGTGTTTTAAAGCTCCAAGGGACTTTGTTTACACTACCATTGTTTGTAATAATCAAAAACATGAATGTTCCTTGAGATCTTAACCCCAACACTAACCCTGCTAGGAACTGTTTTCATAAGCGATTTATATGCAATAAAGTTGATGTAAACAAGGTAACCTAAATGACTGGTATTAAACTTTGAAATGTTTTTTAGCTGTAAGCTACATCTGCATTCATTCAAGCCAGGATAAAGCTCTTGTTTTAGTTGTGGAGTTCTTCTCACTTTGGCTTCTGCTGTTTGTAACGTTCTATAAGTTTATTAATAAACATACATGTAGAAAACACTGTGAGACCAATTTTTATAGCCAGTTATCAAAACAAACATTTTTTCCCACTCGATACTTTGAAAGAAGCAATTTACCAAATCAAACTACTCTGTCTGTGCAGGGCAAAATCAAACATCAAGACAAGAAACACAGTTTAACAATCAATCCTACACACAGAACTCTGGAACAAATGCTGTAAATTCTCAGGAAAGTGTGCATTTCAACAAGCATGAAATTGGCATAAATTGAGGCTTTTGTACAAATCCGATGTAAATTTGCTCCAGTTCAGAGAGAAAGTGATTCTAAGGACCACACTCGGAGAGATCACGTATTCTGGAGCCTTGCTGCATTGTCTTCATTATTTAGAGTAATTGTGGCAGAGTGCGCAATAATGGCTCAGGCTGTCGCTGTGCTGAGAGGTTAATTGTCATTGAAAACAGGAGCCTTGGGCTGGAGCAAGGGAGATTCATTAGAGCTGGCTGTGACACAATCGCCCACTCGATACTGCATGTACTCAAGTGGGCCATGCAACCGCAGCAGTGAGCAGAACGGCAAGAGCTAAGACGGCTATTCCGCTGAGGCTATAACAGCTGGGCTTGAATGTTAAGCAGAAGCCTGCGAGTGCTCTTGAGCCAAGAGCGCATTGACCAAGCATCATGTAACAAACACCGTCATTCTCCAATAGCCTCTGTAATTCTCCACCAAACATCAATCTACACCAAACACCATCATTCTCCACCAAACACCACCATTCTCCACCAAACATCATCATCCTCCAAGAAGCATCATCATTCTCCAACAATTACCATCATTCTCTAACAAACACCCTCATTCTCCACCAAACACAATCATTCTCCACCAAACATCATCATCCCCCAAGAAATGTCATCATTCTCCAACAATTACCATCATTATCTAACAAACACCATTATTCTCCACCAAACACCAAAATTCTCCATCAAACACCACCATTCTCCACCAAACACCCTCATTCTCCACCAAACACCATCATTCTCCACCAAACATCATCATCCCCCAAGAAATGTCATCATTCTCCAACAATTTCCATCATTCTCCACGAAACACAACAATTCTCCACCAAACATCATCATCCCCCAAGAAGCATTATCATTCTCCAACAGTTACCATCATTGTTCAACAAACACCCTTATTCTTCACAAAACATCATCATTCTCCACGAAACACCACCACTCTCCACCAGACACCATCATGCTCCAACAAACACCAACATTCTCCAACGAATAATGTTATTCTCCAATTATCATTATTCTCTAACACCCTGATTCTCCAGTAAACGCCAACATTCTACGCCAGACACCGTCATTCTCCAGTAAACACCAAAAAAAGTAATTCTCCAACAATTACCATCATTCTCCACCAAATAACTTCATTCTCCACAAAACACCATCATTCTCAACCGGGCTCTATCATTCTTCAGCAACCACCAACATTCTCCAACAAACAACATTAATGAAGGAGTGAAAATGGGAGTGAACATTTTGGTATTCCTGTATTTAAAGCACTTCTCTGGAACTGGCAGTCAGTTTGTGGTCCTCACACAGCTGAAGTACTGGTAGTGCAAAAATATCTAGAATCTCCTTTAGTGCCAGCCGGAAACACTCCAGTATCTCCTAGCATAAACAAACTGCACTGTTGCGCCCAAAGGCCTGCTCTCTAAACCATGATCCGTGAATTTATCCAAGACCTGTTCAAGGTGTTTTTCAAGGTACACCTCATGCCTGCAATTCTGAATAGATTTTTTGGTTCTACAATGACACAAAGTAGTTGTACTGTTGGTTATCCATGGTCCTTATTCCTGATTAGCGTTTTAATGCATAGGTAGTGTGACAAAGTGTGTGTGGCAGATGGACAGCTACCTGTCCAAGTGATTCTGCACACAGCTCCACGTGTGAAGGGTGACGCAAACAGAAAGTGGCGTCGTGTGACGGCTAGTCAAAAGAGCCACAGTGACAGCAGGCCACAGATGAGCCACCATGAATATTTACTGAAGTTCAGGGGGAAAAAACACATCACGCTATTGGTAACAAGTGAAATGGAATGAAAAATATCACACATTTGCACATTTATTTTCCCCTCTCTCCCACCTGCAGAGGCACAGAGTCGTTGTTGGAGCAAACAGATGCATTTTTAATGTTACATGTCACCGTCTTTTTCACACATTTTGGTGTTAGTGGAGGAAGGAACCTTCATTAAATCAATTCACCGGCACAATTTTCCCTGAATTCAGCCAAGACATGTCTGGTGTCTGAAGTTGTAGCTAACAAGTAATAGGGCTTCAAACTCCACAAATGAGCAACTTGCATCATCACACACCTGTCAAGAAACCATGTTGAGGCAATTGTTATCTCTAAAAATTAACAAAATTATGGATAAAATTTAGCCTTCAGTACAGCTGCTAATGTTTTAGTGTTTTTGAGGACACAGAAATCTTAATAACTTCAGGGGTCCTGAATCCAACCATTTATGTGTTCACTTCAACTTCAACACAATGTTGGTGAGGTTGGACCCGAGCGATGCCACAGCCGTTCATAACTGGCTTCATTCCAGCTAGTGGGGGAATTGAGTGAAAAGCAAATTCCATATTATTTTCCTAACTAATATGCAGAACTATTAAATGTAAGTTAGGAGAACTTTTGATTAAACCAAGAAGTTTGAGTTGGGTGTCCTTAGGTTGAATTAGCTCAAGCAAAGCTGTGTAATAAGTTACTTTTTAAGTTGTGTTCAATTTTCATCGTCTTATAGTGTATTTATAGATAACAGTATGCCACACAGTGTCAGAAAGCACATAGGCAAGTCTATTGGAGTTTCCTTAGAAGGCTCATATCATGCAATAACCAAAAATGTTCTTGCTTTTTTTAAATAAAACTTTGATGTATTATGTAAACATTAAACCATACAGTCCATACATGGAAACTAACATGCAAAAACAGCCTGTTTTGAATTCACTATTTTCACGATGTCATGAAAACCAATGTCTATCCACCTTTTCAGCAGTTTAGCTCCACTCATTCAAACTGAAGCAGTGTTTCAGTCTGGACCGCCAATCAGAACCAATAGCCAATCAGAACAGAGATCATCAAATAGTCATGTAATAATGAATTATGAGACAAGACAAGACAAGACAAGGAAAGGAATTGAATCTACACATTTTCCCTCTTACCCTAGATATAGTTGATGAGCCAAGACATCTTTCATATTCCAAATTTGCTTCTTTAGTTTAGTACTGAAGCTACTGGGCTAATGTTGTTAACAAACACTAAACGTCCCCAAAACCTCTCTCAGCCTGCTCAAACTGCATCCAGGTCTTCATTAAGGTCGTGCAGGCTTCACCATGTAGCTGAACACATCACTCTGCTGTTTTACAACAGATTCATTAATTAGTGATTTTTGTAGTTTCTAGTTATAAACAATTCAATTTTTTAGATTGAACAGTGGAATGCAGTGGAGGGCTGTGTACATGTGGTTTTTGGCCTGACAGGGCTGTTGCTGCAGAAGATCCACAAGCCCAGAATAAATCAGTAGCACATGCTAGCCAGTGTGTGTGCAGTATATCCATGTGAGCATTTGTCCCTATTTTCCAGTGCATATCTGTCTCTGCTGACAGAATCGGTGGTCTGAGGCAGAGTGAAGCCCAGTCAGGCATGGCCTGTGTGTGTGTGTGTGTGTGTGTGCGTGCGTGTGCGTGTGCGTGTGTGTGCGTGTGCGTGTGTGTGTGTGTGTGTGTGTGTGTGTGTGTGTGTGTGAATGTGATGGAGTTGGGTGACTAAAACAGTAATTTAAGGCACTATAATGGACTGGCTCTTGGCTCCAGCTCAGAAGGGGCATATCCGTCTGAGTCCAACACGGCAACCCTTTATTTTACAGTTGTCTACAGTAAGGCAAAGTGGTAATTAAAGTGGCCTGTGTGTGTGTGTGTGTGTGTGTGTGTGTGTGTGTGTTTGCGTCATAAGAGATTGCACAAAACCTTTAAGGCAGTTTCTTCTTTTTAGCCTTGACTCTAAGAAAAATTAATGTCCAGAACGAAGTTCTAACAAAATTAATATCCAAAATGAAGTCTAACAAAAGAAATATCCAGAATGAAGTTCTACTATTAATATCCAAAATGATGTTCTAATAAATTAAGCATTCAAGATGACGTTCTAATAAAATGAATCTCCAGAATGAAGTTCTAATGAAATTAATCTCAAGAATGCCTCATAACCATACATGTGGCTTCTAAGCTTCTATTAAAATCCAAGTATTTTCTTGTAGGGATTCAAATAACCACAGAAACTGATTTTTTGCTGTCTTTCATGCACAATGCATGCAATCACTCAGACTGTTCAGCTGCCGAGTGAAAGTGTGCTGAATCCTGACCTCAGTGCTGAACTCCTGATTGCTAAGGCCGGCTCTCCAGCAGCTGTGCATGAGCTTCTGCTTAGTTTTTCTTGATTGCTTGCACACATTTCAGGACACAGTGTTCCTGATCTCAAATGCTCACACACATTTTCAAAACACTACACACATTCAGAAGATTCACCCACATTAAGATCAAAGCGAATCTGTGGCTACAAAACCATGAACTGTCTACAATGATTTAAAATGAGTTCTTCAGTCCTGACTCAGATGCTCCCAAATGCATCCTCTATAACTTGTAGCAGGGTGATCTGCTGATGAAGATTGTGCTCCTGGATTTAGAAATCCTGAATTGGGCAGGAGGTGTAAATCCGAGCCTTAGTTGGTCCTGGCATGAAGCTTGAATGACTTCAACTGGGTAGCACAAGCCCAGCACAAACCACAGACATCTTACTGGTCTTCACCTTCTCCATCCCTACACTCCTCATCTTCCTCTCCTCTTGCTTCATCATACAGCAGATAGCAGTGCAGTGCCTTTAGCGGCTGTTTTTATTTGTGAGTCTGCTGCTGGTTTGGAGCTCATTGGCTGAACGCTGGCAGGTGTATTCAGTTGCTGAACATTACTGTGTGGCTTTACTACATGGAGCAAAACATGCATATATACATTATATGTTATTGGACACTAATGTCTGTCTCTATCTATTTGCATTATATTTGTTATATATTTTGATATTTATGGTAAATGACACTTTATTTTTTCCTCATTCTCTCACTGATACAGGAGTGTAGAGAAAAGCTCTGTAATGTTTGTCCCTTTGCAGTCAGAGCTCTGTAAATAATCTCCAAATGTGTGCATTTTCTTTCTTCATCTTCTAAAAATATTTCATGGGAGAAAAATTGGTGGTTAGAGGTGGAGAACTGTTTAGTGTTCTGCAAAAAAAGTGTGGATGCAGTTTGTAATGAGAGAGAAATGCAGTGAAATATATTGAGTTTTGCTACACTGACACAAGTAAAAACCCTGACGTTTTAGATATTCTAAACTGTGTGCCAGTGTGTAATAACAGCCTGTAAGCAATCCAGAAAAACTATAACCTGAAAAAAAAATCTTATGACCATTTACTTTGTTAAACTTTCAGTTTATTCAACTCCATGACTTTCGTCTGTGGTTCCCCAAATAGGAGTCATTTGTCCAGAACTGACAAGCTATGGGGATGTAAATGATGACATAATGCACAAATATGGGGAACAGAATTTGAAAATGAACCTACACTGCCAGTAGAACCCCTGTGCTTCTACTCACTGGCCACTTTATTAGAAACACCTGCCTCATACTTCCAATCACTGGCCACTTTATTAGAAACACCTGCCTCATACTTCCACTCACTGGCCACTTTATTAGAAACACCTGCTTCATACTTCCAATCACTGGCCGCTTTATTAGAAACACCTACTTTCTACTTCCACTCACTGGCCACTTTATTAGAAACACCTACCTCATGCTTCCACTCACTGGCCACTTTATTAGAAACATCTATCTTGTGTTTAAATGGCCACAGACTAAAGACTAAAATATTCTACAGCATCTGGAATCCCATTACACCACACTGAGAGGCCTCCTACCTGGCCTGGTATTAAAACTCCAATATGTTCCTCTGTCCTAATTTAATTTAGCCCCACTCTGGCTCCCTAACTCAGTCTATATGAGATGCAAAGCTGGCACGTACAAGCTCCAGTCCATCATAATCCATCCTCACTGGCTTTAAGGCAATATTCTCCTCTACAGCTGAACTAGCGACTGGTGTTACTTCCCAAAGGGCTAAATGAATGGAAAATAACCCCCTTATCAGCTGTGCCATGACACAAATCTGCACACCAGCAACATGACATGTGCGTCATTCATGCGGTTCACAGAACAGTGCAGATCCAGGCTTTTTTTTTTTTTTAATTGCCGCCATTTCCTGACACCAGACTCTCTTCCACACAAGCCAATGCCACTGAATGCATCTATATTTAGCCTATGCCTACGTGCCATTTTGAACAGTGTAGCATGCAGCTGGACTGCATCATGTTAATGGAATAGTTAATTACACAATTCCACTTACACCAAATGTAGTTGATAAGCCAAGATGTGTTTGGTGTCTGAAGTTTCTCTAATTTTCGTACTGGAACTACAAGGCTAATGTAGCTACAAATTGAATCTGATTACTATTGCACAAACTGCATGCCTAAATCATTGCACTGTTGCCTCAAATAGCATTAAGTTGTTAGGTAGTCTTAAATAGACAAAAGTATGGACAAATTTCACGCTTCAAGAGAGCTGCAAATTCTGTTTTAAGCTATGCTATCCTTTTATCTATGTTTATACAAACCTCAATTCCAAAAAAGTTATAATAGTATGTGAAATAAAGATATTGGCAACATGTTATAAGTTTAATATATAGGTGTTCATTTGTTGGGAAAATAAACAACTATGGTTGGTATAGTGTAGTGAGTGACATCTCTGCCTTCCATGCTGTAGACTGGGGTTCAACCCCACCTGTGAAAGCACCCTACACTGTACCAGTAAGAGTCCTTGGGCAGGACTCCTAACACTACCCTTGCCAACCTGTGTAAAATGAAATTGTAAGCCGCTGTGGATACAATTGTCTGCCAAATGTAAAATGATTGTTTCATTCATATCTTTGTCCATATCCTTCTTGTACAATAATGTAATAAAAATACACTGATAAAACAAAAAGTAGTGACTAGCAAATCCACTTTGACCCATATTTAAATAAAAAAAAGTCCAAAGACAAGATATGTAATGTTTTATCTTATCAAAATCATTGTTTTTGGTAAATATATACTCATCCCGAAATTGATTCCTGCAACATGTTCCAAAAAAGTTGGCGCATGAGCATTTTAAGAATAGAAATATTGTGAAAGAAACATCTTAAACAGGTGAAGCAATCATGTTTGGGTATAAAAGAAGCATCCATGAAAGGCCGAGTTCTTTATGAGCAAGGATGGGTCCAGACTCGTCACTTTGTCAAAAAATGCATCAGCAGAAAATGCAACGGGTAAAGAACAACATTCCCCAAATGAGCGATTGTAAAATTCTTAAGCATTTCACCCTCTATAGTGCATGACATCATCAAAAGATTCATGGAATCAGGAGAAATCTGAGACGTGACCAAAATAAAAAACAGCATGCTTCTATGATGGATAACACCACATGGGCTCAGGAATGCTTTGACAAACTGTTGTCAATAAACAGCATCCGTCACTGCATCCACAAAAGCAAGTGTAGATTGTACTGTGCACAGTGGAAGTCATAAGTCAACAACATCTGGAAACCCCACCGACTTCTCTGGGCTTGATTTAATCTGAAACTGACTAACATTCTGTGGAAACCTCAATTGTGGCCCGATGAGTCAACGTCTTATGGAAATAATGAACATTGTGTTCTCCAAAGAAGTAAAGAACCAATGAGATTGCTACCAGCATAGTTCAAAACCAGGGTGTGTCATGGTATGGGGGGAGAATTAGTGGGTAATTTGCATATCTGTGAAGGCACCATTAAAGCTGGAAGATATAAACACATTTTAAAGAAACAGATGCTGCTTTCTAGATGACGTCTTTTTCAGAGACATCCCTGCTTGTTTCAAGACGACACATTCTGCATATGTTACGACAGCATGGCTGCATAATCACAGTCCACATGATAGACTTGTCTGCATTCAGTCTAGAACTGTCTCCCATTGAAAACGTCTGGCATATTATGAAGAGAATACAGCAACGAAGGCCCTGTACAGTTGTGCAGCTGAAGACTTATACAACTAAAGAATGGCAAAAAACTCAGCTTTCAAAACAGGATCAAGTGTCTTCAGTCCTCAAACTATTATAGTCTTTTGTTGTTAAAAGGAAAGATGATGTAACGCAGTGGTAAACATGCTTTGTCTCATTTTCTCGAGAACATGTTGCAAGCATCAAAACTGGATTGAGCATATATTTACAAAGGTTCAAGGTAAAACATCGAATATCCTGTTTTGTAGTTTTCAACTGAGTGCACATCAAAGAAGATGTACTAATCACTATTTTCTGCTCTTGTCATTTTGTATACTGTCCAACCTTTTTTTGAGGTTTATTGATAACAGTAAGTCATATGTCAGAAACCAGATAAGCAAGCTTATATTTTGGGTAAGAAGAGAAAACTGGATAAGTTTGATTTTATTTGTTTATTTTTCTATTTATTTATGTATTTGTTTATTATTACATTACTAGGTTTGGGCAGTAGAATGCTACCATCACTGCTACTGAATGCTAATTGGTTTGCATTACTGCTACTGAGTACTAATAGGTTTGTATTACTGCTACTGAGTGCTGATTGGTTTGCATTACTGCTACTGAGTACTAATAGGTTTGTATTACTGCTACTGAGTACTATTAGGTTTGTATTACTGCTACTGAGTACTAATAGGTTTGTATTACTGCTACTGAATACTGATTGGTTTGCACTACTACTACTGAGTACTAATAGGTTTGTATTACTCCTACTGAATACTGATTGGTTTGCATTACTGCTACTGAGTGCTGATTGGTTTGCATTACTGCTACTGAATGCTGATTGGTTTGCATTACTGCTACTGAGTGTTGATTGGTTTGCATTACTGCTACTGAGTACTAATAGGTTTGTATTACTCCTACTGAATACTGATTGGTTTGCATTACTGCTACTGAGTGCTGATTGGTTTGCATTACTCCTACTGAATACTGATTGGTTTGCATTACTGCTACTGAGTGCTGATTGGTTTGCATTACTGCTACTGAATGCTGATTGGTTTGTATTACTGCTACTGAACGCTGATTGGTTTGCATTACTGCTACTGAGTACTGTTTGTTTTGCATTACTGCTACTCAGTACTGATTGGTTTGCATTACTGTTACTGAGTGTTGATTGTTCTGCATTACTGTTACTGAGTGCTGATTGTTTTGTATTATTGCTACTGAATGGAATACTGTTGGTTTGCATTACTGCTACTGAGTGCTGATTAGTTTGCATTACTGCTACTGAGTACTAATAGGTTTGTATTACTGCTCCTGAGTGCTGATTGGTTTGCATTACTGCTACTGAATGCTGATTGGTCTGCGTTACTGCTACTGAGTGCTGATTGTTCTGCATTACTGCTATTGAATGCTGATTGGTTTGCATTACTGCTAATGAATACTAATAGGTTTGTATTACTGCTACTGAGTGTTGATTGGTTTGCATTACTGCTACTCAGTGCTGATTGGTTTGCATTACTGCTACTGAGTGTTGATTGGTTTGCATTACTGCTACTGAGTGCTGATTGGTTTGCATTACTTCTACTGAGTGTTGGTTGGTTTACATTACTGCTACTGAGTACTGTTTGTTTTGTATCATTGCTACTGAATGCTGATTGGTTTGCATTACTGCTAATGAATACTAATAGGTTTGTATTACTGCTACTGAGTGTTGATTGGTTTGCATTACTGCTACTGAATGCTGATTGGTCTGCGTTACTGCTACTGAGTACTAATAGGTTTGTATTACTGCTCCTGAGTGCTGATTGGTTTGCATTACTGCTACTGAATGCTGATTGGTCTGCGTTACTGCTACTGAGTGCTGATTGTTCTGCATTACTGCTATTGAATGCTGATTGGTTTGCATTACTGCTAATGAATACTAATAGGTTTGTATTACTGCTACTGAGTGTTGATTGGTTTGCATTACTGCTACTGAGTGCTGATTGTTCTGCATTACTGCTACTGAATACTGATTGGTTTGCATTACTGCTACTGAGTACTAATAGGTTTGTATTACTGCTCCTGAGTGCTGATTGGTTTGCATTACTGCTACTGAATGCTGATTGGTCTGCGTTACTGCTACTGAGTGCTGATTGTTCTGCATTACTGCTATTGAATGCTGATTGGTTTGCATTACTGCTAATGAATACTAATAGGTTTGTATTACTGCTACTGAGTGTTGATTGGTTTGCATTACTGCTACTCAGTGCTGATTGGTTTGCATTACTTCTACTGAGTGTTGGTTGGTTTACATTACTGCTACTGAGTACTGTTTGTTTTGTATCATTGCTACTGAATGTTGATTGGTTTGCATTACTGCTACTGAGTACTAATAGGTTTGTATTACTGCTACTGAGTGCTGATTGGTTTGCATTACTGCTACTGAATGCTGATTGGTTTGCATTACTGCTACTGAGTGCTGATTGGTTTGCATTACTGCTACTGAGTGTTGATTGGTTTGCATTACTGCTAGTATATTACTTTTACTAGCAAGGAAACTTCAAGGATAAGAGAAAGTGAGGTCTTGTGTTCAGTAGTGACGTAACATCTATGTATGAATGATGGATCCCAAACCTCATTTAGTCTCTTATTTACATTCAGATTGGAGAAAGAGGAAACGCTCACATTGCATCTCTTTTTTTCATTCATTATGTTTGAGATGAGATGATGAAACAATGAGAGCTATTAAACATGATAAATAAATAAAAAATATGTCAGGTAATGAATAAAGGACATGAATGACGGATGAAGCATGTTTTCTGCTGCCATGATTAAGTGCCATTCATTTCAGGAAAGGCTCAATAAGTGTTCAAATTATTGCACATCAGAAATGAGACAGTGAGAAAAAAGAAATTGAATGATGAACATTTTTTGTTGCGGTATGCACCATTCTGATGAAACGTAATTAAAGATTAGCATAACCACAGAAAAGGATGTAGAGATGGAAATGAGTGTAACTGTTGTGTAAACATGTAAATGGGTGTAGACTCACCATGCAGTCTAAAATAAATAGCCACTTCCCATTTAAGGTAAAAAATGTTTTAAAACAAATAGTTTGATTGCATAAAAAAGAAGAAACTGCAAAAAACATAGATTTAGAGACATTTTGTGTCAAGAAAGACACTATCCATTTTTTCCTGGATAGACAACCAAAATTCAGCAAAAATTTAGGAGAATCGTGGATGGGTAGCAACCCTAGCATAGCAATGAAAATGCATAGATTTAGAACAATTATGAAAATGACTGTAGCGTATCCATGTAAATGCGAGTACATTTAACGTAATCATGGAAATGAGTGTGGAGTAACCATGAAAATAGGTATAACACACTCATGGAAATCAACCATGATAATGAATGTAGACCAGGGGTCTCAAGTTCCAGTTCTGTTGGACAAGATCCAGCACAGTTTGGTGATTTCCTTGCTCAAATATACCTGATTTGACTCATCAGTTAATTAACAGGTTTAACCCTTGTGTGGTGTTCAGGTCTGTGGGACCCATTTTCAATGTTTACGAAAAGAAAAAATGATACAATTTATTATTATTTCAACCCCAGATTCCTTGTCCTTTGCTCATTTTCTGTGAAGAACATATAAAATAACACATTTTCAGTGTCTTCACGTGTGGTGTTGGGGTGAACCTGCAGGGAATAAAAGTGTGGAGGTGCTGTGTCCTTCACTCTGTTCTCCTCATACATGGCCTGCTGTTAGTGTGTGTGTGTCTGGGTGTGTATATGTGTTTGTATATGTGTGTGTGTGTGTGTGAGAGGGTGGACAACATGGACAGGCTGCTGACTGGCTACAGCTGCTAAAGGAGAACCCTACACTGACCACTTGTGATATTTTAAACATCTGGTATTTTTGCATAAATTGTTATGACTGTATTGATTTAAAAAAGACCACTGAGTAACAAAAACATGAACACCACACAAGGGTTGATAAATATATTTGGACAAGGAAATCATCCAACTTCAGGTCCAGAGTTCAAGACCCCTGGTGTGGACCTAGTGTAATCAAAGAAATGGGTGTTGACCTAGTGTAAACTATAGAAATGTAGTGTAACCATGGAAATTACTATAGCATAACCATGGAAATGGGTGTAGGCCACTAATCCATATATCAGTGCTGTAGTTGTCTGACTTATGAAAGTAAGAGTAGATTTGGGATTATTTAGGAAAACAGCAAAGAGGCAAAAAAGACTTTGGCATTTCCAGAGGAAAGTATGTGTATGTGTAACTCACATGGTATTTTGTTGAGCTCGTTCATGAACTTGTCTTTGAGTTTAGAGAAGGCCTCATCCTTCGGACCCCCACCTCCGGGGGCGGCAGGCTCTGTGCTGTTAGAGAGGGTTTCAGGCCCCACGCTGGGGGCTGGGTTTCCCACCAAAGCTTCCCTCCGACTCATGGCTACGGCAGCCAGGCACAAGCTAAGAGAGAGAGAGAGGGAGACATTACATTATATTCATTTTACTGTGGACACATGTCTTTGGAAATTAGTACAGAAGGACAAATTACAAATGAACTCAGATGACACACAGATTAAGTCTGTTCTATTTACACACATTTTGTGAGGCATCTATGTACAAAAGATGTGTTATTACAACAATAATATTTTATAAATATTATTGCAGTGTTTCTCATCTTATATTTTCTGTGTTTGTTAATGTATACAAGTTTTATTAGTGACTGTATCAGAAATGCCATGACTGTATCTGAATAGGACACAGGGCACAACAACAGAGAGGACCCGTAACAGGCAGTTAGTGTCAGAGAAAGGCAGATGTGAGTACACACAGTGACCTTTGCCTTTTCTTCTTCTGTATGAAGTAGCAGATGAATGAAAGCAGCTGTGTAAACACCACGTCCCACACACATACTCCTGTACGAAATTGAAGCCTGTCATATAACACTCACACAAAGGCTGCACTGACCTTGCACACTGAGAGTCAAAAGTTTCAAGGCATCTTGCGTTCTTTTCCCTATAATGTTCTATTTTCATGGTTATTTTACAGTTAAGACTAGGGCCCGTTCATCGGGAGCCATTTAAGTTATTTGTGGGAAATCCCTTTAATTATTTTAATTAATCTCTCAGAAATCACAGAAAACTTATCAGTATATCTCAATATAGCAAAAAGTTTTAGGGAAGTAGAATGCTAGCAGTACAGCTACTGAGTGTTAATTGGTTAGCATTACTGCTACTGATTAGTTGGCTAGCATTACTGCTGCTGAGTGTTAATTGGTTGGCATCACTGATGCTGAGTGTTGATTAGTTAACATTATTGCTACTGAGTGGTTGGCTAGCATTACTGCTACTGAGTGCTAATTGGTTAGCATTATTGCTATTGATTGCTGATTGATTGGCATCACTGATGCTGAGTATTGATTGGTTAGCATTACTGCTACTGAGTGCTGATTAGTTTGCATTACTGCTACTAATTGGTTGGCCAACATTACTGCAACTGAACGCTAATTGGTTAGCATTACTGCAACTGAACGCTGATTGGTTAGCATTACTGCAACTGAATGCTGATTGGATAGAATTATTGCTACTGATTGCTGATTGGTTGGCATTACTGCTACTGATTGCTGATTGGTTGGTGAGCTGATCAGATCACTGGCTGAATAAAGCAGTTTGCATTAACTGGGATGGTTATTGTACATAAGACACTGTTAGAAAGTTTGAAACTAGAGTTCAAAGCATTCAAAATATGACTGCAGTGTTGAAATGATTTATACCGTTCTGTGTTGAGAAAACAAGCCGATTTGTAGGTATAAAACGATTAAGCACTTACAAACTAAAATTTTACACTAAGACTCCATAGAAACCCACTTATTTTAGACTCTCTATGGGGTGCCCATTATTGTTTGACCAACCTGAAAACCATGACACCAGACTAAAAATATTTCAGTAAGACTACCTGAAAAAGTTCAGTTGGCATTAATAGCTACTTGCTAATCATTTGCTTACATTTTGCACTGCCACCTGCTGTTTAGAAAGGTAAATAAATATTTAGCCCTGCTGAAGGAGAATGAAGACAGGAATGAAATGTGGGAAATGCATTGACACATGATATGTATGTTGACATTGTCTAAATTATTTTGTCTTTTCCTGTTTCACTCTTTTGCTTTCTCAATCCCTCCCTCTCTTCCTCTCCTCTTTTTTCTTTCTTTTCTTCTCTCTTTCCATTTTTCTCTCTTTTAATCTCTCTGTGTATCTTTCTCTCTCTCTCAGTTTTTTTACTTCAATCTTTCTTCTCCCCCCCCGCTCTCTCTCTCAATATCTCCCTCTTTTCTCTCTCCTCTTTTTTGTCCTCATTTGTCTTTCTCTCTTTTGTCTTTGGCCCCTCCCTTCTCTGTCTCTCTCTCTATTCTCTCTCTTCAGTGATTGAAGTTCAATCTATCTCTCTCCATTTCTCTCTCTCCCTTTCAATCTTTCCCTATTTTCTCTCTCGATCCTTCCTCTCTCACACCTTCTTATTTCTTTCACTCAGTCTCTCTCTCTCTTTGTTTTATCTTGATTTGTGTTCTTGTTTTTATTTCTTTCTCTCTTTCTTTTCTGTTTTTCTTATTCTCTCACTGTCTCTCTTGCTCTCTCTCAGCTTCAACTGCTTTATGAACATTTTTGAAGTTTTCTTGTCTCTCCCACCTTTGGACCAATTTATTGGAAACGGTTCCCACCCACTGTCCAACTCCTCTGTAATCATTTGTGCTCAAACTCATCTATAATTACCCCACTGTACCGTTACACACTCAGCCGGAATAATCACACACTGGGCGAGTTCAGGAGCGACTCAGGATCATACAGTCATAAAGATTACTGAAGTACTGGAGCGGATTCTGAACGCTGTTTTTGGATTGGCTGGGTTGAATTGTTGTTAGTCAATAATGTTTTTTCAAAGTTGATTACATTCTATTTTTTTCCCATCTGTGATCCTCTGTGTTTTGGCGCTGGGTTAGGTGAGTGTGTGTGTGTGTGTGTGTGTGTGTGTGTGTGTGTGTAGTCATCGTCTCTCTGCAGGAGGTTGGCTGTAGAGACAATAGATCTTGTTATTGCCGCTGTTCTGGGCAGGTTGTCATCATCACGCTCATATCGCTATGGTGACAGCAGGGATAATGGCTCATGGTGCATATGGAGTGTGTGTGTGTGTGTGGGTGGGTATGTGTTTGCTGTGTTTTATGTGTGTGTGTGTTTGTGTTTGAGTTTAACGATGACGTATCGTTTTACGATGACAGAAATTTTGCACTTTGAATGCAGTCACATTGACGCAGATGAGTAAGTGTGAATCTGACCTTTATTTTAGTAAAGCAGACAGCTGAACAGTTTTTCAACTTTTTTTCCAGTTTATGACGCCCTTTCGGAATGATTTACCTTTGTATGGATGTAAATAAGGAAAGTGATGCACTGAATTCATATCATTCAAATGTGCACAACATTTCTCCATGAATCAAATATATTACATCAACACAATTAATGATAAAAGTAAGTAAATGCAAAGATAAAAGTGTGTTGATGTAATATACTTAATCCATGTGGAGAAGATCTCAATTCAGTGCATTACTTTTTTCAGTTTATACTTTATTAGAAACCCCTCCTGACCTCAGGCTATGCCCTAGAAGAAGGGTGCCCAAAGTTTGGCTCACAGATGTTTGATTTGACCTATTAGAGAGGTACCATAACCACAACACCTCACCAAAGGAGAGAACTTATTCCTTACTAAATTCTAATTTAAAATTTTATTTCATGGGTATTTTAGAAATAAAATATAGGGTTATGTAATAAAATACATTTTAAAAACTTGATTCAAAACCCCAATTTGTAGATTGTATTGTCATTTTGAACCTCAGCCCACCACAAATATTGTCGCCCCAAGACAAACATTTGGGCACCCCTGCTCTAGCCCTTTATCAGCGGTCACTTTCCAACGACAGAGATGGTCTTGGCTGGGTGGACCAATGTGCACTGATGCGGAAATAATGGACTTATAAGGAAGGGGTTCATAATAAAGTGTCCAATGAGTGGAAGTACAAGGTAGGTGTTTCTAATAAAGCGGCCAGTGAGTAGGAGTACAAGATAGATGTTTCTAATAAAGAGGACAGTAAGCAGAAGTACAGGCTAGATGTTTCTAATAAAGTGGCCAGTAAGTGCAAGTACAAGGTAGGTGTTTCTAATGAAGTGGGCAGTGAGTGAAAGCACATAATATGTGTTTCTAATAAAGTGGCCAGTCAGTGGAAATACAAGATAGATGTTTCTAATAAAGTGGCCAGTAAGTGAAGGCGCAAAATACATGATTCCAATAAAGTAGACGGGTTAGTTGCGTAATTACGTATTTTAGAGCATCACACTGTATTACACACCTGTTCAAACTGGGATTGATAATTAGCTGATGATTTAGACCAGGTGTGGTTAGAGGTGGGCAAATATTAAAGTGGCACTGAGATACACTGTAGGCCAACAGTTGGTTATGTGTAGTTACTTCTAATATGATTAGTTGCTTATGTTCGAACACATGAGTGCATAGCATCTGTGTAATCAGTCCTTTCACCAAGCCTTAAATGAACAGTTTGGCAACCCAGCTTAGCTCAAATATAGCTTGGATAGTACATGGCTTTATCCATGATTTTTTAGTCCTGTCTACCAAACCACTGTTTTTCACATGACATCACTTTGCTTTGAGACGCTGTCCATGCCAATCAGCCTCAAAGAAAACAAAAGCACTGGCCTTGTAATTCTCTGAAACTCTGAAAACACAAGGTCACTTTGCAGGAGGAAGAATACGCCAAGGATTTCAGTCTAAATCTGGTCAGCATAGAGCGGAGGCTAACATGTCTGAAGGTTTTCTCATGCTAATTTCCCCTTGAGTCCAGAAAAAGACAGAAACAGAGGGAGAGCACAAGAGAGAGAATATCATAATGGAATATAAGGAGAAAGTACTCAAATTTAGTTTAAGAAATAGACAATTTCAGAAGTGTACTGGGGAGGGACCATCATCTACGTCTGCAGTGAGACACTGCTGAGATCATAAAATGTGCTGTGCCTGTCATATAAACTAATAGGAGCATTTAAACTCCAAACTGCTCCTAGCAATTATTCAGTCTAAAACTCCTGCACTACTCCAGCGTTTTGCAAATCACACTGACATTTCTTTAATTATTCTGAGAAATAAACTAATCTCAAATGACTAAATCACAATTCAATGACAATGTCACAGTTTGATTCAAAACTCAAAAAGAAAGTCCTTGTCTGATTCCAAATTCAAAGGGGAATGACTCAGTCTGACCCAAGATGTAAAAAAGACAAACAACAAAGGTTGTAGTCTGATTTAAAACTTAAAGAAAGTTTATTACCCAGGTCCTTTTTTCTTGTGAACAGCATACAGTCCCATTTTCATCATAGATTTTTTGACATTGCTTTATTGACTTAAAAATTTACATTTGTATTGTCAAAGCTTTGCAACAAGCACTGTATTGGTGGCTGTTATATCACACATTTTTCTCATTACAGACTGTCACCTGTCCAGGATTACCCTGGATTGTTCAGGTTTTTGGTTGCCTGTCCAGGACAGAAATGCATTCCAAAATGTCCCGAAATCCACGCGTCTCCTTACGGAGTTTAACTGCTTCTTTTTATCCAATCAAACCATTTGTATACAAAGAATGGGTTTGATTGGTTCAGATTACCCTAAATGTAGGGACAATTGTTTGGAAAATTGCACGGCTGGTGACATGTTTAGGCACCAGGTAGCACTGCAACATGATGACTGAGAAGATTGGACTCTGCAGCTGAACTGATCTTTCAACCTAACCCTGTAGCATGAGCGCAGCTAGTCATCCACTGAATTTAATAAAACATCAAGCCACTAATTGAATGTCACTAACCTGCTCGTAACATTTTTTTGTATTTTTTTTATACACCATTTGAAAATTCCAGTTGTCCTTTGTATTGTGAGATGATGTTCATTGGTCCATTCATCGGGAAATATTTACTCAATGTAAAGGGCAGCTGTAATTTTAAACTGGTGTAAAACATTACACCAGTTTAAAATTACAAAGATTACAAACAGCTACAATACACGTTGCTTGTGGCAAAGCTCTGTCAATCCAAATGTAAATTCTTAATGATGTTGATAAACTAAATATTAAATTGATTTGAACTGAAGAGAGAGGAATGTAGAGACAGAGAATGTGAAAGAGAGAGGGATGTGGATGGAGAGAGAGGGATGTGTAGACAGAAAGGGATGTGTAGAGAGAGAACAGGATGTGTAGAGAAAGAAGAAGTTCGTGGCTGGAGGAGGTTTGAGCATCATCAGGACTGACAGCAGCTCCTGGTGACACTTGAAATGAGACGTGCAGTTTCAGGAGCCGAGTGTCATTCTGGGCATGTGGGTGGCTGGCAGGCCCACTGAACTATGGGAAGACTGAGGAGGACATTTGTGTGTGTATATGAGTGTGTGTGTGTGTGTGTTTGCCTGTTTGCTACCGTGCTCTCTCTGAATGGACCTAATGCACACCTGTAAAGTTTAGCTTGCTTTCTGCAGAGTGAGTCAGAGTTTTACATAAAAGAACTGCCACAAAAAGACCTGTAATTACTCATACAAGGTAGGAGCTACAAAATAATGTCCATTAGGCTAAATTTGCATTTACCGGGACAAAAGAAAGAGTCTTCAATTAAATGCCAAAGCAGCATGAGTGAGCCCCAGGGGGTGGTCATGGTCTCAGTGTAACAATCAGCTGCAAAGTGGTGTTGCTAAAGGTCCCTCCATATCAGTCAAATCAAAAAAAAAAAAATTGGTGTCCATCAAACACAAACATTTTTCAACAAACTTCATCATTCTCCAACAAACTACTATTTTTCAAGAAACACCATCCTCCACTAAGTACCATAATTATTCTGCCAAACACCGTCATTTTCCAACTAATGCCAACATTCTCTAAAAACCAGTTATTTGCTATCAAATACCATCATTCTCCATCAAGCCCCAATGCTCTAAAACAAACACCATCATTCTCTAACAAACACCAGCATTCTCTAAAAACTTTATCATTTTCCAAGAAACACCATCCTCCACCAAGTACCACAATTTTTCTGCCAAACACCATCATTCTCCAACAAATGGCAACATTGTCTGACAAACACTATTATTTGCCAACAAACACCATCATTCCCCATTAAATACCAATGTTCTAAAACAAACACTATCATTCTCTATCAAACACTATCATTCTCAAACAAGCACCATGAGTTTCAAAGACCAAACACAAACGTTCTCCATCATTCTTCCACAAACACCATCGTTCTTCAACAAACACCATCATGCTCAACCAAGTACCATTAGATTCAGACAAATACCAACATTCTCCAAGAAACACCCTCTTTCTCCAACAAACTTCCAAGAAACACCATCCTCCACCAAGCACCTTCATTTTCTGCCAAACACCATCATTCTCAACCAAGCACCATCATTTTATAACACCATCATCCTCCAACAAACACCAACATTCTCCAGCAAACACCATCATTCTTTAACAAACCCCATCATTCTTCAACAAACACCATCATTGTGTAACAAACCCCATCATTCTTCAACAAACACTATTATTCTTCAACAAACATCATCATTCTTCAACAAACACCACAATTCTCTACCAAGCACCATTGGATTTAAACAAATACCAACATTCTCCAACAAACACCATCATTCTCCAACAAACACCATCATTCTCCAACAAACACCCTGTTTCTCTACCAAACACCATTCCTCTCTGTCTCTTACAACACTACAAGAGCTCATGGTATAGTTATATTTTATCCTAAAAGCTGTAAGTGGAGAAGGTTGGAGTGAATTGAGGTTTACTTGTGTTGTGAGAAGCACAAAAGCATCTTTGAGCTTCTCACTGGGGGATCCTGCCACAAGTCCCAGATCATATCTCCATTTCAAGTGAAGTCAATACTTGCCCTTTCTCACCTTTTTCAGCGTCCTTCAGACTGATACTGAATGATTAATTATACACACACACACACACACACACACACACACACACACACACACACATACACACACAGTTATTTACTGATGTGAACGGATATTACAACTCGGTGGTGACCTTTAACACAATGGCCAGAGAATATCTGTTCTGCTATTCAAAATAAGCACCCTCTGAAGTCGATCTATTTCTCATCAGCACAAACAGCTTAGTGAATAGAGCCCCGTCTCTCTATTGTATAAGAAACCAGCGCTTATGAATAAAACTACAAAGAGAAAACACTGACGTACAGATGAAGGCAGCAGATGACAAGTCACCCAGCTTTTTGTAATAATTTCTGTTGATCTATTGTAGGTTAAATACATTCTGGTAACAACAGAACCTAATCAAAATATTGTTCCCCTCAGTTCAGCTTGATTTTACTTGTATCGGCTTTTATAATAGACTTGGCCATTAGGCAGCCTGTCCATACATGTAGATACAGGCCCCTAATGAGCATCAGTGAGGGAAACAGTGTCAGGAAGAACTCCTAAGAACATGAGGAAGAAACACTGAGAGGAATCATGTCTCAAAAGGAGAAACTCCGAACAACATAAACAGGAACCAAGACCCGAAAAGAACCCCCCCTCCACCCCACAACAGCATGAGGAACAACCACTGAAAGGAAGACTCCAAGGATTAAGATACAAGTAGGATACAAGTAGGACAAGTTTGCAAGGGAGATTAAACTGAGATTATCTGTTGTATCATTTCATCTTGTGCTCACATCAAAATCGAACAGGTTCCAGAGACCCATTTCCACCATGTCTGGCCTCGCTATGAAGCTGTAGGAAGGTGTTAAAACCCTTACCCAATTACCGCTCCACCAGACAGCACAGTATGTCTTTCACTTTTATTCTCCTCCTCCTCTCTCATCCCTCTTTCTCCCTCTCTCACTCTCTCCAACTGTGTTTCACACTCCACTCTGTCATTCCAACTCCACAGCAGCCACTGAAAGACCCACCGCTTATCCCCTGCAGTGAGAGCCATCGCCTCCTGCCTGTTGGCACCACTTTCTGCATTCGGTGCCTGAATGCTGGCGGTTTTGGTTGGACTGTCACAGTTTCATTTTCAGGTGGTCCAGAGGGTCGTTTCTGCCTTGTTCTGGCAGCAGAGATGGACTCATATTAAAAATTGGACTTTTGTTCAGACTGGCCCACCACAATCAGGCAGACACCAGCCATTCTTGAACTCTTCAGTGTGCACTCATTGGTTATTTTATTTAAATGGGAAGTCTATGGATTTTTCCAAATTTCTGCATAATTAAATGATTCAAATGTTAATAGTGATTTAGAGGAGTTTGATGTGAATTGTTTAATTCTAAAGAAACGTATGGTGAGGATAGGAACCAAATGTCAGAAGAGCTTAATGTTTCTAATAGCTCCCTCACAGACAGTTATTATGAAATGGTTATGAATACACTGCCCGATGCCAGAGGCATTGCTTTATGATAGTTTTGTGAAGGGTTTGGACTGAAATACATATTTTTTTAAAAATGTACCGCTATTTTCATATTCTGCCCTGTGATGGACTGGCGACCTGTCCAGGGTGTATCCCGCCTTCCGCCCAATGACAGCTGGGATAGGCTCCAGCACCCCACTGCAATCCAGAAGGATAAGCGGTTTAGATGGCGTGTGTGTGTGTGTGTGTATTTTCATATTATTAACATTGCATAACGCAAAAGACACATGTAGGGTCATTGGCTGTTTTGGATAATAAAATAAAGTGGCTATATTTGTGTTGTATCATTGAGACACTCAGTTCCTATCAGTGTAAAGAAATCTCAATCAAAGCATTCTAAATGTCTCTGTTAACAACTAATGACTGTTTACATTCTTATATAGAAATTTTGAAAAATCGATGCAATCTTCCTTAAAATACCTGCATTGTACCTACATCACTTGCGTGCTAGCTAAAATATGAACTAACAGTACCCAGGCAATTTATATTTATTCGTAGGTTGGAATAAATCAGGTATTTTGCTAATATTTTAACTGGCATGCTGCTTCAGTGATACAATGGTTGAGCTGTATAACAGTTACAAACAATTATCACATAACCAAGTAAGACAACTGCTGTTTCCTTGCTAGCTAACTAGCTAAGTACCTGAATATGGCCAAATTAGCTGGTCAATTTGTACTCTTAAACCTTCAACTCAGCCTTTACTGTTACTAATGTGTCTTCTAGTGAAATTTATTGCTTTCTTACTAGAAAAAAACAGCATAGACCAGCATGACTGGTCACCAGCAAAACCAGCATATGTTGTATTTTGGAAGCTGGTATGCTGGTCATCCAGAGTAAACCAGCAACCGACCAGCACCAGACCAGTATGGAATTCATGCTGGTGTGTGCTGGTTTTTCAGCACTTAGCATTAGACATTGTAAACAAGCTGCTATGCTTTATCACAGGAGTGCACAAATCCAGTCCTGGAGGGCTGGTGTCCAGCACAATTTGGTGATTTACACTCATCTATTAACTGCCAGGTTTAGTGGGTGTGTTAAGGTAGGGAACCCTCCACACTATGTTAGACACCAGCCCACCAGTACCGCAGTTGCGAACTCCTGCTGCTACAATCCCTCACTCTAAAGATGTCGAAATAGTAAACTAAATTTGTGGGCATTTTGCTGCCTCTTTCTCAAGGGATTACATTTCTTCATATTGTTGTCTCATTTTTCACAGAGGTATACTTTCTCTCATCAGTTTTCTCTTCTCTCTGTGCATTTTGGTGGACCGGGAGGGGCTTATTAACAGATATCGTTAAAAAGATGTGTTTACTTTTATCTCAACCAGATATCTTAACACAGTCTGTATGTTTACACAAAAATATGTTCCAAGAGATTAAAACACTAAATACGTTAAAATACCAGTAACACACAAAAAGGTGTTTTATTTTTGAGGGTGTAGGTGAATTGTACGATTTGACGATAAATAAAATGTCACACAGACACAGTTGTTGTAAACTGAACGATAATATTTTGTTGATGTAATGTGTTTTATTCGTGTGCAAATGATGTACACAATCAAGTAAATTCACATTTTTCAGTGTGTGTGTATCTCTCTCTGTTTGTGGACAGACAGTACGGCCAACAGACAGAGCAGCCCACCGGGAATACTCCCAAAATTCCCAATGGTCAGTTCATCCCTGCTTGGCAGAGAAAGGGATATGGCACAGCTTTTCTGTGTGTGGAAATGTGGAGGCTGCCAAATCACCCAGACGTTAACCTCCAGCCATGTAGCTGGGCGAGGCACTGTAGGGGTGTATTCTAGGTCCATTTCTGTTGCGTGTTGTTTCATCATCTGGAACCTTAATGCAGCCTAACCCCACACCATGGTTTCTCCAGCAGGGCTTAAATGAACTCATGGGTCTCTGTCTTCACATTTACAGTCAGAGCTCAGTGAAGTGTTTAATTATCAATTACATCCACTTAGTGAGAGCTGACGTCCGTTTGTCACCGTGATGTGCCACTTCAGTATATCTGCTGTGTGTTAAAGCATAAATACATTCATAATGCAATCAATGAAAGGCAGTGAGCTTTAAAATACACAGCGGAGGTTCAGTGATTAGTGAATTTGCTGAATCTCAAACGACGAATCAAAGGATGAACATATTCCAAATTGAATGCATCAAAACCATGTGACCTTTCGCTCCATGTCAAGAAAAGGACACTCCTACTATATAGGGTTATCACCATTAATGAAAACTAATAGTAAAACAGAAAATGGGAAAAAATAAACGTGTGGACTGTACTAAAATAAAAAAACAAAACAAAAAGTAAACACTATGATACACAATGCAAGAAAAATGAAATGTTCTGCTTCGATCATGAAATGCTCTAGAAAGCATAGAGCAACGTCATACTGACAGTACACGCTTAATAATTTCCTAAATTGTTGCTTGGCATTGGTTCTTTGATGTATTGTGCTAGGAAAAACATTGGTACTGGAACCTGTACATTTTATGGAACTTAATTACAAAAATGGCACTTTTTCCATTGAAAGTTTCTTCACGGAACTTAAAGTGTTTTTTCTACACAATCTTAAAAAGGATGGCTCTTCAAGGGTTCTTTAGTAAAGACAATGATTCTCTAAAAAACCATGAACATTTAAAGAACCACCTGCATGCTTTCCATGGCGAAACTGAAAAGGATTCTGTGTAGCACCAAAAAGGGTTCTGCTGTTGTTAGTATGTCACACCTGTACTAATAGAAGAACCCATTTTGGTGCTATATAGAACCCTTTTAAAAAATGTTTTTACAACACAATCTCTATCAATCTGAAGAACTATTTCACCATGTAAAGAACCATTTGAGCATGCAAATGGTTTCTTGATTATTCATGGTTCTATATAGAACCATTTTCCTTCCTAAAAGAACTCTTGAAGATCTCTTTTAAAAGTGTAGCACTGCTTTGTGGATGCCTTTATTTTGAAGATTGTATATCTCCTGTGTGGTTTTGCAGGGTGTCTCTACAGAGCAGGGGCAGTGGAGCTGGAGCTGGATGCAGGTCCATTACCTCGCTGATTGGTCCTGCGAGTGAGGGATGGAGAGAGTGACTTTGGAAAAGAGCTTTTCCTCTCGCTCCTGACATCCTAGTTGGTTAGCTTAATGAATTCTCCCATTGGGCAGGTGATAAAGCAGGTATTCAGACTCAAATCTCAACCCTCAGATTAAGAGTGTGTGACAAGTTCACTCTCTTAGGACAAGTCTAACAACAAACACTTCAGACAAGCTCAGGAACAAACCTGCATCTTAGACTGTTTACTAAAGCACTAGAGTACTTGGTTTTAGTTCAAGCAATAGTTTCAAGATACAATCAAATTTACACAATTTTCCACTATTACTCCAAAAGTAGTCTTTTAGCCAAGACATGTCTGGTGTCTGAAGTTCTGAACCTCTGGAGCTACGAGGCTTAAAGCTTATTAGCACCATGCAATTTAGCATTGTACAAATTACATGCCTAAATCATCACACAGTATGGAGATATTATGTAATCTCAAATAGACTATGAGGTTTCTGACACTGTATGACACACTGTAATCTATAAACATGGACAAACACATTATCATAGCTGAAAACAGTAGCAGCCATCTTGAAGGCTGATTTTTGTCTTTGTAACCATGTCAGAAATCATATAAGCAAGACTATCTGAGAATACTTAACAACTCAACACTGTTTGAGGGGAGTGTGTGATGATTTAAAGTCACACTAGCTTTTTCTCAGCTACATTTTGTGAGTGAAGTGATATGAATTTCAGTGGAAGTTGCTGCAATGAGCACTTTTGCATCACAGATGTCTGGAGTGAATAAATTTTACAAGCAAAACTTCACATCAAGTTTAGTTCACACTGACCTTCATATAGCAGTATTGAAAATCCAAAATGAAGGAGGTGTTAATGTTTGTAGTGTATAAGCACAAACCTTACATTTTCTTCTCAATGGGCTATAAATAAATACATCAGCCCTGATGAAAAAAGACATAGGCCAGGTTTCCATTCAAACATTTCACAAATGATATGTGCAATTACACAATTTTGGCAGAAAAAAAGGCAAATTAAGTCGTGTTTCCATCCACTACAGTTATGCAAAGAAACTTTAGATGATGTTGGACACTATGATTAAGGGCTGTACCGAAACAAGCAGGATGGAGAGATTTAACTCAGCTTTTGCTTCAAGTAGAATTGTCTTTACAACCATTTGTCATTTTTTACAGCTGTGTTTTTTGTAGCTCAGAGAAGCCAGGCAGGAGAGCAATGGCCCACCTGATGAGGGCTAAAAAAAATCCACCTTACATCTGAGAACACAAATGCCTCAGATAGTTCTAGGAGCATAGAACCAACTTGCAAATGAGCTTTGATTAGGCATTTCAGAATGTTCAAAAAGCTATGTGCCACAATCGGACCATCTGTAGGGCCAATCATTTCCCACTTACTCGATACGCCAGAATCTATTAAAAAAAATCCCCTTTCCCATCACCCTTTTTTGCATTTCAGCTTTAGTGATATCCTAACTTCTCCATCCTAGAATAAAACTCTTTTTGTAACATTTGGGTGTTTTTTCAAATTTTGAAAATGCGCAAAAATGGAAAAAATTGCGCAAAAAAAACTTGGAGAACGAAAAACCTGCTACAGTCAACTGAGAGATTGTCTTTGATGGTGTCTTTACACTACCTTTTTGTTTTTATTGCTTAAATTAGGGGGTTCAGCAGCTTGCTAACTGCTAGGTTAGCTGCTTGGCAAAATGCTACATGCCAGTTACCCTACTGCTGCCAACCAGGCCAGTTACCCTTTTTGCTACAACTTATTGCAGCGTTATTCTTTCACAAGCATATAATTGTCTGGCATAATTATCTTTACTGTTTTTGGTTTTGATAAGTTAGCTAGCTTGCTAAATGCTACAAAATGGAGGATTATTTTTCATTTAGTTTTGGTCTAGCTGCGATAATGCCTGCTTTGCAAACTGCTCATTTCTTGTATGATTGCAACTGTAAGCATGCAGTTAGCACAATGCTATTTAGTAAGCTAATCAGCATTACGTGTTAGCTACATTAGCCTCATAGCTCCAGTGTAAAACTTAAGAAGCAAACTTCACTGATTGACTAGTGGTGGAAGTGTGTACTGTTGATTTTCCAATGAGCTGTCGCTTTAAATGTATACCATGCTGGAGCTGGCGATGACTGATTGGATGTAAAGTTCAGCACTAATGATTATCCGAGGCAGGCTTTAGGCATCTGGCATTCGTGAAGGGCATCGCTTAGAGATAATCAGTTTAAAAAGGGCCAGAGCAGGAAGAGGCTAATCATGTGTAATTGTCTTGTCAAATAGCAGATCACGTACACAAAAAGGCAGAGAAAAAGAAAAGAAAAGCAAAGAAAAACAAAGAAAACTTTAGAAAGAACAAGAGAACAAGCCTTGGATTGATGCTAGTGCTACTAATCGATGGTATTAATCAATGACAGAGCGCAATATAGAGAGAGAGTAAGGGAAAAGAGAGAGAGAGAGACACTCAGAGAGAGAAACAGACAAAGTGACAGAAAAAAAAGATAGTGAGAAGACACCGATAAAGAGAAAAGTAGAGATAAGAAGACAAAGGAGAGAAAGAGAATGAGGAGAGAGACAGAGAGAAAGAAGAGAGCGAATGTGTGTGTGTGTGAGAGAGAGAGAGAGAGAGAGAGAGAGAGAGAGAGAGAGAGAAAGAAGGAAAAGAGGAAAAGGGAAAGAGAAAAAACAGAAAGGAGATAAAGAGACAAAAGACAAAAAGAGAGACAGAGGAAGAAAGAGAGAAAGACAGAAAGACAGAAGGGGAGAGAATTTGGCCTGCATGCAGAATTGATCAAGGTTTTTGGATGGTGGTGGAGTGAAGGGAGAGAAAAAAAGCACAAGTTGCTTCTGTTGGTCAGCCAAGCAGAAAATGACCGCGCTAACAGTAGCAACCAGAAAAAACTGTGGTTGAACACTCACTGGCCCCTTTATTAGAAACACCTACCTTATAGGTCACTACAAAGTTGTACAGTTACAAACTATGGCCCATCTTTTGCTCTACCTCCCTCCATTCTATTCATCATTAGTCCGTTTCTGACCACAGGACTTCTGTTGTCCAGATATTATTTGGGTGGTGGATCATTCTCAGCTACATTTTACATGGTAGTGGTCATGGTAGTGTGTGTGGTGCTGGTGCAGGTCTATCAGACACAGCTGTGTTCCTCAATTTTTTACACACATCAGTGTCACTGCTAGGTTGAGAGTGGACCACACCCAAAATATCCAGCCAAGAGCAGCTCTGTGGTCAGAAACTGACCATTAATGAAGGGTTAGAGGATGACCAACACAAACTGTGTATTAACAGATGGACTACAGTCTCCAGCTGTACATCAGCAAGATGGAGCTACAAGAGAGATGTTTCTAAGAAAGTGGCCAAGGTGTTTATACAAAAACTCCAGAAGTTGTAAAGTAGATGTAAAAAATATTTACAGTAAATTAGTGGTTATGTATTTAGCTGGCAGTGTATACTCCTACATCTACAGAGAGTGTGTGTGTGTGTGTGAGAGAGAGAGAGAGAGAGAGAGAGAGAGAGAGACAGACAGTGACAGTGACAGATAAAGAGAGAAACTGAGAAACTGAGTCATCATCAAAGTGAGTGAAAGATAGAAAAGAGTGACAGAAACAGAGAGAGAACAGTAGAGATAAAAAGATTGAGTGATAGAAAGAGTAGAGAAAGAAAGACAGGGAAAGAACAGAAAGTGGACAAAGAGAGAGAGACAGAGAAAGAGAAATAATGATGAACAAAGAATAAGAAAGTGAAAGAAGAGAGAAAGAAAAAAGAAAGAAACAGAGAAAAAAGGGAGAAAGGGAGAAAGAGAAAGGGACAGAAAGAATGAGAGTGAGATAGGGAGGTAAAGAGAAAGGGAAAGAGAGGGAGAAAGATGGAGAGATAAAGGGAGAGAAAGCGATAAAGAGAAAGGGAGGCCAAAATAGAAAATGGAGAATGAAAAGGAGAGAGACCGAGAGATAGGACAGAGAGCATGAGAGAGAGAGAGCGAGAGAGAGAAAGAAAGACAGAGAGAGAGAGAAGAGAAAGAAAGATATATATATATAGAGAGAGAGAGAGAAAGATGAAGAGAAAGAGAGAGACAAAAATATAGAATATAGAATAAAGAATAATAATAAAAAACAGCCAATGTAAAAAGAAAATAGATAGCAAAACAAAAAGGAGAAAGTGAAAGAAAACAGAAAAAATAAGAATAAGGATGTCAGAGAAAGTGAGGGAAAGAAACAGACGAAGAGGAGAGAAAGAGTGAGAGACTGAGAGAGAGAGCGAGAGAGAGATTTAGAGGGAAGGAGAGAGGGAACAGAGGCTGAAAGAGATCACACAGAAGTCACACAGATGGAGGTGAAGTATTGATGGTCATTTAAACTCCATTTGAAACGCAGCATGTTTGTAAGTGAGTGACACTCTGTGTCGACCACAGTGAGGTGTGTTTTTCCGTTATTACAGATAAGACAGTTCAAAATTGCTTCACAGTGAGAATAAACTAATAATCATAACAAGGACTCTTGTTTTGATCCAGAGGGAGCTCTAACAGTATAATTGCACTACAATGAAATGGAGAGAAAAAAAGAAGTGAACTAAATTAAACACAGTGAAAGAGAATAAATTGTTCGCTCGTGCCGCATCAAACAATTAACAGCACTTTATTAACTTTATTTGATTGTGTGATGGTTATCAGGCAACTGCCGAGAAAAAACGTAACACAGCAGAAACCCTACGTCTCATTTTTAAATGGTTCCATTTACATAATCAAAAATGCAAGCGTTATCTTAAAAGGAACAGCAGAAAGATTAAGTAACTGTATGTACTGCATACTGATGTACTCCACTAGTGATAGTTGCGCAGAACGGACACTAATCTGCATAAGAACATTTATTTAGCTCTTATTTAGAGTTTGGTTTGTGTTGATTTGCTTCACTCTGTAAACAGTGATGCCTTACATAAAGCTTTTAAACAGGATCCGCTTGCTAGAGGTTTTACTTTTTTTAACTAGTTTTTTATTTTTTCCCTTTTGTCAATTTTTATTTTTCATATGATTTCTGTAAAAGGGAAAAATGGCAACGAGGCACAGACTTCATATTTCACAATTTCTTGGATGGTAGATGGGAAGTAATGTATATGGCAAAAACAAAGCTGTGGTAACACTTCCCTTTTTCCCTGTAACATAACATTGACACAGCCATATCAAAAACATGTCATGGTAGATGTCATATGCTGTCATGAGCTGTTAGAGCTGATTGTCTACCAATATAACAGCGTCATGCTACCTCTACCGGTAACTGTCATGACAGATGTCATAATATTTGAGGTCATGATGGCTGACTAGAGCACACAGCCAAAATGAGCATTGACATCAAACATTATGACATATGTCACTACAGTTATCAGAAATGTTAAATTCACACTGTTATATCACTGAACAAAGTCTGTCATGACAAGTCATGACAGCATATTTATGGCATCATTATGTTAATGTTATGTAGCAGGGTTCAAGTAAAGTGTTCCTAAAAAAGGTTTGCTCATGTCTTCTTTGAACTGACCACTGTGCCACCCCAGGTCAATATAAAGACCTGTGTAGCGCTGTCGCCTCACAGAAAGAAGGGCCTGGGTTTGGTTCCCCGTCCGGGCGACCAGGGTCCTTTGCATAGTTTGCATGGTCTGCCTGTGTCTGCATGGGTTTCCTCCCACAGTCCAAAGACATGCAGCCAGGTCAATTGGACATACTAAATTGCCCCTAGGTGTGAGTGTATATGTCTGTGTGTCTGCCCTGCGATGGACTGGCAACCTGTCCAGGTTGTTTCCCGCCTTCTGTCCAATGACCGCTGTGATAGGCCCCAGCACCCCCCACGACTCAGAAGGATAAGTGGCTTAGATAATATAAAACACATATACAATGTGCATCACTATCATCACTGTTGGAATCTCAGATTTCTTTTACTGTTCCTTTAATTTGTTAACCAGTTTTATGCTTAATGGATCAATAAAAATGCGCTAAAATTATTTGGGTATAAATTTTGTTCTGTTAACTTCCATTCACAGGAAAGAATGTTTTTCATTTTCCTGTAAAGTTACCATTTTGGTAATGTGAGGTCTTTTCACAACAGCAACAATATACAAAATAACTGTAAATACTCTGTTCCTCCCTTTAGACACATACACACACTTTTTACTGAAAGGACAGGACAGAATAGACTTTTTTCCCTCGTAATAATGTGTGTGTGTGTGTGTGTGTGTGTGTGTAAAGTGAAGTAAGATAAGAATAAGCCGTCCTAGGCCTCTCCTGTCCTGTGGCAGGTTTTAACTTCGCTGAAGGCAATCTCCAGAGTAATAGCAGTGGAAAAGTTATTAACCCTGCTTTACTGCGAGGCCACTGCTACTCTATTTAGCCCATGCACAAAGATTTCCTCCCCTTTTTCAATTACCTCTCACTGAGGACAAGGGGAAAAAGCCCTAAATATGACAGCTTTGTTGCTTGCAAGTTGCATTTAAGAGCAGCAATTCTGTAGCTTATGGAAATGAGTGACCCAAGTGGCTTTCTGTACTGTGCAGTGCTCCTCAATACAATTTAAATTTCCATCCAAGTTGAAAACACACAAAGGGGATTAGGACCAACTGTCCATCCGTCTTCATTCAAAACAAACAAGTTATGGCATCTCAGCCCTATTGAGAATCGCTACTGCTGATGCAGTCGCTAAATTGTTTCTGTATTCTAACTTTATATGCCGTTTTGAGGCTTTGGTCCACCGGTGGACCCTCGCCATTTAAGGGGTTAAGCTTTTTAACACAAAATGAAAGAATTGATACCAAACTGGGGCCCAAGAAAAAAAAAAACGATCACTTGTTGGAAGAGTGGAAGTTGTTGGTAGAGCCATCAGTTCCTCCTCTCTCACATTTGTCCTGTCCATCATATTAGCTCTATTGTTTTGATTGGTAGGGGGTATGTCCCTTCTACCGTAAGCACAATTACAAACAGCTTTTCAAAAGGAATGCTATTTTTGACACACTGACATGTTCTGGTCAAATCCAATGAATTTGTTTGGTCGCTCTGAGATCAGGGACAAGACGAAATGGAAGAAATTGAATAAATGAGTAACAACGACGTTATAACTGCAGCAAATCTTAAAGCATTAAAAACAAGCAGATCAACTATAGGAGTAATCATGACAACATATCTCATAGATCGGTCAGCCTCCACAAGACAAATCCAACTGACTGTTAAAAATTTGATGTGGTGTCACAGTCTGTGAGTTTTAAACTTGATGTCAAAGATGGCATTAATGTGTGTGTTCTCAAAACTTGACCTGTGTTTTTCGTCTACAAACGTCACCTCACTTGAGCAAACATTCATCATCATGTGCTGACCCAACCCAAATTGGGCCACGACCTATAGTTGAAGAAGCACTAGTGGAACATACTGTCTGGAATGTAAGACTTACTCCTTTACTAGCTTTACTCTGGTAAAAATGCTGTTCTTGGCTAAAATCAACCTGGAGGAAGTGGAGAAAGAAGTGAATCTGAGAAGGTTGAGGCTTCTTGGGTTAACGCTGTAGCAGACAAATCCAGATATCCTCTGGTAGCACACTAATAATACACTAATGCAATTTACTTTGCTAACTGTTGAATTCGATCAATGTTTGTTCTCTAAATGTAGGCAAGGTTGAATTTCTGACTTAGAAACTCAGTATATGCACCATGCAGGTCTAACCTGGTCTATGCTAGTTTATGCTGGTCTGGTGCTGGTTTATCATACGAGCATCCAACACACAACATATGCTGGTTTTGCTGGTGACCCTGGCATGCTGGTCTATGCTGGTTTTTCTAGCAGGGGTAGCATATAACCAAGCTCATACAAGCATAAAAGTCCTCTCATTATCATGCATGCATTTAGCACAATGCTAATAGGAGGCATATAAGCTTTTCCTTTTTTCACTACCTCTTAGTGAGGACAAGGGGAAAAAGCCCTGAATATACTGCTTGCAGGACATGATTAAGCGCAGCAATTTTGCAGCTTCCTTTATGTTAGTAAAAGCTTCCTTTCCTTTGTTAGCTACATTAGCCTCGTACCTCATATACAAAACTAAACACCACACATGTCTTGACTAATGGCCCTGCTGGAAAAACCAGCACAGACCAGTATAACTGATCACCAGCATATGTTGTGTTTTGGATGCTGGTATGCTGGTCAAACAGCATGACCATGCTACGTGACCAGCTAACCCAGAACCAAGACCGGCATGAACCACCAGAAAACCAGCTTAGACCAGCATGCTGGTCTGTGCTGTTTTGTTTTTCAGCAGGGCTGTAACCAAGCCTACATGTAGCCTAGACTAAAAGCTAGCCCATAAAAATCAACTCATTATTGTGACAGTGCTCAAACCTTAGCTCATTAAAACCTATTAGTCATCCACTGTGGGAGGTGCAGATCGCAGGCCGAGTAATTGAAAGCACAGAAACCCAAAACCTTTACAAGGATTACTGGGGAAGAGGTATTTTTGAGAATAACATCTGATATGGAACAGGCTTCGAGTCAAGACTTGATGTTTGAGTCTATCTGTGTGTGTGCTAGAGTTGCTTAGCCTTTGGCAGACAGGTGAGTCATTGAGTGAGAGAGACACATTGTTTGCCCTAGTCTACCAGTGAGGGGAAAAAAAACACACCCGCACACATTCATTTTTTATTTATTTATTTATTTATTTATTTATTAAATTCTTATTTTTTTCAGTTATAAAAATGAAACATGAAGGTTTTGTAAGCTTTTTCCAAAGTCAGGAGCATTTTGTTGGTCCTGTAGGTTAGCGCTGGTGTGCTTTGGACATGTTTTGTCATGAAAATGTAAGAAAGCAAAGACCTAAAGCAGCACTCACAGTGCCTTGCCTCTTTTCTTGCTAAACATGAACTTTAACTGGCCAGTGAATGAGGAGGGAATGACTGACAGCTCCAGCTAAAGCCCGTCCACCTTTGATGTTCGGACATGGCGAAGCTCGGCCTAAGAGGAACTAACGGATCTTGTCGGGTCAACGAGGAAACAACATAAGGTTAAGAGTCTGGCTTAGGGCCACAATGGACAGGACTAAAGCCAGGATCTGACAGAGAGAAGTGTGTGGTGATTGACGTTTCTGGCATACAGCCAGCGATCCAGTGCAATTCACAGCCGACCGCTAATGCTAATCTGTGGCAGTAGTAGTAAAGCAACAGTTTTGTGAAAAAAATACACAACTTTCTCCATTACTTCAAAGGGCCAAGATTGTGTGACATGCTATTATGTGTAAAAATGGTTTAGGCTTCTGTTACTTTTTCTTAGCTATGTAGCAAAGTGAAAGTAGCATTTTGTCCATTCAGATTAACAAAAGTGTTATAATAATAATAATAATAATAATAATAATTTTATTTATATAGCACTTTTCATGCCAGTGGCAGCTCAAAGTGCTTTACAGACAGGTGATAAAACATAGTTATAGAAAAGATCATTAGTACTTAATTAGAATCAGAAGAAAATGAAGAAGATTGAATTACAAGATAAAAACCATGAGACATTCAGTTTTAGTTAAATGCTAATTTAAAGAGATACGTTTTTAGGTGCTTCTTAAAAGTGAGCACTGAGCTTGACTGTCTAATAAAAGGTGAATTGAGCTCCACAGTTTAGAAGCAGAATAACTGAAAGAGTCTCTCCATGTTTTCTGTATTGTACAGAGGTTGTCTGTAGAAGGCCACTATCTGCAGATCTTAGATTGCGTGCCGGAACATAAACAGACGGACACTCTGTGATGTAACCAGGTGCTAGGTTGTTTTGAGCTTTAAAGACTAGTAGCAGAACCTTGAAATCTATCCTGAATGAGTTGTCCTGAGTTATACGGTGTCAGAAACTACACAAGCAAGTCTCAGGTTAAGGGACAAATAGATGCAGATGAGGTTGAATGAATAAATGATGAATGAAATGATTTAGGAATGCAATTTAAAGGATGCTAATTAACATGCAACCAAGCTTCCTTTATTGTTAGCTACATTAGCCCTCATAGCTCTAGTGCAGAAGTGCATAGAAAAACAGACACCGAACATGTCTTGGCTGATTTGGGATAAGGAGGAAAATGAAGTCAATTTAAATATTCATCAGCCAATTGCTTTAATAAATGGCACTTCTTTGTAACAACCATTTTAAAACATCCACTTATGTTTCTACTCAGCAGTGTGCTTGTACCCTGCAACCAGATGACTCACAAAAACCCAGCTACAATCACGACGGGTCACAAATCTCTCAACACTCATGTTTGTTCTTCTTTGTCTGATGCCTGGAGTGTTTTATTGACTTCAGGCGACTGAGCTAAGTCTCCATTTTGTGACACATTTTGCTGCCATTTTACGATGCTGTGGTTACATAGTTGTGTGGTGTTTATAATAGAGAAACGAGTCCTCTATTCTGCCATTATCAGTCAAAGAAAGCTATTAAATGATGGAAATTACTCAAATAACACCCACTCAAAGCGCCATAATGACAACAAACATCAACATTTTCATAATCATTATTACAACAAGCTAAACAGCAAACCTCCTCCACTGATACTGATGCAGCCATGCCAACTCCAATGTCTTAAAAAACCAAGTCTTTGGTAAACTGTGGGCTAATGTCATACAAGAGCATTGATTGAGGTCGTTTATTGACTAATATCTTCTATTCTAGTGTATAGTTCTGTTTACAGGCTACTACATTCTGTTCTAGTGTATAGGAGTGTTTATTGAGGTTGTTTATAGACTAATATCTCATATTCTGGTATATAGGAGTGTTTATTTAGGTTGTTTATGGAATAGTATCTTCTATTCTAGTGTATAGGAGCATTTATTGAGGTTGTTTACAGGCTACTATATCCTATTCTGGTAAATAGAAGTGTTTATTATGATTGATTATGGACTAATATCTCCTATTCTAGTGTATAGTAGCATTTATTGAGGTTGTTTACAGGCTACTACATCTTATTCTAGTGTATAAGAGTGTTTAATGAGGTTGTTTATGGACAAATATCTCATATTTTGGTGTATATCAGTGTTTATTGAGGTTGTTTATGGAATAGTATCTTATATTCTAGTGCATAGGAGCATTTATTAAGGTTATGTACAGGTTACTGCGTCCTATTCTATTGAATATGAATGTTGAGGTTGTTAATGGAATTTTTCCTCATATTCTAGTGTATAGTAGTGTTTATTGAGGTAATTTGTAGACTATATTCTCCCATTCTATTGTAAAGGAGTGTTTCTTGAGGTTGTTTATGGACTTTTCTTATTTTAGTGTATAGAGGCATTTATTCAGGTTGTTTTTGGAATCATTTATCCTATTCTTGAGTATAATAACATTTATTAAAGTTGTTGATAGACAAATATGTAAGAGCTATAGTACTTAATGCAAATTAAGACAAATAAACAAATGTATTGATTTGGCAAAACTCAAATGCAAATGTATGCAAAAGTGCATTAAAGGCCTTAATATATGTCAGAAATAGTTAAAAACATATTATAAGGAATTCCAGTAAAGCTCAGGCCATTTGTGTACAGGAAGGACGAGTTGGCTTGTAAGAAAAATGACAGAGTAAAGAATAAATGAAGCTAGAATAGTGATAGACATTTAAGACAATTATAGAGAGACAGAGAGCAGAGAGAGAGAGAGAGAGAGAGAGAGAGAGAGAGAGAGAGAGAGAGAGAAGGCTAGGGAGGTAGAAGAAAAACAGGAACAGCAAACAGAGAAAAAGGAGGAACATAAAAAAGAGAGAGAAGGAAAGAAATTGAAAGAAAAGGGGTTGGGAAGAGGAAAAGGTGAAATAGAGGAAGAGGAAAAGGTGAGAGAGGGTAGAAAAGAGGAAAAAGACAGACAAAAAGGAAAAAAGAGAGGGGGAGAGAAGGGGAGTAAGAGGGGGAGTAAGAGAAAAAGAAAAAAATGAAAAGCTGGCTCAGGGCAAGAGGAAAGAGGAGCTCAGAGGAAAAGATGAGAAGTGACAAGGTGAAACAGAGCATGATGGGATATCTCTCTGGGACTGGGCTGTATATGAGGTTATGTAAGGAAAACTCATTTATAAACTCATCCATGGAGAGGTGAGCACTGCTAGAGTTTCAGCTTCAGCTCAGTGGAAAAAATAACCTAGCTAGAACGGAGTTCTGTTCTGGGGAAATGGAAGCTACATGACTACACCAACAGATAAACACGAATAATCAACTTATGCTTTTTACAGTGGAATGCAAGTGGATTTTCACAATTTTAGCATAATTTTAGCATAAATGGAGATGTAAACAAAGTCATTCAAAATAGTTTAATGTCAATAAGTTTCATTGTCAAGAACTTGTTTTTACACTGGTGGTGATGAGAACAACGAGTCACAATGTCTACAATACAAATGTAGCCATTTTATTTACTAACTAATACTACCAGTTAACCTACATGTGTCCTCTGAGTTTTATTTGTGATATTGATAATGATAGTGTTAAATCAGACAAGAAGTTTCCTTTGGAAACTATTGTGCTTAACTTTTTAAATTGTTAAAATATGTTTTAGATCAAAACCTTTTTGGTTGTTTTTGCTCATTGTGTTGTCTCAAATTTAAATACGTAGTTTAGTCAAAAATGCTAATGTTGCTCATAATAAATGAAAGTAAATAGCCAAAAATTATAAGGATGAAAATATCATCATGCTAACTGATGCCAGCTTGTATTACTAGTTGGTAGCCACCAATTAGCAATACAGAAACACTATCATGCTAACTGGTGGCTCCTGTATACAGAGTTGGTCACCTGCAGTTACCTTTATCAAAATACTATCAACCTGACTGGTGGCTATTAGCTTGTATTCAAACATAGTTGCCACCTGTATTCTTGTTAGTAGCCTAACGTGACCAGATGTCCCCGTTTTCCAGGGAGAGTCCCCATTTTTGGTGGCCTGTCCCGAGCAATGTGCCCGTTTTTAACTGTGAATTAAAAACACACTGGAAAGTCAGACCTGGGCTGATCCAGCAGCCAGTATTTAATTCCTATTTAGTGCACTATGTAGGGAGAAGGGAGACATTTGAAAATCAGCCCCAGCATCAGGGTTAAGGGGCGCCATTAGGTTGGTGCTATATAAGACTTGTGGTGGTAATTTGGTGACCAAAAAGTACGTATAAATGAAGGTTTTTGCTTTAAACGGTGCTGTGTTATGTGTTATGTTCGTTGTTATATGACAGGAAGTATACAGCGACGGGTGACTGAACATTCTTTTCCTCATTCAACAGTCAATGGTTGCTTGACAATGATACCATACTCTAAAGGAACTATATTTCTTGGTGGAATCCTTGTTTATGTCCATCATTATTACTAATAACTGAGTGTTGTGTATTTTATCGTATTTGGCCACTGTTTTAGAAAAGCAATAAGGTTATTGCTTTACTCCACCACTTGCCAAGTTGCCAAGTTATAGAGAAAATGGCAGAAAACTGCAGACAACTGGCTTAGACTACCTTCAATTGTTCATTGGAAGCTGATACTTATGAGTTTGGAGGTCTTAAGTATAATACGAGATGTGTTCAAGTGGTTTTGGTCGAAAACAAAATGCACAGCCTGTAAAAATCGTTTTTTGTTTTCTTTTGTTTTTTTATCATCAAAGAGAGTAAATTATTATGCGTTTATGGATTAGCAGTTTATTCTCAGTGTGTTTTTTTCCAGTTAGAAGCATAAAATCCCATAGCATATGTTCACGTACCAGTCTTTTTGCATGTACAGTAAAAAGACTTTAGGCTGCAGTGTTCTTGTGGCTGCTGAATAACTGAAACACAACTAGTTTACAATACAAATAACAGCATCTGAAATTACCTTTTAAATGACGCCCAACTTGGAAATTATTGAACAATCTGTGTTTCCTGCTAGTAATTATGACATTGTGGTGGCATTCATGTGCCCTCATCTTGTAAATATGATAAGTCAGGACAGGAGGCAGAATTAGTAGCCAGCAATTAGCAAATTATCAAAACAGTACAGAATGTAAATAGATTATAAATGTAATGTAACATATAAATAAATAAATATATAATTAATGGTGAAACTACATTGAATAGTAGAATTTAGCATAAACACTAAAGTAATAAGGCTCCACGTCTATAGGTGAAAGTTCCTTTTTTGTTTGACAGCTGTACATTATTCTGTTTGATTCCTGTTCCAAACAGAACAGGGTTTAGTGTTAAACTGAATCAGCTCATGTCCTTTTCACACACAGGCTGCATCACACATCATCTGCTTATCAATATGCATCCAGCCCTGCGCACACACAGCACTTAGCATTTAGCAAACACCACGTCCACTTCACACCGTCCTTCGCTCTGCATTTCACTAACGGATTGACAGAACATCCTGCCCATGGCGCACTGCACACATACAGACAGGGCTGTACCATCAGTGCTGTGTGCTTGAAGTGTGAATCTGAATATTGCATTACTCCATTGCGTAACACCATGTCTCCTTTAGAGGATGTTTGCTAGCTGTGAAAACTTTCCTGGGCCACTTTATCAGAAATCCCTCTCTTGTAGCTCCACCTTGTGGGTGTACAGTTAGAGACCTGTTGATGCACAGTTTCTTTTAGCCACCCCCTAGCCCTTCATTATGTACAAACTAGGAGTTTCCAATGGCGAGTGGACAAATCCTGCATCTCCCCTACAACTGATTCCTTACTTTTCTTAGAAGAATTAAACTTTTTACACCCATTTGTAACAAAAGAATGTTACATTTGATGTTTCCTTTTGGAAAATGCAACTAATGCAAGCTGGTCTAAGCTGGTGATGTTATAGGTCACTGACAAGATCCAGTTGGACTAGATGAAAACATATCCTATGCTGGTCAACTAGTTAGTTAAACTAGTAGACCAACTTAACAATGTGCAGTCTGTGACAGTTTCTCCAGATTTCCTCTATACCTTAAAACGTGCTGTAAGATGAGCATCAACCAAACCAGTTTAAAATGTTTAAGTTGGTAGACCAGATTAGCTGGTTGTCCAGCATAGGACATGTTTTCATTTGAGTTTAATGATTTAGCTGGCCTACTAGCCAACCAGCCAACCAACTTGACCAAGATGGTCAACCAGCTTGGTCATACTGGTTCACTTACCTGGTCATGTTGGTTATGCTGCTCAGCTAACTTGGCCATGCGGGTAATGTTGGTCGACCAACTTGGTCATGCTGGTCATGCTAGTTGGCTAACTTGGTCATGTTGGTAGTGCTAGTCAACTAATTTGGTCATGTTGGTCTAGCTGGTTGACTAATTTAGTCATGTTGGTTATGTTGGTCATGCTGGTTGACTAACTTGGTAACGTTGATCATGCTGGTCAACCCACTTGGTCATGCTGGTTCAGTCAAAAATGCTCATATTGCTAACAGTAAATGACAGCAAATAGCCACCTGTTAGCATTATAGAAATGCTACATGCAACAGGTGGATACTAGCTTACATAGTTAGTCACCTCCAACTAGTAGCCACTAATTAGCATGATGGAAATGCCATCATGCTTACTGGTGGCTATTGGTTTGCACTCCTGTTTTTTTACCCCCAGTTAGCTTAAGTGAGTAGTTCAGGTCCTGAAAGTAAAAATCCACCCCAGGATTTTGTTCCAGCTGCCTGCCTTCTCTAATTAAAACCCATAGTAGAGGTGTCCAGACAGCTGGAACGAAATCCTGGGGAGGTGCTAATCAGTTATTTTTGCTCAATGCGATGTCACAGATTTGAAGAATCTGTCCACCAAAAGGTGTTCATGTTGCTAACACTGAATGAAGTATTCATTAATCAATATTATTAAATAGTTAATCATCAACAATTAGCATTACAGAAATGCTATTATGATAACTGGTGTCTTGTACTGGTGGTATTCATAACAGCTATTGTTTAGCCATATTTGGTAAGGCTGTTCCTTTAAAACAGTTTCTGACCTGTGCACACGGTCAGTCTGCCTGTAACAGCTGCTATCAGTCGCTACATTTAGCTTTCTTCAGTCAGCACAGAGTCATTTCCACCCAGACAAACCGATCGGACTAGAGTGATGATAGAAAGAGGAGAAAAGTGGGAATAAATGACAAACTGGGGAAGGAAGGTGGGAGAGGGAGATAAAAGACAAAAAGAGATGATTGAGAGAGACGGTTTTAGACGGTGTCGTGTGTGTTTGTGTGCGTCTGTGTGATGGTTTGATTCTGACAGGTAATCTACAGTGCTGTGTTTCAGACTGACTGACCGATGACTTCTGTCCTTCAGTCCTTACACATCTAAACACACTGTAACCTCTCTCTCTCTCACTCTCTCCCTTTCTCTCTCTCTCTCTCTCTCTCTCTCTCTCTCTCTCTCTCACATGTGTGGTCTGGAGATGTCCATGGTGCTGAAAAGAAACTACTAAGAAATATTCATGATTAACAATAAACACACACACACACACACACACACACACACACACACATTGTCATGTGTTGATAAATTCCGCTGTACGAGTGAATACAGAGGATCTGTTCACTCTCATATTCATTCTCCACTTATCCAATCTATTTCTTTCTCTGCTCCATCTTTCTTTTGCTTCTGTTTCTCTCTCTCTCTCTCTCTCTCTCTCTCTCTCTCTTTCTCTCTCCGAAGCCATGAGGGTCTAGATGCTCCAGTCCCTAAAAAGCTCTATTGACTCTGCAAAAAGAAACAAATAATTAAATAAATCACTAAATAAATAAACAACCTTATCTGGCTTTTCTCCAGTTACGATGCTAAAAATAGCAGCAGAAATAGAATAGTTATTGATTTCCCTCTACTGTAACATCTCAATAACTGATGCATCACACAGAGACAGAGACAGTGAGGGAGAGAGAGAGAGAGAGAGAGAGAGAGAGAGACTATGGAATATAGTGTATGAATATAGCACATAGTGTTTACAGAAAGTAAGGCTTCCATTTTGAAGGCCAGAACCCAGATTTTAAGAGGTGCAAACAAAACGGCAAAGTGGCTATTTTAACCTCCCTGTGTGGAACAATACAATACAGTAATATTTCAGTAAACCTGTAAATCCAAATCCATGTGGAAACCAAGACTACATTGTTTGATGTTTTTGTCCGATCCAGCTTATGAAGGGCTTGAATCAACTGATGCACTGAGTCAGGTGTGGTAGAGGAAAAACAAAAATGGTGCATCATATTGGGGACTGGGATTGAAATGGCTGTTGTAAATTGGTGGCCAAATTTATATCACTGTCCACATTATTAGGAAACACCTATGTTGTACTTCCACTTACTGGCCACTTTTAGAGCTCTACCTATCTTATAGGTTCGCTATACAGATGTACAATTACAGACTGTGGCCTGTCTGTAATATACGAGCCCCCCTCTACTCAATTCATCATTGGTCACTGGTCATCACTGGACCACTGTTGTCTTGAAGTTCTCAAGTCTGAAGATTGAAGATCAATCTCAATCACATGGCAGTGGTCGTGGTAGTGTCTGTGGTGCTGGTATGAGTGTCTCAGACACAGCAGTGTTGTCAGCGTCACTGCTAGGTTAAGAGGGGTCCACCACTCAAAAATATTCAGCCAAGAGGAGCTTTGTGGCCAGAAACTGACCAGTGATTAAGGGCTAGAGAATGACCAACACAAACTGTGCTTCAGCAGATGAGCCACAGCCTCTAACTGCACACCAGCAAGGCCGAGGGGTAATAAAGTGGCCAGGAAGTTAACTTTAGATTCTAATTTAAGAAAATATTTCTTTTGATATCAAACACAGACAGGACTGACACTCCGCTCAGGTATGAAATGAAAATGGTTCCCATGGCGCCTCAGTGGCAAAAACAAACACGGCTCTAAACGTTTCACATGGCCAATCCGTCAAATAAAGCCATCTGCTAATTCCCAACAAATGGCTGCTAAGACTGAGAGGCTTAAGCTGCTCTTTTAAAAAGCAGCGTCGCGTTTGGCCCTTGTCTTCCAGCCTGGATCTCTCTAAGCAGGCCAGACAGTGGGAAATTTAAATTAGCCTGGGTAATTAATTAGGCACGGCTGAGTGGAGCTTCAGTAATGGGAGTTACCGGAGATGGCAGAAAAAAGTGAGAGACTGTGTGTGGAGGGGTTTGATGATTATGTAGGGAGTTCAAAACTCTTTGCAGTTACGAGTGGCATCAACAAAAGCATGCTGTAATTTCATATGAGTTATTTCTGACTTGTAGCTCATCGAAAAAAGGGTAGCAATTGTGTGGAAAGTGCAGCTTCTAGACTTTCAATCTATACTACATGTGTAGTTGTAAGCAGAAGAGAGGATATTTTATTTTGATTTGAAGTTATAATTAAAAAGAAAAACATGCTTTACATCTTTTGCAGTGTTTGTCATTTTTACGTTGAAACTGAAAGATGTGTACAACATATTCTAGCAAAAGTAACCGGAACTACTTTTTCAGAGTCGGAAAATTAGTAAGGATAACTAACTTTCTAAACTAATAACAACAGCTTTGGTAAGACATTCTCTCACTCTGTCTCTTCATAACATCTGTAATATTAGAGTGAAATAACTGAAGTTTCAAATTTGCCTTATATAGTTATGTATTTCAAATTGGAGTTTATTTGTGGCATTCAGCAACTGCTCATTGACTTCTATTATAAGTCAAGGGGAGTTAAGGAGTTTTCCATTCTTTTCTAGATGCAGGGAGATGTGTCAAAGTTAGTGTCTGTGTAAACTGACTATATGCTTCCGATACAACAAATAGAGGTCAGGTTGAAAAAATTCTGTATTCCTTCAGACGAGTATACGGAAATCCTAGTGGATGCACAGCGTATAGCTGCATATCACATACACTACACCACGGCAGGAAACCTCCTGCAACTCTTGACCAGGACTAAAAAGGACAAGAAGAGAGACAGAGAGAAAAGAGAGAGGAAAAGAGAGGAGTTTTGCTTGAGGCTGTGCTAAAATAGCTCCATTATCCGAGGGGGTGAGAATGTGGAGCAGTAAGGGAGGATTGGGTACATGCTCTATGACCGGAGCGCGCCTTTGTTCCCTCTCACTCCCTAGGGGTTAGTCTGGTGTATGAACACTTTTTTTATTCCTTCTGTCCTCATAATGACTCAGCCTGCCTCATGTTTGACTCTGAGATGTAAAACCTTCCAAAAGGAGAGACGTGACACCTTTAAATGGCCCATAACATGAAGAAAACAATGTTCCTCTTTTTTCATTTGATGTAGTATGTAAACATTCTTAATATTCAAAACATACCACTTATTCTCCAGTCTTTACAACCCATATATGGAAACTAAGGTATTTTTGGCACCGGAACACCTGGATAACAAAGCGATGGCCTAGCAACATCTTGGCAACCACCTGGAACACCACAGCAATGAGCTAGCAACATCTTGGCAAGCAGCTGGATTATGATAGCAATGGCCTAGCAACACCTTAGCAACCACCTGGGATAACAAAGCAACGGCCTAATAACACCTTACCAACCACCTGGGATAACAAAGCAACGGCTTAACAACATCTTACCAACCACCTGGGATAACAAAGTAACGGCCTAACAACATCTTACCAACCACCTGGGATAACAAAGCAACGGCCTAACAACACCTTACCAACCATTTGGGATTTCAGCAAAAAGCTTTGTCAAGCCAACTTTTGCTTTTCAAGCTGAATTTAAAAAATGATTTATAGTTTTATGTTCATCTTATATGTTATGAACACTTCTGTTCTCTTATGCAGGCTAAATACTAAATACCTTTTCATTTCATTGTGCCTTGTGTATTTACTTTTATATTTTAACGCTTTTATTTTTGCCAATATAAAATGCTTTGAATTTACCTCCAAATAAACATATGTAAACATCCAAAGGCAAGCTGCTACAATATATTGTATTGCAAAGGACCTACTGTCCAACAATAATAAACGCCATTGAAAGTCCAAGGCTAACATGATGGAAGTGAGATTTTTTTTGATGATAATATTAAGAAGTCTTCATTCCTGCTTTAAAAAGAGAACATATTTAAAGGAGAACCCTGGTGACAGCTTTTGTCACTCCCTGAATACCAGCAATAGCTGTAATTATTGAGTAATGATACTTTTACAGGAGTCCATGTGGACGCTTTATTTAAAATGAGCGATTGGAGCTTCATTCTTTCACTCCAGATGGAGGAAAAGAGAGGGAATATGATTAAATCTGATTGAATGTGTGGCTTCTTCACTAAGGAGACAATCAGAAGCAAGGCCATCTGTGATTACACAAAGAAGAGACAATAAGTTTCCTAAGAAATGCAGTAATAATCATCTTGTCATTTTGCAATATGAGAGATTCGCCTTCTTTTACTAAGCCATTGTGAAGTCCTGCTTTTGTTATAGTCTTACAAAGAGTGAAAAAGAAAAAGGAAAAAGGGCCCTGAGTTTCCTCAAAAAAGAAAAGAGAAATGATAAAGTGCTGTAAGGACAGGCCAGGTGGATTTTGACTGATGGTGTAAATTAGTAAGCGGTGTGAATTAAGGGCAGAGTCTTGGGTGGAAAAGCATGAAGATTGGATCGATGGCTCTTTTGGGGACAACCTAAACTCAGTTTGATTAGACTTTGGGATTGTGGATGACTGTAATTTAAGTCGTTGTCTTCTTTCTGACAGCATCCGTACACACACAAACAAGCCAGACAAACCAAATCAAGCTTTCATGCTTCTCCATTAGCTGCTGTATTGGGAGTGAGTAATGGGAGGTGATGTGCTGTAATCATGATGGACACACAAAGGTCCATTTCAGAACTATGGACGATAAAATTGATTTAAAAAATACCATTCAAAACCCTTACAAAAAACAGCCGAATACAATAGAAACTATAAGACTTCTGTTCTACATACATGCTGTACAATATGATACCATGCAAATATACATGCATATGCATATTACAGTACATAAACCTATGCCTGCGCATATGCTAATATATTAGTATGTGGATAGCATATTACATCAGGGCTAATAAAGCTTGTGGCTCACAAGTTAGCTCAAAGCTAGCTGGGGTAACATATTACATCAGGCCTAACGTGTTAGCTTGTGGCTAGCAAATTATCTCTAGGCTAAAGTATTAGCTCATTGCTAGCATGTTGGGTCAGGTATAACATAGCTTGTTGTCAGTAGAGGTGGGTAATCCAGGTCCAAAACGTAAAAACCCTCCCCAGGATTTTGTTCCAACTGCTTGACTTCTCTAATTTGCTCAAACCAGCAGCAAAGGTGTTCAGGCAGTTGGAACAAAATCCTGTGGAGGGTTTTTACTTTTTGGGCCTGGATTACCCACCTCTAGTCGCCAGCATGTTAGCTCATGGCTAACTTACTAGCTTGTAACTAGTGTGTTAGATCAGGCCTAAAATATTAGCTAGCTAGTGCATTAAATCAGATGATGAACTTGCGGTTAGAGATTGAGGCAAAACTCCTATGGTATATTTATCATAATATATATGCAATATTGTGTCCAAAAATGCCGCAAATAGACAATTATAGTATAATATTCATTTTTTAATCGTTTTTATTGTTCAGGAACAATGTTTGAAGAATTGAATAAACATTTAAGAATAACTTCTTGGTGACCAGCTTATAATGTGCAATAGTATTTAGTGTAATACTATCAGTTGTGTCTACATGATACACTGTAAAGAAATGAACAAAATTATTTAATATAACAAGTGATTGCAAAGTGAATGAATGTAGAATTGCTATATTCCACACAACTGCAACTAAACGGCTTGTTCTGAAGCTGAATTCATTTCTGCTTGAAAAGAAATCTAAAACAAAGAACACCACAAATACAGAGGTCATGCAGGACAGAGTCAACGAGAAAGAAAGAAAGAAGGAGGCGGAACGTTCCATCACGGAAAATCGCCCACTAAAGGTTTCCAATTGACCCCATCAGGAGCATCTCCATCTCTGAGTGGGCTGAGTGGCTTTCAATCAGAACGCATTGTTCCTGGAGTAGGCCTTCGCTTCAGCACAGTCACGAGCCAAACGCTGACAGAACCAAACACTCTTTACCTCAATATAGCATTTGCATTGAGGACTGTAGAGTGCCATTAGTAATTAATCAGCCAGGACAGATTCATTTGAGAAAATAAAGCCTTCATAGTCACAGTTTTCGTTGGTGATAACAAACTCATGCTTTTATATGAATTACTTCTCACTTCATTGAAACAAGTAGAGAAAATGTGTTGAAAGTGCAGACCCTAGACTTTCAGCCCATATCACTTTTGTTTATATTTTATTATGATACGAATTTGATGAAAAGCTATTATCGGGAGCATAGTCTTATTTTGCGCAAAGGAAAAACATCTTTTACATGTTTGCTATTTTTGTTGGGGGAAAAAGACAGAAATGTAGGCTATGTAAGTAGCTATGCAATCAATAATGTAATTACACCTCTCAGGACCTATAAGGCAAGCGGAGATCCTGGAGTGGCCAATGAGTGGGAGTACAGGGTTGGTGTCTCCAATAAAGTGGCCAGTGTGTAGATGTGAAAGGTACCAGTTACTTTCTTATGATAATATGATAATATAAGCCTAATAGGGTAATGTATCTCAGTGAAAGGCCCTTATTCTCTAAATGGTCATTGCGATACAGAAAGCTTTGTTGTAGGTCATAAAATCACAATTAATGCTAAAGAGCCAAGCAGTCTACTTCTTTTTGTTCAGGATCAGCAACCATCTTTTCAGTAATGTTAAAAAGGCTTAATCACAGGAGAGCTCACTGAGGGCTGGAGGACCCTAGCTGTTTTTTACAAATGAGGCCAGAATAGCCCAGAATAAGCTACTGCGATTAGCCGTACCATTCAGTCTGCTGATTGGCCGGGGGTAAACACGATAAATCACGATTAGCTAGCAGGAATCAGTTAAAGCTGAGGCAGAAAGAGAGGAAATGGACACTGAATTGTCCGGCTGCAGGGTGGACTATCCAGTTGCTTTTCAATAAAGTGATGGATCATGTTCATTAATGGGTGGGGATGGTGGGAGTACTTTAACAAGCTCTACTGTTTTTCTGGTCAGGCTGCTTTTTTTCTCTTAATGTCTGCACTGAGTCCATTAATGATGTTGAGGAGTGCTCAGATGACTCAGGAGGAAAATGCCACTCAACGATCTGTGACTACATGACACAGCCACAGACTGAACTGGGGTCAATTCTGACTAAAGGTATCATAACCTTTACAAATATTCTTTAAAAATATGGCAAAATATCTATACTTCTGAAAATTCAAACACAGTGAAAATTCAGTAGCCCTTCATTAGAAGGCTACCTACATAGTGATCACATATGTGCATAACAATTGAATAATATATTTAAGAACGCAATACTACAGTATTTTCAAGCAGCTTATATCTGCATTCACAAGATGACATAAGATCTTTTAATGGATATTGACATACGGCTCTTAAAGTGATGGACAGTTGTTCCATTTATAACACTGTTAGGAAGCCTCATTCCCAAGTAATGAAACTTATAAGCCAGAAACCTAATAAAGATCACCATTTGCTAGTTCTGTGAGAAGAGCCCTTAAGCTAAGGGAAAACATGTATGAAAATGGCATCAACATCAGGGCATCAACATCTTTCATAGCACTGATATATGGTGTTCTTAATGAGGTATCTGCCTTATTATGTTCCATTCTTTGGGAATAATGCTTCCTAACAGTGTTACAAATGGAACAACTGCCCTCATGTTAGTTTAAGGGACCTTATATCAATACATAAAACATAACCCATAAAGCATCTTACGCCATCTTGCAACATAAGCTGTCCATAAATATTCAAGTACAACTTTTTAAATACGTTATTCATTGCTAATATAAATGTTATGAAGTCTCTATATAAGTAGCATTAAAGTAAGGTCTTACTGACATAAGACATGAATACTTACATTTACATTTGTTTGCATTCTTTCAAGAGCAATAATTTACCAATCAAACCTATCTAGATCTCATTTACTCTCCCAAATAGTAACTTTACAGAAGAAGGCAAAACTCTGTTCTGAACTTTTAATGCAAGCTGATATACAGAGGTATTTTAGTGGTTCTGGAGCATTTCTATTGGTCCATTCATCATGAAATAAAATAATATAACATTAAATGTACAATCATAGTTTACCAATGGGACATATTAGAAAACTTTTTTTTTTATGGGTGTTATAGAGTATGTGTATACAGTATGTGAAATATACAGTATGTATTATATCATACACTCTCTGGCCAAAAGTATGTGGACACCTGACTATCACACTGACATAAGTTTGTCGGACATCCTATTACAAAACCGTGGGCCTTAATACGGAAGTGCTCCCCTTTTGCAGCTATAACACCCTCCACTCCTCTGGTCTTGTGGGAAGATTGGAATGTGTTTGTGGGATCTGATCCAACTGATCCAACTTGGAAGAGAAGGCCTGGCTCGAATGTTTGAATTTATCCCAAAGGTGTTCAATGGGGTTGAGGTTAGGCCACTGGATTTTCTCCACACTAAACTCATCAGACCATGTCTAGGAATAGGAAAGGGCCTTCCCCTAATTGCTGGAAGCATATAATTGTCTAAAATTCCTCGTGTGTGCAACACACTTGGTGAAATAAAGTGATTCTGATTCTGATTCATTACTCCAAAGAACATGTTTCCACGGCTCCGGAGAGCAGTGGCGGCGTGCTTTACACCATAACAGCCAACGCTTAGCACTGCACATAGTGATCTTAGGTATGTGTGCAGCTCTAGCATTTTTATGCTTTATGCACTTCGGCACTCTGCCCGCTCTGTGTTTGCGTGGCTTCCATTTCACAGTAATAGCACTGATAGTTCACCAGGATAGACGTAGCAAGGCAGAAATTTCACATCTTATGACAGAGCCATGCAATTCTACTGTCAGCATGCTTGATTTTATACACCTGTTAGTAATGGGTGTGGCTAAAACACCTGAACTCAATAATTAAGAGGTGTAACCATATACGTTTGGTCATATAGTGTATATGAACCTCATAAGCTCTATATTTCATTTTCTGTCATTTCTGAGACATTAGAGCAAATTGCATTTCTTCAAATTCCTCTTTTGTGCCACATTTACACTTGAAAGCACAAACAGTCCTTTTTTGTAATTTTGCCTATAATTTCCTGACTTCATCATATAGAATTCAGAGTACTTTTTTCCTTTGAAAAGATATTTTTTAAGTGTAGGTCTATGATCAGAGTAAGAACAGTGTTCAATCATAAATCATGCTAAATTATGCCTTCCTGCATGCATCACAGTTTCAGTTGACTCTTTTCTGAGAAGAAAAACTCAAAAGGAGAGTGAAGACGGAAAAGAAAGAGTGAAAATGTATACGAACCAAATGAAGAGAAATGCAGAGAAACTGTACAGAATCATAATCATATTTCAGCCGCGGAGCCGTGCAGTAACCACCCCCATATTTGATCATGTTTATTGTCTGAAACCATCTGCAGCTGATAACCCTTGACTGAACAAGCTGTTAGCCGGGCCGAGAGGGAGTAGAGAGGGAGAAATCAGCCGTGATTTAAAATGGCTCCATCAGCACACACACACCGCTGTGAGCGCAAAACCATTGAGAGGAAATGACACACACACAGAGGCCTGCCATTCTTAATGCATGTCTACAAATGATTATATTACATTTTCAGCCAAATGACACAAAAAACTGCTAAACTCCTTCTGTTTGGCTGGAAAAGTACAGCCATGCACCTGAATGTATTCTAAATGGCCAATTTTTCAAGCAATGTTTACGTATAAAGACTCTCATAAAGTCTTTATGAAGCCAGATGAAACAGATTTTTCCTGCATATGTGATGATAATCTGTTTTTTTCCTTCTAATCCAATATTTTCCATTCTAATTCGTACATATTACTATGTTAAAATATACATTCACTGGGCACAACAACTACCCTGCACTTCCACTCACTGGCCACTTTTTTAGAAACCCATTATATAAATGAGCCCCATTATATAAATGAGCAATTCTAGACTGTAGCTGATCAAACTCCAATTATCATTGGAGGCTGCTGGTGTCCAGATATTATGGAAGTACGGAGAGGCCATGAGGTAGTTAAAATTTGCTGGATTGTTATCTTGAAATAACAAGTTAACTATCTTGTGATCTCAAGATGACAAAAGTTGTTATCTCCAGATATTGTAGTTAATTATTTTGCAGTGTCAAGATAAAAGTTGTTAATTTGAGATCACAAGATATTTAACTTGTTATCTCAAGATAAACACCTTTGTCATCTTGAGATCACAAGATAGTTAACTTGTTATCTCAAGATAACAATCCAGAAAATTATAACAACAGCTCATGGCCTCTCCGGACTTCCGTAAGATATCATTAGGGTGGTGGATCATTCTCAGCACAGCAGTGACACTAGCATAGTAGTAGTCATGGTAGTGTGTGTGGTGCTGGTATGAGAGTATCAGACACAGCAATGTTCCTCAAGTTTTTACACATATCAGTGTCACTGCTGAGTGGACCACCACCCAAAAATCAAAACAAGTCAAAACAAGAGCAGCTCTGTGGTCAGAAACTGACCATCAATGAAGGACTAGAAGATGCCTAATAGAAACTGCATCAACAGATAAGCTACAGTCTGCAACTGTATACCAGCAGGGTGGAGCTACAGGAGAGGGGCTTCTGAAAACATGTCCAAGGAGGGTACTCAGACCCAAAACTATTCATTTTATAATGTGAATTCAATTACTAGGATTCAGAGCCACTAGCCTAAGAGATTTCCACTACTGCCCTGAGCTTATTTGTTTTTGGCTCTGGGCACAAACAGAGCAGGCCTGGCATTTGTCTTATGTAACTTAAAATCCATTTGCTGTGCTCCCTCTAACTATGTTGAAGGGGTATTTCCCTGCTGTTGAAGCAAATTGCTTTAGCTTTGGCCTCCACTGCAGTGTACTGTATGACAACAGAGCGATTTCAAGTTGTCCAAAAAAAAAAAGCATCTTGTAATCAATGCCCAGCAGGTATAAACCATGATTGCATCTCTTGTTCCAAAAAGGCCAAAGCTTTTGAGAAAGGAGTGGTTATTAGGAAAGACGGCGCTGCTGTACGTGCAGCTCTTGTCCTGATGACGGAGAATGGATGGAAATTTCCATCACGGTCCGAGAAGCAAAGAGGGTAAAGCGGCACGGAATTGAAAAATCAACACGATGGCTTCAGAAGTACTATTAGGAGAGGCATGCAATCTGCATGTAAATAGAGGAGCATCACCAGGGGGGCTGGCCGTTCTGTTCTAGAGCCGAACATTTCTTTTTAAGTAATGATTTGGCCAAAAACCTAATTTTCCTCCTTACCCCAAATGTCTAACAGCCAAGACATATTTTGTGTCTGAAGTTTGCTTCTATAGTTTTGCACTGAAGCTACGAGGCTAGTGTAGCTAAAAAGCTTTTTAGTGTGCTAATTAGCATCATGCTAACTGTATGCCTATCATCATGTGCTTCTTAAGTAATCTTAAACAGACTTGCCTATGTGGCTTGTGACACTGTATGACACACTGTTATTTATAAACATGCACTAAAGTTATGTTAGCATGGCTAAAAAGAGTAGCATCAACTTTCTGAAAATTTTGTCTGTACTTTAGTCCATGTTTATAGATAAATGTTGTCGTGCAGTGTCAGAAACCACATATGCAAGTTAACCAGCATATCAGTATCCAAAACACAACATATGCTGGTTTTGCTGGTGACCAGCTATGTTGGTCTATGCTGCCTTTTCTGCTAGGGCTACAAAAGCATTGTTAATAGAATGGAACACTCTGGAGTAGCCGCACATGAGTCTAAGGTCACCATACTCAATGCCAAGCATCAGCTAGTAGGGTATAAATATCCTAGCATTGGGCTGTGGAGCAGTGGAACTGTGTTCTGGGATGAGTTGGAGTGGAGTTTGTGGTCCAGAACTAATCATCCAACATTAGTACCTGACCTCTTGTGGCTGAATGCAATCAAATCCTCACAGCAATATTCCAACATCTAGTGTACAGCCTTCCCAAAAGAGTAGAGTCTGTTAATGCAGCAAAGGTGGGCAAACTCCCTATTAATACCCTTTAAAACTGGTGTTTCAGGGTTTTGGAGACGGTGTGCATGTGTGAACCCTAAAATAGCCCCTCCTTTCACACAACAATCTGTCGTTCATGTCCCGCTATGCTGAACTCTCTCCATCCTTCATTTCTCTCCATCAGTGTGTGTGTGATGCACTGCAACGTCCGTCTCACACGAACACACACTCAGCCACACTGCACACCAGTCAGCCATGAGAAGTCTACCTTCTCTCTCTCCTTCACTTTCTTTGTGTCTTTCTCTATCTCCTTCCTTCTTCTACCTCTCTTGTTCTGTCTTTTTTGATCTGTTTCTATTCATCTTTCTTCTTTTTCTGTATTTATCCTTGTTTCTTTCTCCCTATATTCTCCGCCTTTCTTTGTTTTCCTCTCTCTTTATAACTCTATTTCTCTCTTTCTCAATTCTCAGCTTCTCTTTCTCTTCCTGTTTCTCTTTCTATGTATTTTTTGTCGTTCCCCACTTTCTGCGTCTATCACTGTCTTTCTCTTTCTCCATCCATTTCTTGTCCTCTTTCTCTTTCTCTGCCCTCACTGATTGAGTTTCTCCATAATTTTCTTGAGCGACTCACACTGATAGCCCTGCCGTGACCTCTCTGTGACCTTTGTGTCCGGCGCAGTCCAGCTGGCTCAGCAGATGTGTGTGTGTATACGTGTGTGAGAGCGTGCGTGTGCGTCTGTTGCTGCTGTAAGCAGAGTGGACCTGCGGGCTGCGAGCGAGCTCAGCAGAACAAGAAGAGGAACAACAGGACGGAGGAAATTAGCTTTAGTGTACAACAGCTGTTACTGTTTGTGACACAAAGAGAAACAGTGCAGGTCAGAGACAGACTCAGACTGGACAAACTGCTTACACTGACTTTAACCCTATCTGACCAGCTCCTATTCTAATATAGCAGAGTTTATTGAGGCTGTTTGCAGACTAACATCTCCTATTCTAGTCTATAGGAGTGTTTTTTTGACATCGAATGTGGGCTAATATCTCATATTCTAATGTATAGGAGTGTTTACTGAAATCACATGTGGGCTAATATCTCTTATTCTAGTGTATAGATGTGTTTATTGAGGTCAACTATGGACTAATATCTTGTATTCTAGTGTAAAGGAGTGTTTATTGAGGTTGCTTGTGGGCTAATATGTCCTATTCTTGCATATATACCATTTAGGAGTGTTGATTGAGGTTGCTCATGGATTGATGTCCCCTATTTTAGTGTATAGAAGTGTTTAGTTAGAGTTGTTTATGGACTTATGTCTTACATTCGGGTGTATAGGAGTGCTTATTGAGTTTGTTCATGTACTAATATCTCCTTTTCTAGTGTATGGAGTTTATCAAGGTTGTGTATGGACTAATGTCTCCAAATCTAGCATATAGGATTATTTATTGAAGTTGTTTATGGAGTAATATCCCCAGATCTAGCACATAGGTGTGTTTATTGCGGTTGTTTATGGGCTAATATCTCCAAATCTAGCATATACGAGTGTTTATTGTGGTTGTTTATGGACTAATATCTCCAAACCTAGTGTCTAGGGGTGTTTATCAAGGTCGCTTGTGGGCTAATATCTCCATATCTAGCATATAGGAGTATTTCTTTGAGGTTGTTTATTGACTTAGCTTTAGTCAAAGTGGAATTTCAAAGGAGAATGAAAAGAGTCCAAAGATTTAAAGCTGTCACCAGAAAATAACTTGTAAGCTGTTTTTTTCCACTGCAACAGCAAACACTTTCAAACAATAACACCACTCCCGCTGGTGTGTGCAGTGTGTTTCGCTGATTTCTGATTGGTTCTCCTGCCCCCCTGCAGCACTGAATTAAACTCCAGTTTGAAGCTTTGCTTTGACAGTAATTCCTGTTTGTCTCGTTAACCTCACACTGGGTCTGACGCAGCAGGCTGATCAATACTGGTGTATCAATATCCCTTTCACTTTTACCCTCAAAGGTCAAACTGAGACATGACCTTCTCCCAAATTACCATCAAATATATTTACACAAAACTATTGACACAGGATGTTAAATGTTTTGGGACACGGAACTCTTCAAAATGTTTGTCCGATGCAAATGAGCAAACTTTGTTGTATTTTCGGCAACTTAAAAGGAAAAGTCAAAGATGTAAACAAAGATGTAAACAAGGTCATTCAGAGTGGTTTGATGTGAAATGCAAATACCAAGTCAGAATTGTTCACAGTGGTGGTGATAGGAACCAGATGTCTGAAGAGTTTAATGCCCCTAAAAGCTCCCTTACAGAGAGTTACCACATAAAATGGTTATGAATAAGCTGCCTGAGACATTGTTTTATGATCATTTGAAAAGTCTTTGGCCCAAAACATATTTTTTGAAATCCATTTTTTTGTTTTTTTTTGGTTTTGAATAGTGTATAAAATGGCCATAATTGGATCGTAGACATTGTGACCTCTGGTTCCTATCACTACCACTGTAATGAAAACTGAGGTAAGTTTCTCTACAATTAACTTAGAAAATTTGAAAAACTGGTGGAATTCCCCTTTAACTTTCAAGGGCCCATATCATACATTTCCTTAAAAAACAACATTTTTGTGGATTATTTACCAAAAATGATGATAATTCATTTTAACACATTTTAACACGTCCAACCTCTCTTACAATTAAACAGGGTTTTTTGTTACTGTGCCTTTAAGACTGATATAAGATAAATAAGCCTGTGCCCACTGCAGCCTTAGATTTCAATTCTTGGCTGACAGAAGCCGAACCCAACGTGGTCTTTTGCTGTTGTAGCCCATCTGCCCCAAGGTTTGATGTTTGATGTTCGGTAAGTGTATGTAAATGAGCTGGCGCTTGTGACTTCACAGAAACAATTAATTTAATGCTGGCTGTTTTTGCAGCATAGTTTCCTTACATGGACTGGAGAATGAATTGTATATTTTGAAACCTTAACAATGTTTACATAAAACTCATTTATTTCCAGGAAAGGAAAGTCATTTTTTCCATGATATGAGCCCTTTAATGCATGTGACTGTATTTCGATATGACAGTGGATATATGCCAATGCTTACTCATTTCTGTCAGCCCCAATAATAAATTAATGGTTATGTCCTTCAATTCAGTCTTAGATTAGAGATGCGGTTCTCACCTGCAAAGTGAAATTCTGTGATAAGTGAACACAGCCTGGTTATAGACTGTTTCTTGTTGACATGAAAATGAATCGCCATGCCAGTCGGGTGATAAAAAGCTTTCCTTTTCTAGGTCAGGCTGACATTGGGGGGTGTTCGGGGGGTGGATGATGAGGTTACTCCCCCTGATATGAGCAGCAGAGAGAAAATAACATGCTAACAGGAAAACCTGGAAGTGTTAGATGTTCTGTCCGTTAAAGAGCCTATATCCCTCTATTTTTCCTGTATTTTATTTTTCCCCTTGAGGTCCACTTAGAATATTTGTGCAGGTTTGTGTACGAAAAACAGGCACAATTAATTTTGACACAACCGTTTTACAACCTCTCGTTATCCCTTAGAATTGAACAGGCTGTTTTTGATACTGTGGCTTTAAGACTGATATATGCAAATGAGCTCTGCTCTAGATAGATATATGGAAATGTGTCATTTTTTGTGACATCAGAAAACAGCAAAGAAGAAGCTGTTTTTGCAGCTTAGTTTCCATATATATGGACTGTATGGAGCGTAAAGTGTTTTGTAGGCTGTTGTGGTTCTGTTTGACTCTCATACACACACACACACACACACACACACACACACGCACCAATAATCACTCATCATCTGCTTAATCCCATAATTATGCATATGGACACCAATTTCCCAGCAGGCATCTTTTTCTCTTTCTTTCTTTCTTTCTTTCTTTCTTTCTTTCTTTCTTTCTTTCTTTCTTTCTCTCTCTCTCTCTCTCTCTCACCTCGTCCTCCCCTCCCATTTCTCATTCTCTTTGCCTTCCTGTGACTCTCTCCCTTCTCTCTTCATCCTTTTTTCTCTCTCCACTTCCCTCACTCTCTGTTTCTCTCTGCCTCTCTTCCCCACTCTTTCTCTCTATCTCTCTCCCTCACTCGTTCTCTCTTTCACTCTCTCTCCTTTATCTCTCCCTCACTCTCTCTTTTTTCTCCTTTTTCTCTCTCCCTGTCTGTTTCTCTCTTCTTTCTCTCTGTCTGTCTCTCTCCCTCACTCACTATCTCTCTTTGTCTCTGTCTGTCGCCCTCACTCTCTATTTCTTTCCTTGCTCACTCTCCTCCCTCTCTCTCTCTCTCTCTCTCTCTCTCTCTCTCTCTCTCTCTCTCCACACTACACCAACAAAACTAAATCAGTTCATTAGTATCAGTGTTTTTTTCTTTCATATTAGCAAAGCTTGAACTACACACACACACACACACTTCACACACAGTGCCCTCAATCTATTACAGCACACAGCTCTGAGGAGCTCACAGAAGACCACAGAGCGTCTTCTGTAATAGGCCGCTCGTGTCACGCCCAGTGTGCGTGTGTGTAAATTTATTTGAGTCAGATCTACAGAATTTTTTTCCATCTCACACTGCGAGTTTCAGCTCCACACCGCCGCGTGGCAGGTGTGTATATTCTAAGCGGGGCATTTACCATGCCTGACATGATCCTATTTTGAATGGCTCTTTGCAGTAATAAGGTCATTCGTCTTCTGCTGGAGGCAGAGGATCGTTAGTTGTCATCCTGGCCTGAAGATGGATGTGCTAGATGGAGGCTGCACATTGCTGCAAAATGTCCTTTCTGCTTCCTTTCTAAAGTGCATTTTAGAGATGTAACAATACACATTTCAGATTTGATACTTTTTCCGATTCTGAGGTCAATCTTAGATTTAACTTTCTATATTCTATATGTTAAAAAGTCCTGATTCTACAGAGCTCTAATTCTATTCTACACAGATTGGTGTGTTTCAAATAAGAGTTCTCCAACAGAACACTAGGTTAGTTTGTTAGTGAAAAGAAACTTTTAGAGAAGGCATACTGTAGAAACATGTTTATGGGTCAATATCATTGTAATGTGTCTTTGGTGTCTCCAGCATAGTCATTTACATTTAATACAAATATTGTGAAACAATTAATATATTATGAATATATAGGAATATTAACCTTCACTTTAAAACACATTTCACCCATTTTATACCATGGGGATTTTGACATGTCTGAGGTGCTGCATGCTTAAGTTGAATAACTGTTTTGAGTGTTTAAATAAATAACATTTTAAAAATTTCTATATTGTCTTGAAGTATTAAAGTTGTTAATAATTGAGGCATTTTGCTTAATCATTGTGCCATTTTCATAAAAATATTAATCTATTTAAACATGTCCGAGAATTGCTGTCCACCTTGTCATCTTAGGAAAACTTCATGGGAAAAATAACTTAAGCCACTTTAGGGATTTTTTTTTTGAAAGTTATGAGACCTCAAAGCCACAGTATGCTGATAATGACCCTTATGTTAAAAACTCCATAAAATTTGCTAATGTGTGTGTGTTAGCCAGCTAACTAGCTAATGTGGTTGGGGTAGTTGGGTGTTTGTTAGCAAAATTAATCTAACATTATACAAAGACGGCTGGCTTAAAATCTTTTTAGTGTATTAGCTAGAGTGTAAATTAGTGTGTTATCTAGTTAAAAAACTAGCGTGGTTGGGAAAGCTAACATTAACATTGCCAGCTAAATGTCTGTTTTTACATAATTATTTTTAAAATGAGTTGGATAAAAAGTTTGATAACTTAAGACCACTCTTTTAGTGTGCACCAAGTAAGCTAGCTAGTTAGCTAACACACTGTAAAAAAAATGGCTCTTCAGATCTACTTAAAAAAAATACTTCATGTAGTAACAAGCAATTGAACTAGTTTACTTCAACTACTTTAAAAAACTAGTTAATTTACTTGTTAGCACATGAAGTAAATTTTAGGTAGCCACTGATGAGCCACTTTTTATAGTGTGTTAGCTAGCTAGCTTATTGGGTTGGAGTAGTTCCATTGACTAACTAACCAAATCAAACCTTTCATGTCGAAGAAATCACATCCATTCAAACATGAAGAGGCCATCTTCTACTTCTGTTAGCTCAGGTCAGTCTGCAGGGCTGCAGCTGGATATTTATGCCTGAATGTAACATTTCATGTGGAGAGAAGCCAGAATGAAACCGCTAAAGGCAAACGCTGCGATTACAGCCAGGAGGTGCAGCTCTGGACGATTTCGGCACTGAATAAATGTGCATTTCTGTGTTTCTCCTCCTAACAGCGCACAGCAGGCAGGGCCTCAAAATCGAGTCCCGTTTTTCGCTGCCTTGTTTTTCAGCGGCCATCAAAAGCTCCTTTGGAGGGAGCAGCAGCCAAAGCTGCAGAAGAATATTTGATTACAAAGCTTCTGCTTTTCCTCAAACCAGACAAGATCTAATTCTTTCTGAGAGGGTGTTTTTCTTCCCTGCAAGATGTTGGATGTTTTTTCCACTGCGGGACAATTTGGCTCCACATCCATCAAGGTGTGGGGTTTGAAGGAAATGTTTTTTTTTCAAAATATGGTGTATATTCTGTGTTTTTATGCTGCAGAAACCTTCAGGTTGGGCCTATGAATAACCCAAAGCCTGTACTTCTTGGCCAAAGTAAAAAAAATCCTTTTCGAAACGTGGTTGGTTGTGTTGAGAAAAGTCACTTTCCTTTAGGCGAATTAGTGTAATAATTGAGAAGATCAGCTTTTAAGAAAGCAGAAAAAAAGCAGAAAGAGAAATGATGAGCTTATCCTCACTGTTACAGTGGGGGGAAACTGATCGCGGTGTGGAGATTGTGGTTGCCACGGCAACAGAGGCTCTCGGAGGATGGTGTTAAGACTTTATATATAGCATCTTCCCCTTACACATTCCAGGAGAGAGGAGAATCATATGGAGACATGTGAGAAATAATCAATTCCCGCCTGGTGCATTTTGTATGCATTGAGAGAAAGGAGTGCAGAAAAGAAAAAAAAGACTTCTCCTTCTCCTTCAGCACTTCTCCTTTTTTTAAAGTGTTGTCGACCTTGCTGAATTCAAATCGCAATGGTTTTGTACCATTAAGGTTGGCCACCTTCTGTACTTCTATATATGCATATAGTGCAGCATTAGCATGGATTAGTACTTGTCTGACTACGTACATTTAAAATTCTGTAGGAAAAATAGTGTTAGACAAAAAGGAGACATTAGATGGTTAAAGTTACTCACAGCATGAAAACTAAGAAGGCTCTTAGTCTGGGGTGAGAAACAGTTGAGTTTCTGTATTTAGGTCAGTTGAAGATGAAGATAAGAGTTACTATGTTGGCAAATCTGATCACACTGTGTGACTTTATTGAGTTCTATGCTAAAACTCATGTCTGAGATTACTGGAGTCTGTTTCTCAGGAGAAATATCTGAGTAGCAGGAGAGACTTAAGCAGTCTCCTTTGTCTTTCCATCTGTTCTTAATGTTGTCTGTGAGAAACTACTGAGATATTAAGAAGATCTATTTTTGTTGTTGTTGTCGCTGTTGTTTTTTCTTCCTTATAGGTCCACATTTTGCCTGTCCATTGAAGCATATATTTTTCTGCAAAATCTAATCAAAAACCACAAAATTTAGTGGAAAACTGTCAACCCTGGCAACTCTGATAAGTGTTTGCTAACTTAACCCAATACGTACCCTTTTTTTGGGGGGGAAAGTATTTTTCCTCATGCAGAGCAGACTGATGTCCCCATATAATATTCTCACACACACACATAATAAATGTTTCTTTGTTGAGTTGTGATCTATTCTGTCCTGCTCAGCGCTCTAAAGGGTTGGCAGTCTGAACGAGAGGGAGCAAAATGTTATCAGCAGACATTTTCAGCTGAGCACACGCGCAGTGCTGAGTTTGTTTTGAAGCATCGCATCTGCACTCTGGGAGCCATGGCGATATCAGCAGATAAGAGAGAGAGAGAGAGAGAGAGTGACACTGCGTTAAAGAGAAACTCCAAACTCTGCTCAAAACAACCACGGAGGAGTAAACACGAAGGAGACAGATAAACTGATGGAAAAGAGATAGAGAAGGAGAGAGAGAGAGAGAGAGAGAGAGAGAGAGAGAGAGAGAGAGAGAGAGAGAGAGAGAGAGAGAGAGAACGAGAGAGAGAGAGAGAGCGAGAGAGAGCGAACAGTGTAGCGGGAAGTGAAAAAGAGTGAGCAAGAGAGAGAGGGAGAGAGGGAGAGAGAACAGTGTAGTGGGAAGTGAAAGAGAGTGAGAGAGAACAATGTAGCAAGGAGTGATACAGAAAATGAGAGGCAGAGAGAGAGAGAGAGAGAAAGAGAGAGAGAGAGAGAGAGAGAGAGAGAGAGAGAGAGAGAGAACAGTGTAGCAGGGAGCGAGAGACAAAGAAAGAGAGATGGATATAGGTTAAGACAGAGAGGGAGAAGAGAGAAAGAAAAAACAGAAGGAAAGAGAAGCTGAAGGAGAGTGAGGAAGGACAGAAAGACGAAAGAATGGGAGATAAGTGACTTAGAGAGGAAGACAGAGAGAGAACAGTGTAGTAGGGAGAGAGGAAAAAAGAGAAAGAGAAAAAAGAGAGAGTAGTAAAGAGAGAAGAATAACAAAAAGGTGAGAGAGAATGAAAAATTACAGAAAGAGAGAAAGAAGGAGGAGAAAGATATATAAAGAAAGCGAGAGAGAAACAAAGAAAGAGAAGAAAAGGACTTAGAGGTAGAGAGAGATAGAAGATAAAAGAAAGAGAGGGAGAGATAGAAGAAGATGATGCAGAGACAGAAGGGAAAGAGAGGTAAGGAGACTGAAACTTTTGTTTTTTGTTCTTCATTAGAAAAATGATGTGTCTCAGTTAAAGCAGTTCAGCTTTATCTCATTATTTACAGTCTAATCTTACACTGAGGGTGGACAACATTGCTTCTCTTCAACACCGAATGTGTGCACACCTGCCCTGATCTACAGTGTGATGTTCTATTTGTCCTGTTGATCCAGCTTTAGGGTTTGTTTTCTTTGCCTCTTTATTTTTTTGCTGTATCGGATCACCTCCCTCGCCTGGTTCCTGGACCATGCAGCCCTGTTTACCACGCTCCAGTGGACACAACCACACACAGACGCACAGCCGCAAACAGCTACCGGTGAGCTATACAGGGTCACGATGAAATCTAGAGTGGAAAACGATGTCCTTCGGCCTGAAGATGCTTAAGTGCTTGTGCCATTAAAACTCCCTGTGTTCATTTATTTATCAGAAGCCCCTCTCATATAGACCCACCTGGCTGGCGTACAGTTAGAGACTGTAGCTCATCTGCTGATGCACAGGTTATGTTTGTGTCTCGTCCTTCATCAACGGTCAGTTTCTGACCACAAAGCCGTTCTCAGCTGGATATATTTGGGTGGTGGACCTAGCAGTCCCAGCACCACACACACTACCATGACCACTGCCATGTCAGTGTCACTGCTGTGCTGAGAATGACCCACCACCCAACTAATATCTGGACAACAGCAGACCTGTGGTCACCAGACCAATGACAAGTGGGGCAGATGGTGATAAACTGTGCAGCAACAGATGAGTCATAGTATCAGCCATATAGTGGATCTATAAGGTAGGTGGAGCTCATAAAGTGGCCAGTGACTGGAAGCACAAGGTCAGTGTTTCTAATAAAATGGACAGTGAGTGGTCTAATATGGCTGACCATGTGGCACCTATGAGTGCACAAGTGCATGTGCACTGTGCATTACTGTGTGTGTGTGTGTGTGTGTGTGTGTTTACTTCCAGTAGAGTGCACACAGTGCTATAAATAGTTCAGTCTCAGAAAGCCCTTAGCACTAATGCAGATTTCTGACTCTCGCTCCATTAAAAGGTGACGCTCCGCGCTCAACGCCACGCTCTGGCTTTTTTCCTCACCAACACACTCACACAGAGTCATAGCAGCCAAAACGGTCATTTCCGTTATTGCTGCTCTCTCATGACCAGCGGCCGACTCGGTCAAGAACAAAGACGAGAAGGTACTTAAGATGACAAAGGAACTTAAAGAGAACAGAAGAACTGCAAAAAATAACCCTCAGTCTTCATGTTCCACAGAAAAGCTGTAAGTATAAGCACTTTTTGATGCAGCTTCTACACCAGCGGGTAAACAAATGAACCAGAAATCCATGAACAGCTGCTCCTTCATGCAAGCAATCATGTCATATATTTGGGCCAGCTGCAGACAGAGGAGGATTTGACAACAAAAGAAGAATGAAAACATGTAATAAGAATATGTTTCTGGTTTATTGTTTGAAGTGTATCGGCACTTTAAGATCCTAGCACTGGGCTCTGATACTGATTTAGACAAAGTCTGACCCAGATGGACCACGATTCTGTTTCTGATCCATATGGATTGTGATTCTGATTCTTATCTAGGTGGACCACAATTCTGATTCTGATCCAGTCGCATCCTGAATCCATACAGATTTAGATTTTTGAGCCAAGAGATCCTGGTTCTTATTGTAATCTAGCAGATCCTGATTCTGATTAAGATGGATCCTGATTCTCATCCTGATTTTGATGGATTTCTAATCTAATAGTTATGTAGACGGACTATAATTCTGATTCTGATCCAAATGGATCCCTTATTCTGTTTCTGATTCTGATCCAGAGCGTTTCTGATTCTGACCCCAATTTGGATTCTGATTCTATTTCAGACTGACTTAATTCTGATCCAGAAAGATTCTAATTTTGATTCAGATTCTAATACAGATTGATCCTGATTCAGATTAAGACAGATCATGATTCTGACCCAGAAAGATTCTGATTCTAATAGATACTGATTCTGATTCGGATCCAAAGCGTTTCTGATTCTGACAAAGATTCTGACCCCAATTCAGATTCTGATTCTCATTCAGACTGACCTGATTCTGATCCAGAAAGATTCTAATTCTGATTCTGATTCGGATGCAGATGGATCCTGATTCTGAATAAGACAGATCATGATTCTGTCTCAGTAAGATACTGATTCCGATTTTGATCCAGAGGGTTTCTGATTCTGACCCAGATTCTCACCCCAATTTGGATTCTTATTCTGATTCAGACTGACCTATTTCTGATCCAGACAGTTTATAAATCTGATTCAGATTCTGATGCAGATGAATCCTGATTCTGACGGAGTATGATTTTGAAAGATGCAGATTTTGATTCTAATTGATACTGGTTCTGATTTTGATTCTGATCCAGGTGGATCACGATGCTGTCCCTTTCTGTCCATGAGTGCTGTGCTCTCCTGATGCATCGTGGGTAATTCATCCCCCCCCCAAAGGGGGTTTCTCATCTCGACAGGCTGGCGAACGATTCGCACTGACAGCCATGGCACGCAGGGACCCAGTGCTAGCGGCACAGCTAAACACACACACACACACACACACACACACACACATACGCACACACACACACACATACGCACACATGCACACTGTCTGAGAACAGTATGCATCTCCGCAAGCCTGTACAGGACTAGGAGTGTGATTACTACATGAGAAAGAACCATTTTTTGCCAATGAGATGTTGAAAGAACCTTCACTTAATGTAAATATCCTACAAGGTTTTTCCTAGAACCATGTGTCCAAGCCAAGAACAATATAGGAACCTTTATTTTAAGAGAGAAGAGCTTTAAGAGCTGCTGCGATGATTTAGTTGTATTAAACTGGGAAAAACACAAAATGTGGAATCTTGAGACTGGGATTGGGAAGTACTGATTTACTATCTGTCTGGATCAAGAAGAGCCAAAGGCCGTCCACAGCTTGAAAACTCTCTCTTCCACTCTCTCTGTCTCTCTCTCCTTGACTCTGTCTCTTCACACTGATGGAGGGAATATGCTGATTTTATCAGGCTGTTAATTTATCTGAAGCTTTTCAGGAACGATGACACGGTGCCAAAAAAAATCAGCCTGCATTATTCCACACACCCAGGTGAACACAACACAGAGAGATGAATAATGCATGAAATTTATCTACTGATCATTAATCAGAGAGAGAGAGGAGAGAGAGAGAGAGAAGTAAGAGAAGAGGGGGAGTGTAAAAAAAAGAGAGAAAGCGAGAGAAGAGGGGAAATGAGAGGGGGAAAAAGATAGAAAACGAGAAAGAAGAGAGGGGGAGTGTGAGAGAAAAGAGGGAGAAAAAGAGAGAGGATGAAAGAGAGACAGAAATAGAAAAGGACAGAGTGAGATAAGAGGGGAGAGGACAAAAGAAAGGGAGAGAGAGAGAGAGAGAAGGAAGAGATATGCAGAGAGAAAAATCGGGAGAAGGAGAGAGAGAAAGAGAACCTTTAGAGGAGAGAAAGGAGGCAGAGAAAGAGGAGAAAGAGCAAGAGGGACAGTAAGTGAAAGAGAGGGGTCAGAAAGAGAAGGAGAAAAGAAAGAGGAAAGATAAAGGAAAAAGAGAGAGAAAAAGGAGATAGCAAGAAAAACAGTTAGAGAGTGAGAATGGGAAAGAAAAAAAAAGAAGAAAGACAGAGGAAAGTGAGAGGAGAACAAGGGTGAGAGAGAGAATAGAGAGAAAAAGAGTAAATGCTGCTCGTCTTTCCTCAGTTAAAACTGATTGTCGTGCTGCTTTAGTGAAAATGCAGAATCCAAAATGGCTCCCTACATGACGTATGGTGCTCTACACTGTGAGCTGATGGAGGCGTTTGGTATTCAGTACGGGTCTTTATGGAGGACAAAAGAGTCTGATTGCTTTTGAATTTTGCACTAACCCCCTGCTGGACGACGAATGAACTGGAAAAGTGTCTAGCACTCATCAGAAACCTCTCTAACCTCAGTCAGCCCTGAAAGGAGGACGATGTTTGGTCTTTGAATAAGCAACCAGTGAAATGACCTCTGCATTGATCTCCTTGGCCCTTGTGTGAAATTTTAAACGATGTTGAATCACTTTGATGCATAAATTACCTTGACAGTGCTGTTAAAGATTGTATCAAAGACTAAAGACTGAAAAAAAGGCTTTGCCAGCCCTAGACAAGGCTAAAGAAGAGTAAAGTGGAGACGCACTTAGAACATTTCTCATATTAACCCTCTTACAGGTCCCCACGGTGTTCATTTCTCTTTTCACACTTTGTTTAATAATTTCTCACTTGTAGCTCATAGACTCTGAGGTCAGGCGTCATTTTGGCTACCTCCGCATTACAAGCCACACTGCTCAATCCAGACTTTTTGCTCTAATAAATTGATGGTTTAATTCATGTAGGTAAGTGCTCAAATCCGGCATTTCTGAAGTTCTGAAATTTTTCATCATCATAAAATTATGTATTTTACTTTTTGTTTAAAGTGTATGGGCACTTTAGGAGCCTAGCACTGGGCTCTGGTTTTGATCTAGATGAATCACAATTCTCATTCTGATCCAGTCAGATCTTGAATCCATACTGATTCTGATCTAGAGGGATCCTGAGTCTGATTCTGATCCAGGAGATCCTGGTTGTTATTGTAATCCAACAGATCCTGATTCCTGATGGACTATGATTCTGATTCAGATCCAAATGGATCCCTTATTCTGATTCTGTTCCAGAGGATTTTTGATTCTGACCCAGATTCTAACCCCAAATCAGATTCTGATTCTAATTCAGACCGATTCTAATTTTGATTCACTTAAAGCCACACTATCTAAGATTTTGGGATTTGGAGACCTCTCTGGTGGAAATGTGTAACTGCATGCAACATGAAAAAGAACATTTTGTAGCATCAGTTGCATCTCCCTTCCCCGTGTGGACGTCTTCCTTCCCCGTGTGGACGTCTTCCTTCCCCATGTGGACGTCTTCCTTCCCCGTGTGGACGTCTTCCTTCCCCGTGTGGGCGTTTTTTTTTCTGAGGATGTAAGTGAATGATCTACTGTTGTCTTCATATGTTCATCAGTGTAGCAATGCATTTGAGACCTACATTTTGAGTCAGGCCTTCTTTCTGAGCCTGTGCACGTTATGATAATATGTAAAGACGTATGATGTGGGCTGGAAACCTCCTGTGAAATATGACCCAACACCTCTGACATTAAAATGACTATTTGAGGCTTTACAGAGTGACTCCTGGCTTAGCAACGCTACTTCTTTCAATTTTACATAGTTCTTCTTTAACTATCACTATTGGACAAAGCGTGCTGGATTGTATGGGGTAATGTCTATTGGTTATCTGTCTTATGATGTTAGTTCAGCAGTGTTAGCTTGCACAATGAACTATTCTCACATTAGGAAATTAGTGCCCTCATAATTCAGAGGATCACGCATCAGCTTTGGAACATTTATGTTTACTTCAGGGTGGAACAGCAGTGAAAACACCATCTATTTCTCACACAGAGAAAAACATCCTAGACCCAGGACTCTGCTAGATGCTAATGGGGAATGGTACAAAATGACAACATAACCTCAGAGGTCTATTGAAACAAGTCGAGATGTTGAATTATTATTGATTGAATAATTTCTCAATGACTCATAGCTCATTGAAACAAGTGGAGGAATTGTGTGGAAAGCGCAGCTTCGAAACTTTTAATCTATTCCACGTTTGTGTCTGTGAGTAGAAGAGGACTGATTCTGATTGAATTTGATGAAAAGTTTTGATGTGAAAGATGGAACATTTTTTGTCATTTTTCGACACTGATACAAGCTGAAAAAGTCAGAAATACAGACTTTCTACACAGAATGTAAATCAAACATAAATGTAATTATGTTCCCTGGTTAACTGTATATGTAATTATAACCCAAATTACAATTTCCAAAAAAGCTGGGATGCTGTGCAAAATGTAAATAAAAACAAAATGCAATGATGTGCAAATCATTTAAACAATATATTTAATTGAAAATAGTATAAAGACAACATATCAAATGTTGAAACTGAGAAATTTTATTGTTTATCGAAAAATATTTGCATTTTGAATTTGATGCCAACAACACATTCCAAAAAAGTTGGGACGGGGCAACAAAAGGCTGGTAAAGTTGTGTAATGCAAAAAAAAACACCTGGTGGTTGATTGGCAACAGGTCAGTAACATGATAATGTATAAAAAGAGCATCCCAGAGAGGCTGAGGCTTTCAGAAGTAAAGATGGAGAGGGGTTCGCCACTCTGTGAAAGACAGCACGATCAAATTGTGCAACAATTCAAGAATAACGTTTCTCAACGTAAAACAGCAAAGAACTTTTACTTTTCATCATCTACGGTACATAACATCATTAAAAGATTCACATAATCTGAAGAGAAGTCTCTGTATGTAACGGACAAGGCCAAAAACCAGTATATGCTGGCCATGAGCTTCAGGTGGCACTGCATTAAAAACAGACATGATTCTGTAGTGAAATCACTGCATGAGCTCAGGAACGCTTTTGAAAACCACTGTCTGTGAACACTGTTCATTGCTGCATCAACAAATGCAAGTTAAAACTAAAATGCAAAGAAGAAACTGTATATAAACAGGATCCAGAAATGCTGCCACCTTCTCTGGGCCCAAGCTCTTTTAAAATGGACTGAGGGGAAGTGGAAAAGTGTCCTGTGGTCTGACGAATCAATGTTTGAAATTTTTTTGGAAATCACGGACACTGTGTCCTCCAGGCTAAAGACCACTCAGCTTGTTATCAGTGCACAGTTCAAAAGCCAGTATTCATGATGGTATAGGGGTGCATTAGTGCACATGGCATGGGTGACGTGCACATCTGTGAAGGCACCATTAATGCTGAATGATATATACATGTTTTGGCAACATATGCTGCCATCCAGATGTCTTTTTCAGGGATAGCCTTGCTTAATTCAGCAAGACAATGACAAACCACATTCTGCATGTATTAAAAGAGTCCAAGACCCTGAACTGTTGAGCAGCTGAAATCCTATATCAACAAGAATGGTAAAACATTTCACTTTCAAATCTACAGCAATTGGTCTCCTCGGTTCCTAAATGCTTACAGAGTGTTGTTAAAAGAAGAGGTGATGAAACACAGTGGTAAACATGCCCCCAGTCCCAACTTTTTTGGAACATGTTGCTGGCATTAAATTCAAAATAGGTATACATTTTTCAAAAAACAATAAAATTTCTCAGTTGCAACATTTGATTTGTTGTCTTTGTAGTATTTTCCTTAAAAAATATGGTTTACATGATTTGCATCTCATTGCATCCTATTTTTATTTACAATCTGCACAGCGTCCCAACTTTTTTGGAAATAGGGTTGTACATAATCACATTCAAATAGTATATTTAACAGTGCAAAACTTTTAAATACTTGCAGATTGACAGTAATGACTGCCACCAGACTGCTAAGGGTTAAAGACTAATAGATAAATAAATAAATATATAGGCTTTGCCATCAGTAGATAAGACTGAAAAGCAGCGGAGGGAAGATGCACTTAGGACGTTTCTCTTTTTAACGTGATCCACGCTGGACCTCAGTGATCGCAGAGCAGATATGACCTCGCAAATGGCCGGCTTACAGCAGTAATTACTCCAAATGCCGAATAATCTGCCTCTCCAGCGAACATGTCAATGAACGACAAGCAAGAGAAGCACGAAGGAGGAAAAAAAAACGACAAGCTTTTACAGATAAAACACGGCTCCTTTCCCAATCGTCAATACAGCCGTGCTTCTGAAGATTTCAATCCATTGCAACCTTTTAAGAAAATTCCCCACTGACTTCTATTAAAGCGACAGTTCGGCAGAAAAATCTAATTTACACAACTGAACCAACCACAAACCACAAAAGCAGGTCTATTTTAGGTTACCTAAAGGACTTACATCATGAAAAGCTGACTTTGATGTAGTCCATTTATGGAAATTAAGCTACAAAACAGCACATTTGGATTTGTTTTTGTGATGTCACAAAAACCAACACATTTATATATATCCGCTTATTCAGTTTTCCTACAGTGCTAAGGTGGGGTATAAGCTTCCATTACTTGTTAGCTCCAGCGTAAGACTAAAGAAGCAAACTTTCAGACACCAAACATACCTTAGCTGATCGACTAAGATCAATGTTAGAGTTACAGGAACCCAGTTTCATCAATTATTTCCTCTTTCAGGCACAAATAAAGTCACAAATTTTTTGAATTACACCACAATTAGCAGGACAGTTGGTCCAAAAGTATCCAGACAGCCTTTCTAATGAGTGAATTTAGCTACTCAAATCTACAGCCATTGCTGACACATGCAATCAATTGCTCACACACTGCTTGTATAATCTCCATAGAAAAGCACTGACCAGTAAAATAGGATGCTCTGGAGCAGCCACATATGAGACCAAGGTCGCTAGGCCCAATGCCAAACATCAGCTAGAGGGGCAAAAAGCCCCCCGGCACTGCGCTGTGCAGCAGTGGGACTGGGTTCTCTGGAGTGACGGAATTTTGGGATGAGCTTGAGTGGAGTAACTAATCATCCAACATCAGTACCTGACATCACTAATGCTCTTGTGGCTGAATGCAATCAAGCCCTCACAGCAATGTTCCAGCATTTGGTAAGAAACACTTGAGAAGCAGGTGTCTACAAACATATTATGCGTAGAATAGTGCAGTATAGCAGTTTTGCATGCAGCTAATATATGCTAGCTAGGTAACTACATCTAATCTTAATAGGTAAAGGGGTAATTGTATAAATGCGATATAGTACCAGAGTATCACTTTAAGGCACAGTAGTGGGAGGTCCACTGCCCTTTGTGCTTCTGTAACTGACCGAATGGAAATGATATGAAGGTCATTAGAGGCGAAAAAGCTATCATTTCTAAAGGCTTGTCAGTACATGTGAATAAAGAGAGGACAGATAAAGGAGGCTGTAAAGAAGCTGTTATATAACAGTGCTAATGGGGGCTGGCAGGTAGGAAGTCTGTGTGTGTGTGTGTGTGTGTGCGTGTGTGTGTGAATGTATGAGTGTGTATGTGTATTTGTGTGTATGTGTATTTGTGTGTGTATGTGTGTGTGTGCGTGTGTGTGTGTGTCATCCTGTGCATTCAGAAATAGATTCTTTTAATCGTGAGCCAAAGGGCGAGTCGTGGTGCTCAAGGTTGTGGATGTGTTTCAGCTGTTCATTCCTTACACATATTCACTTACTACCTTTAAAACACTGAGGGTGTAACGTTTTCAGTACTACAGAAGCCCTTTGCCACCACATAGAGGAGAAAATAACACCTTATTTCTCCTTCTCTGTTTCTCCTTCTCTGTTAATATTTTGAAATAATGACTTATTTTCTCAAAATTTTGACTTAGTATTTCAGTGATTTATTTTCTCAAAATATTAACTTGGTATCTCAAAATAATGACCTTCTTTATCGAATGATTGACTTGAAATAATGACTAATTGTTTAATGACACATTTTCTAAAAAAAGGCTTATTTTTTAAACTAATGACTTACTGTCTTGAAATAATGACTTATTTTCTTGAAATTAGAATCTCAAAATAATGACTTGCTTAATGAATAACAATGACATTTTAATAAAATAATAACAATTTTTTTAAAGAATTTGAGTTACTAAATGTCAAAATTTTAAGTTACCAAATTTCAAGTAAGTAAGTAATCATTTCAAGATACTAAGTCATTATTATGACACAATATGTCAATATTTTGCATATTAATTCATTTTGGACATAGTATATATTTTGGGGCAATGAATCATTTTTTGACATAGTAAGTCAATGTTTGGTCATGCTGTTGCAAGAATCACTCTAGCTGGCAAGAATGGACTTCCATGAAATACAGTTTCTAAAAACTGAAAATGGACAACTGTATGGCTGATACACCTTTTCCTCTCTTAGAGCACCTCTCATTTATAGTCTTTCATAGAAACCACAGTCAGTGATCAAGACTAGACATTTGAGTTCAGCCTAACAGAGTAAACTGGGCATCTCAGTCGTTTGAGTGTGGGTGCGTCCACCACATCATAAGCTGTGGCCATTTTACCCAGATAGGCTGCACCCAGATACCAAACTCAAGAGCTCAAAATACACACATTTTCTAAACCGCTTATCCTCCTGGGGCCCGTGGGTGCTGGACCCTATCCAAGGGGTCATTGGGTGGAGGGCAGGAAACACCCTGGACAGATCGCCAGTCCATTGCAGGGCCATTCAGAACACACACACACACATTTTCTAAACCGTTTATCCTCCTGGCTCGCGGAGGGGCTGGAGCCTATCCCAGCTACATAGGGCGGAAGGCAGAGAACACCCTGGACAGGTCGCCAGTCCATCACTGGGCAGACGCCATTCAGAACAAAGTGACAAAAAAGGTTTTATGACATAGAAAAATGTTTGGTTCCCTAAAGAACCGTTCAATTGATAATTCTTTAAAAAACATGTTTGTAAATGAGACGTACGAGTGTGAAGAAGCTTTTTTACAAACGCTTAAAGAACCTCCACTCAGAGGTTTTTTCTAGAATCTTTACATTATGTAGAGGTTCTTTCAACTTTAAAAAGGTTCCTCACACTCATTTACATCCATATACAAGAACGGTTCTTCAAAAAACTCCCTTTGAAAGGTTCTTCAGGTGTGTTTTATATGTCTACACCTACAGGGACACTGACACAAGTCTCTGATTGGCTGATGAAGAGTAAAGGCAGCCAAAAGAACCTCACTGGCTGTGGCGATGGAAAAAAAAAGGAGAGGATGTGAAGTGATTGGCTGCCAGGGCGCAAGTGCTCGTTTATGATCGGAGGGATAGGAGTAGAAAACAATAACATATTTTACTGTTTAACGTTGATTTCTCACAGAACTGAACTATGACTTTAATGTTCCGAATGCAGGATGAGATCATGTAAAAAGAGCAAGTGTCCATTGTTCTAGAGGAGCAGCCAGGCCACTGATGTACACGCTTCAGCACAGAGAGGACAGCTGCAGTTCAGCGAAACGGAAAAATCCCTTCATCCTCTCTCTCTCTTTCGTTCTCTCTCTCTCTCTCTCTCTCTCTCTCTCTCTCTCTCTCTCTCCCTCTCTGACTCTTGTTCTTCTGTCTCGCCTACTTCCTTTTACTTCTCTATCTTTAATTCACTCTCTCTCCTCTATCTCTCTTTCCCTCTTTTTTGCCTTTCTCTCCTCTCTCTTTAATTCTCTCTCTCTCTCTCTATTATTGGGCCCATCTGTTGGAAGCCCCTACTGGCCCACCTGTGAAAAATCCGCTGTGAAAGCCCACCTGGACCTTTCTGAAATGGCGACATTCGGTCTGCTTTAAAAATAGCCAAAAATAAAAGTGCAAAATAATGTAAAGGAACAAAATCATGTAATCGTGTATTTCCTCATAGCACAGTTGAACATCTTGGAAAAGGAAACAACTAAAAAGCATCAAAATAGTGAATGAAAGAGTGTTTACCATAAATCTAGTGTAAACAAAAACAAAGTTTACCAAACAGAGCTGTGATGTGATGTAGTCTCTGTTTTACAGAGTATTTATACATACAGCCCTCAATACAGAGCTCCTCAACCTTCAGCAGCAGGTGGACACATCCACACATGGAGTTAGATGAGAATGAGAGAGAGAGAGAGAGCAGTGTAGGAGTGAGAGAGAAAAGAAAGAGACTAAAAAAGAGAAAGAGAGAGAGAGAGAGAGAGAGAGAGAGAGAGAGAGAGAGAGAGAGAGAGTGAGAGAGAGAGAGAGAGAGAAAGAAAGAGCGTGGCAGAGTTCTGTTTTTAACAGCCTACAGAAACACACCTACCTCATGCCTATTTAATTATGCTAATGAACATATGCAAATGAACCATGTCTGATGCACCATCTCAATTAGGTGACATACTGCAGAGTTTTCTGTTCACTGTTCAAGGTGGAGCTATAAGGGAATGGTTTCTAATAAAGTGGCCAGAAATGTAAAGCTAGGAAACCCTTCACTTTGTCTAGAACCTTTACATTCTGTGTGTGTTCTTGAAACACTCTCATTTACAAAAAAAGAACCATTGAGTGGAAGGGTCTTCAAGGAACCAAAAGTGGTTTTCTATTTCATCTTGGCAGATCAACTACATTTAGGATAAGGGGGGTGTTGTGTAAATGAGGTTTTTGGCCAAACTATCGCTTTAAACTGCTTTGATCTGAAAAGTCACTTTGGTTCATGCGATATAGTTTATAATCTGCCCTACATACATCAACGTCCACCAAAGCCAGAACCTGCTTATTTGATTAATGGAATAGAACAGTCCCAGACAAACCCTTTGGGTACTCTATTCTGTGTTAGCCAGCATTCACAGATTGCCAGTAGTGGACTTTAAATGGAACAATAAATCAGCATCATTACTCGACATTCACTCGTTTTGCTGGGGTTTGTAACCATGATGTAAAACATTGTGCATTCAAATCAATACGGTGAATCAACACAGTCATGATGATAAATCATGTTCACTATGGGCCAGCAGGGATTAGTCATATTGATTTGGCCTGAGAGACGCACTGTGCTGGATTATGGGAGGAGAGCAGCAGTGCTTTAGTGTTATCTCGGGTGGACTGTACCCACGATAGAAAGGAACAGCAAAAAGGCTGATCTGAAGTATTTTTGGTTAAACGTCATTTTGCAGTGTATACTGGATGATTTGGACTAGTTCATTTTCACAGTTGTATTTTATTGCAGTGTGGAACCCTCAGGGCCTTCTAGACCTTCAGAGAAGCCCTGATGATGATTTATGATAACGATAAAAACAACAAGCCTGTAATCTTTAGATCATTTTTATGTAATATAATCATCAAGCACATATATGTATATATATATATATATATATATATATATATATATATATATATATATATATATATGTATATACTGAGATCTGCTGAGTTTAGCTACAACCCTAATCTAACACACCTGGTCTAGTTCATGAAGGTTCTTAGGGGCATCTGAACATTAGAGCCTACTAACTTAACCAAAATTCATCCTTAAAAACAACAAAAAATAAACTAGATTTCAAAGTAAAACAGTACAAAAAGCACCAACTCCATTAAACACACACACCAATCACAGCCTGTCTTTGCGCCGCTGTCCGCATGAGTGTGGTGCTGAATGTGTTCAGTAGAATGCTGGCAGTGTGTGAATGGAGTTCAGTTAGAGAGAACATGACTGACCTTACAGCGGGTCAGCACTAAACTGGACAATCACACAGCTAATTTCTGACAGCAGGCCAAAACCTCTGGATTATCTAAATCCTCAGAGTGTGTGTGTGTGTGTGTGTGTGTGTGTGTGTGTGTGTGTGAGTGTGTGTATGAGGAGATTAAGTGAAGCAGATTTTGGTGCTGAATCCCACATCACTGATCATGTGACTCTAATCTTTTCCCCCAGAGTGATACAGAGACAGCCAATCAAACTCACACTCATGCACACACACACACACACACACACACACACACACACACACAACCCACACACACACACACACACAACACACACGCACACACACATGCAGATTAACACTCTCACTAATGCGCACATTCATATGCAACTCATACAGATGTACATATGCACTCATGCTTCTATTTTGCATTCTTTTCTAATTAAGAAAATAAAAACAAACCTTTTTATTACAAATTATAGATTCAGCAACAATATGATCGAAAAAGATGAATCTTTTGAAGTTTAATTTCAGAATTGATCAGTATATTGTTCTGTCCTTCTTTTGCTTTAATGACAGTGTGACAGTCTCTGAAGAGAAGACCAAATTTTGGATACTGCCCACTCTTGCATGCATACACTCTTGCTGGTTCACCACACTTGTGAAATGTCACAGAGGTTTCTGCTCTAATCGTCTGGTTCATGCATCCAGGACCGTAGGCGGAAATTCGGCCGTGTGTGTGTGTTTGCGTTGATTACTCACAGCACTGCTGACCAACACTGCTCTCATGTCACTGCTAATAATTCTCTCTACCATTAACAGTCAAACAAAGAACAGCAATTTTTAATCCTCAACTCAGTTTATATCACAATACCTACATTTAGAGTGAGATATTCATTCAACCTAATGAGAAACTGTAGCTCACAACTCAGTTTATATCACAATACCTACATTTAGAGTGAGATATTCATTCAACCTAATGAGAAACTGTAGCTCACGACTCAGTTTATATCACAATACCTACATTTAGAGTGAGATATTCATTCAACCTAATGAGAAACTGTAGCTCACAACTCAGTTTATATCACAATACCTACATTTAGAGTGAGATATTCATTCAACCTAATGAGAAACTGTAGCTCACAGCTCAGTAATATTACATATACTAGTACCATACATGGTGCGATAACAACAAAACAATATTTTCGTTTATCTTTTCGTTATCTTATTTACTGCGTATTATTTACTAGGAGGTTTTTTTAATCAAAATAATTTAAATGTTCCTGGATCATTAAAACACTTATAGATCATGTGAGGTTGATCAGGGATGTAATAAATGTAAAATAAACCAATATAGCAGCAAATTTAGATCAGAATTTGAATCAGAACAAAAACACATCTTAACCTATTTAGCCAAACATTCTTCACATTCAAGGAATTTGTCTTATCATGTCATTTAGACTAAGTAGGCACACTATTAACAAATATACAATTGAAATACAACATATGATGAACACATTTTGAAGTAAAATACAGTATGGGTATAATAGAAAGGATATAAAGAAATATTGATTATGTACAGGCTCATTTTCAAAGCTCACTATCATGATAGGAATTAGCAAGCGATATATTGTGTCGCCCTACTTTCTTTCCAGAAGAGCAGACAACAGCAGGCCTTAACCAAACAAAAGCAGCATATCAATAGAGAGTCTGCCAGAGTCACTCATTAACAATTAATGACACCACAGCTGGACTACACACACACACACACACACACACACACACAACACAAAAACTGCCACACAAGAGCAAAAACAGAACAAAACAGTCCTCACATCGTAAAGTACTTCTTACAAAAGCTCCATGTTTGTTTTTTTTAAACTGAAGGAATAAAACCATTTCTTTTTAGTTCCTGAAGTTAAGATTAAAATTAGAAAAAAACAAATACATTACATGTAAGACTTAATTGGATATGTGACATATTATTACATATAAATACTTACACATATACAATGCTGTGCAAAAGTCAGAGACACTCTTCTTCATCTATTTAATTTCCTGTCAAAACAGCTGTTAACTGCATGTTATACATTTTTCAGTGTCAGAAAAATAGCAGAAAACATATTATTTTAACACAAAATCTATCACATCTAAATGTTTTCTTGTATTCATTGTGTCCACTCTGCCTTTATTACAGCTTCTGTTCTTTTCAGGGAGACTTGCTTTCAGTTTCTCAACAAAAAAAAAGGGATATTTTTCACACCTCCAAAGTTCAGTGTCAGAAGCTGGTTGCATTTTCTGCTTCTCACAATCCAAATAATCCCAAACACATTCAGTGATGTTGAGGTCTGGACTCTATTTGCAAATAATGTTCTTGTTGGTCTATTTTCTTTTCTCAGTAACAGCTTCTTAACAGCTGCACATCCTTTCAGACTCATAGTGTTGAGTTGTCTTCTCACAGTGGAAGGATGGACAGAAACACCTTTGGATTTTTTCAGCTTAACTTTCTCCTCTCTCTCAAAGGGGAAAGCTTTAAGTAGCTTTATCTGATGGGGACAGTTTTGGTGGTCTTCCAGATCAGTTTTGGAAACTCCTCTGTTTTCAATTATTTTCCTTTGACTTTTCCCTTCTTATGCAAGTCAATTATCTTGTACTTAATGGCTGTTTTGACTGGAAATCAAATAAATGGAGCTGTAATACATACATGACATACTATTATCATATATGGGTGCTTACATATCATCACTGTCCAAAAGAAAACATCTCTATATTGGTACAGGAGACGGCAAAAATGGTTTTTCTTTTACTTTTAATGTAAGTGAATGAGACTCTATTATTATTAAGAGATTCTATTTCAAGCAATATTGGAGCATTTCCATTGGTTCATTCATCATAAAATTTTCACATGAAGTAAAAGACAGCTGATTTTCTCATATTAAAGCTCATATTCTAATATTATGTCATATCTCATTTTCTTATATTCTCATATCATGTTATATTGCTGTATATTATACAGCAATAACACATAAAGGACATGTGTAATTTTACATCTTTACAAGGTACAAAAAGCAAAGAGTGAGTGTGAGTGTGCGTAATCTCACTCCGCCAAAATGAACTTGAAACATCCATCGCATTTTCTTTTATGTGAATATTCCAGCATAACAAAAGCTCAGAAGAGAGCAGCCAAGTCCTTGATTGTTCTCTCACAGTGCCACCTTGACCATGCTCGAAAGTGCAAATCCGTTTTTCAGGAACAGTGAGTAAAAAAAAAGGAGGAAGGAAGGAGTTCATTTGAAACCAGAGCAAATTCATTTCTATGTAAAGTGCGTAAGAAAAGGAAGGAGTGTTCGGGGCAGCTTTACGCCTTTATGAAGAACAATGGAGGCAAATACATGAGCTGTTTGAAGCTTTGCAATAAAATCTTTCCTTCCATCCTTTTATTCATGTTTCTAAATAAAGGAATGAATGAATGTTAAAGGAAACAGACTGATGTAACGTCCTAATCTGCCTAAGCGTGAACAGGACCTACTAGCATGATGATCAGCATGATGTCATTCACGTACTGTTGGTCACTTTCATTCATTTTTGGCAACGTTAGCACTCAACCTGCCTTCTGCGTTTTAGTGTGTCTTTTTAATGAAATACGGATAACTGAATTATGGAAAGTTCTGTTATGTTTTTGTCTAGACGGACTGGTAGTGCACAGAAGTGTTTAGAAATGCTATAACCTGTTAGCTAAAGTTGTGTTCAATCTACACACTTAAAAAGATGGTTCTTCAAGGGTTCTTTAGTAAAGAAAATGGTTCTACATAGAACCATGAACACTCAAAGAACCCTTTGCATGATTAGGGGTTTTTGCATGGCTCTTCGGATTGATGGAGATTCTGTTGTATGTAATGGAGAATCCTTTTCAACTTTTTGAAAAGGATTCTCCATCAATCTGCACATTCTCTATCAATCTGAAGAACCCTTTCATGATGTAAAGAACCCTTTATTCACGCAAAAGGTTCTTTGAGTGTTCATGGTTCTATAGAGAACCATTTTCTTTACCCCTTAAGATCTTTTTTTTAAGAGTGTATGAATGTTAAAGGAATAACTTGTCCAAACATGCTAATGCTAAGGTAACTAAAATCAAATGTAGCCATGAACATAATGTTGCTATAGTAAGCTAATCACTTTCATTAGCTAACTGTTGGTGCTATGCACAATGCTAATTTGTTGATATTCATTTTTATTAATAGCAACTTCAGTATTTTTAACTGAATTGTTCCTGTAATCACCAGTTAGCATATCATTTATGTAATGTTAATTTGTAGCTGTGTTTTCATTCGTAGTTGATGAATGAATGATGTCATTTACATTCATTATTAATTTCATTTAATGCTAATTTATAGCCATATGTTTTCATTCATAATCAACAATGTTATCATTTTGACTGAACTTTTCCTTTAATTACAATGAATGGAAGCTTTTATTCACCCATTATCAGGATATCATTTATGTAATGCTTTTATTCATAGCAATGTTCAAATGTATGACTGAACTGTTCCTTTAGAAACACTGTGGTCCATCCATGCAGGAGCAGATGGAGCAGTAAACCTGCTAAAAATACATCAGCTTCCTGCATACGCTGCAGGTGTGTAATGAGCCCTGTGGTCATATTATATTTAAACCTGCCAGACTCAATTCAGGCTTTCAGATGGCTGTTAGTCCTGTTTCAAGCTATGCTAATGTAATTTACTCCATGTTTATGGAAAACAGTACACTGTGAGAGAAGCCACATAAGCCTATTTACTTAACAACTTGACATGGTTTAAGGTTTAAAAGTGTGGATTGGACTTGCAACTAGTACCATGCTAATTGGTGGGTTATACACTTCCATTACTTGTTAGCTATATTAGCTTTGTAGCTCAGAACTAAAAAAGCAAGCTTTCAAAACCAAACAAGGACTAGCTGAACGACTACACAGGGGTCATGAGGAGAAACTGAGGGCATTAGATTTTTTTTGCCAACGTATCGCTTTAAAGTCACACACCCAAGCGTACACTAAGCCTGCTTTCAAGGAAAAAGAGAGAAATGTGGGCGGGGTGAGAAAAGAGAAGTGAGAGAGAGAGAGAAAGAAAGTGACTAAGAAGAGAGAGAGGAAGAGGAAAAACAAGTGGAGAGAGAGAGAGGAGAGAAAGAGAGGAGAGGCAGAGACAGAGTAGGGACAGAACGATGGAGATGGAGAAAGAGAGAGAGAAGAGAAAGAATGAGAGACAGAGAGTCAGAGACAGAGAGAGAGAGCGAACGACAGGAAATCCTTTATTCATGTGCAGAGATGAAGTCCCCTGAGTCTGAGCCAGAAATAGAGCGCTTCAGCGGGGAGAAAACGCCACTGAAGTTATTCAACCCCCTAAAGCACACACACACTCACACATACACACGGCTCTCTACTCCTCATTACTTCAAAGCTGTGCCTCACCGCCGCTGCGAATACACAACACGTCCTGAATTCAATCTTACTGCTATACACTTCACTCACGGTAGTCTACACACACACACACACGCTGCCTGGTGATTTTAGCTCAAATGCACTATCCAGTTTGTCTCACTTTATCATTTTATAGCACCATATAGCATCACATAAATATAGATATGTGTGTGCGTGTGTGTGTGTGAATCATACACTTTGCATACATTAGTATAATTTAGTATAAAAATCTAGTCCACTTGGTGTCCAGTTTTTTAATACTTATGTACCATACTCAGTGTGTTCTATAATACATACACACGCACACATACTGTATGCATATATTTATAGGGATGGGTAATATAATGACATGTATCGTTATTATGATTAAGATAATTACATCTATATATTTACTGGATATCATCCACACTTAAAGAACACTGATCAACTGCAGGAGAGCACAGTTAGTCCCTTTTAATTAAATCTAGAACAGCACAGTGTGGAACACTGACAGAAATCAAAAAGTGAACAAAAATCATACTCATAGTTTGTACTCATAGTTTTTTCTCATAGGGTATATAAGCTCGAATATATTTATACATACGTGCATATGTGTTTACTATCCAATACACTATACTATTTATAGCAAATTTACATAAATGCACTTTAAAGTCTTTCCAGTTTCTTTTTGCCATTATATAGCATAAATACATTGTCTAGTGTAGTGTGTCCAATATATTTGAAAGCATTACACACATTGCACGACTATATATATATATATATATATATATATATATATATATATATATATATATATACACATATATCAATCACACATATGGTACAGATATCACAAAGCACACGAACACACACTAGTCCCTCTTCTCGTTCTGATACAGTATGATACAGTAAAGGTTCTTTTCTCTTACCTGGCAGTGCGGTTCCTCTTCTGGCTTTAATTCAGACTGCAACCAAACACCACAGCTCTCACACTCGTTTATTTTCTCCAGCAGGAAAACGACACACACTCGTCTACATCCACACGATGCGCTGAATCCCTCAGTTCCTCCTTCTCCTCTATCGCTCTGTTTCTCTCTCTGAGCATCGCTCATACTCCTCTACCCGCCCACCTATCCCTGACCCCTCCCTCTCTCCCTCTCCCTCGCTCTCTCTCTCTGTCTCTCTCTCTTGCTTGCTCACTCTCCAGTTTTTCCCCACTCCCTCACGCTCTTGCTCTCTCACACACTGACTAATGCTCTCTGTCTTTCTCAAGCTCTCTCCATTACAGCCTCTTTTCTTTCTCTCTCAGTTCTATACAGTATAAGATTCGTTGATTAACAGATTTACACCTGTATTGTTAAAGCAACACATAAACAGACATAACAGTAAAGAAAATGTTAATGACACGACTTCTGCGTTCATTACTGTGCTAATTGCACTCAGATACAGTTTTCTTTGCCTTTCTTTTCTCTCATTTCCTTTTCTCTCGCTTCCTTTTCTCACTTTTCATCTTACATTCTCTTTCTCTTGCCATCTGTCTCCCTCCTCACTTCTTTTGCTGTCTCTCTCTTTCCATCGCTTTTTCTCTATCTCTCTTTTTCCATCTATATCTGCCTTTCCCTCATTCTTCCTCTTCTTTTCTCCCTTTCTTTGTCACTTTCCTGTCTTTCCTGTCTCTCATCTCTTTCACGCTTTCTCCTTCTGTCCCCATCCTTCACTTTTTGTCTCTCTTTCATTTTTCTTCCTCTCTGTCTCCCTCCATTTCTATCTCTGTCTCTCTTTTGTTGTCTCTCTCTGACACATGCTCTCTCTTTTAGACAGACTCTCGCGCTCGTTCTGTCTCTTTGCTCAGTAAACTCACGCCTACCCTGCTTTTGTCTTTGTACAGGCTGATGTAAACACTCGAGCACACACAAACACACACGCGCACACACACGCACACACAAACACACACACACACACACACACACACACACACACACTGTACCCACGTGTCTGCTTATGAGCCCCTCCCCCACAAAAACAGTATGATTCACATTTTTAGTAGTTTGTTTATCTTTCTGAGTTACTGTACCTGCTTCTCCTTTTCTCTGCTCTCTCTTTTCTGCCTCTCTTTTATTTTTCATCCCACCTCCCTTTTGCTCATCTGCTCTCTCTATCTCTCTCTCCTTCCTTTTTCTGTCTTTCTGCCTCTATTTCTCTTCTCTCTCTTTTACCTTCCTTAAATCTCCCATCTCCTCTTTTTCTTCTGTCTCTCTATCTCCCTCTCCTTTTACCTCTTAGTCACTTCCTTTTTTTACTGTCTCTTTTTCCTCTCTCTCTCTCCATTTTCTCCTTTTCCTCCCCCTTCTCTTTCTACCTCTATCATCCCCCTCTCTCTTTTCACCTCTCCCAACCCCCTTTTGCACACTTGCCCCTCCCACTCTCTTGTCCTCTCTCTCTCTCTCTCAGTCTCTCTCTCTCTCTCTCTCTCTCTCTCTCTCTCTCTCTCGATCACTCGCTTAGAAGCAGTAGGAGATTTTCTGGTCAAGGGCATTCCCGGGGTAAACGTATGCTAATGCTAATGCTAATGCTGCCTGAAGCAGCGGTCAGAACGCACAGAGACCAGAATAGCCACCACAACACTTAATACGCCTATATTCTATATTCACTTATTGTTTTTTATTTATTTATTTTTTTAATTATTATTTTAAACAGTGCAATAAAGGACTTTACAGTGAGCATGACTGTGTCTGACTGAGTGGAAATTATATTAGGGGTGTAATATCTGAACATGTGTTTTGAAATGTTAAAATAGATTGTTAGAATTATAATCTCTAATAACAATATTCAGTAGAGTATGTGGTCACGTTTTGGACAAAACGAAATTTATCAGGATGTATTCAAACAAACATCTAAACAAACATGTTTTGGCTTATTGTATTTATTTCAGTACAGTGTAAATAGGTCCTCATAGCAAAATATTTCACTAGAGAATTTAGAGGTTTCCACAGGCATGAAATTGAAACCCGACCATATACTGCAACTTTTAGACCTAGCTCAACCAGTCCCTGCAGGTACTGCTCAATTTAAAACGTGAACCCAATCTAAACCCATGATTTTGAAACCCGACCCGACCAGATGAATCTGTTACTACTAAATTTAAAATCTGAACTCAATCTGAATTCACAACTTTAAAACCTGACCTGACTGGACCAAACTGGTACTGCTAATTCTGAGTCCCAAACCCGATCCAAACTCACCAATTTGAAACTCAGTCTGACCAGACCAACTGGTACTGCTAAATTTAAAACCTCAACCCAATCTGAACCCACGACTTTGAAACCCAACCTAACCAGACCAAAGTGTACTGCTAAATTTAAAACCCAAACCCGATCCAAACTCACAACTTTGAAACTTGATTGGACCTGACCAAACTGGTACTGCTAAATTAGAAACATGAGCCTGATCTGACCAGCAATTTTGAGACCCAACCCGACCAGGCATGACTGGTACTGCTAACCTTGAAGCCCAAACCTGTCCCAAACTCATGACTCTGACACCCGACCTGCTAAATTTGAAACCTGAAAATGACCCAAACTCGCGATTTTGAAATCTTATTCAACCAGGCCTGAGTGGTACTGTTGAATTTGAAACTAGTGCCCAACCCAAAACTGCAACTTTGAGACCTGATCCCACCAGACAATAATGGTGCTGCTAAATCTGAAACTCAATCTGCACCTGTGACTTTGAGACCCAACCGTCCAGGCCTGACAGTTACTGTAGTGTATGTATCCACTGCGCCTCATGGTGCCATGTGGGGTGTATGTTGTGTGCTCCATTGCGTGTGAGCTTGGTGACCTGTGAAGGTTTAGGTTCTGGGTAGAGCGGCACAAGTCTCCCTGAAGTCCTCCTGAAATGTATACATTATGCTATATGTGGTAATAAATTGTTTAGTGGGCTCAAAAACAGTGGTGAGAAAGGAACTGAACTAAGAGGGGCCCAGTTCAGGAGGAGACGGGGGCTTGGAGGGTATAAAATTGTATGAAATATTCCCCTCAAGTCAGTTCTGCATTCTCTGCAGACTATGTTCTCCATCTCTTTATGAAAATAAAGGGATTAAAGCAGTAAAAGAAGCTTCTCTGTTTTATTTGGCTTAAATTTAAGTACATTGCCACCGCATTAATCCTAAATTTGAAACACAACACTGACCCAAACCCACTGTGGAATGGGAGCAACTCTGTGCTTGGTAAATGTGTTGCTGAAGAGACAATGTGTCAGTCCTCTTGCTATTGCACGCTCTACATTGCACATGATGAAATGCTTTTTATCTGTTGTAACAACCAGGTCATGATGTTTCCACAATGAAGACGTCCCTGACTCAGCTGGAATTTCAAACAGTTTCTTTTCAGTTTTTGTTGAAAATGTGTGAAAGTGTGTGAAATTTATACAAATCTACTGCATAAACAAATCACTCTTTCGAAAACAAACTAAGCCCGATCCAAGCCCAAAGCTGTAAATGAAAAATTGGCCCAAAACCAGTCCAAAACCTGATATTTTGCTTGGCTGGGTACCAGACATCTAAAAGAAGCACAAATTGTTGTGAGGTCAGAGATTTACACCCCTACTAACAGTCATGCAAGACCTGGTAGACCAACAGAAACTGTCACCATCAGTTAAACAGCACTTAGATGGTGAGAAGCAAAAATTGCAACCACCTTCTTAGACAGTCTATTTATTATTTATTGTCTACTTATTATATTTATGTTGATGGTGTGGAAAAATATCCCTGCAGGTTTCTTTGAAAAACTGAGAGCAAGTCTCTTGAAAAGAACAGAATCTGTAATTAAGGCAAAGAATGGACATATTAAACATGGAAAAAAATATGATTTATATTTTTTCACTAATGGCTGTTTTGACTGGAAAGCAAATAAGTGAAGGGTGGCCTCTGTCTTTTTCACAGTACTACATGTGGAGGGTTTCAATAAATTTTTAAAAATGTATATCTATTTTTAAAATCCAATTTGTTAGATTCTTAAATCTGTTTATCTCCAGCTTTAACATGCAGGCCGTTAGGCTTGGTATTGATTGGTAGATGTATGTATGTGTGTGTGTATGTGTGTGTGTGTGTGTGTGTGTGTGTGTGTGTGTGTGTGTGTACTTAGATCAGCCTTCAAGGTCATGACCTTCAGAGAGGAACGCGGGAGCAGAAGGAGGTTTTCTGCCCCTGTAGAACACACCCACCCACACACACACACAAAATGCATCTTATATTTGAGCGCTTAAGTCCACAGTATAAACCCTAAAACCCTGAGCTACTGAGCTTATCATCCTTCACTTGTGTTGGTGTGTGTGTATGTGTGTGTGTGTTAGTATGACAGCGTATACTAGAAAAGCCCTCAGCTAGTAGAGAAAGCAAATGTCACTGATTACATACAGCCATACACACAAACATACACACACTCTGCATGTGCCCTATTACAGCGTACAGACTACTTACTGTGTACTATTTTTTTTGTTTACATGAAGGTTACATAGTTAATCTGGTTTGTTCTGGACTTTTAGTTATTCATTTATTGTAATGTAATTTATTATTATGCTGCAGTCTGTCATCCAATTGCAGTAAGTTTATTTATTGTATTAACTGTATATTTTCTGAATTTACTATATTTACTGTGTATTCACCACATTTACTATGTATTCATTGTATTAACAGTGCATTTTCTGTATTTATGGTATTTACTGTGTATTTACTGCGTTCACTGTTTTAACAGTGTTTATTCACTATCTGTGTATTTGCCATATTTACTATTTATTTATTGTATTTATTGTCCATTTACATTTATTGTATATTTACTGTGTAATTACTGCAATTATTGTATATTTACTGCACATTTATTGTGCATTTACCATGTATTTACTGTATTTACTGTTGCTGTGTATTTTCTGTATTTACTGTTGCTGTGTATTTTCTGTATTGACTGTTGCTGTGTATTTGCTGTACTTACTGTATATTTATTGCATTTAATGTCTATTGTGCTCACTGTCTAATGATTGTCTTGTAATTCAGTGTATTGTACTGCACCATGTTGTTTGGTTGCACCATGTTTGCTTATAGATCATTTTACCGAACTAGCTTAAACCAACTTTTAACTGACTTAGATGTCAGACTAAAATTTGACTCTGTATTGAATTACACTTAATGTACTAAAACAAATGATTGAACATTCACTACAAAACCAATCTGTTGATTTTGAGTCATGCTCCCAAAAGTCACTACTGAAACATTTGGAAAAGTTTCATTAGTGACTGTTTCAGAAGTCACAGTTTTAGCTAATTTTAAGCATAACTCATAAGAACACAAGCCAGTACATGACAAAGCAAACACAGCTTTGCACAGCTTTACACACACAAAATCATAATATTTGTCATTAAAACACACTAATGTTTACTGTTTTGCAGAAAATGTTTGTTTCAATGGTGACAATTCTTAAAGGTTACACACTAATTTTTAGACTTTTACTTCAAAACAATGAGATCTAACTGCTCACCATGCGGCCATAAGGGACAGAGAGTCTCACTTCCTGCTCTAAAATGCAGGGGTGTGGCTAAAATAAGGCTCCGCCTATGGATGAAAACTCTGTGACTAGGTACTGACATGAAAACGTCCCAATAGAAAATATCCCATAGATTTTCCTTTTAAAATTGTATTTTTAAGTAATTAGTAACAGTATATGGTATAATATTATAATATTTACTTACAAACCTCCCTACCTTTTTTATTTGTCTATTATTTTGTCTTGTTGGACATCAGCACTCTAAAAACTTTGAACACCCTGCCCTACAGGATTTTATTTCATTTCATTTTGTATGGATTGGATGACAATAAAGCTCTTAAAAGAGTACTTCAGCTTTTTTTCTGTTTCTGTGTATATAAATGTGTTTTGAGTTTACTGATATCTGCTATAGCAAAAGTCCTCATTCCCAGCACTGTGGTGTTTTCTCTATGCACCCCTATGATTATGAAGTCCTCCACGTGCTGAATAATGAATGTTAGCACAGAAAAAGCACCATCGAACTATACAATTCAGTTGTTTGATACAACAGCACGAGACAATTGCCATTCTCCTCATATGACACACATTTGAAGTCGCTGTTGGGAAAAGCTGATTTATGCTCATACACACCGTGTGAGTAGTCAAAAACACTCCAAAGCAAGCTCCTTGTGTGTGTGTCTTTTGAGTGGAGATGGGGCCTGGTGGATGGGATGCAATAATCATTCAGGCAGCAAATCAGACCCAGCTCAAACAAAGAGCCAGGGCTTAATGATTACCCTTCACTAAGCCCTCTGCTCCAAACAAACAGGCTTCTGCCCTGAGCCCGGGCTGCGTCCCAATTCACACAGAACCTGCCTACATAGTAGGGATGAATGATACCTGCGAAATATTTTCGTATTTCAAAACGATATGCCTTGCAGTTTGTTAAAATGCACTAGTGAATCAATAATGTGACATGATAAGACTTTGTCATCTGTTACAGGACTCATTCGCTCATTTGCATATTGTGGCCTTCTCACAACGACTGACAAATGATTAACAAATGATTTATTGTGCAACAATGTTCTTTAGTGAAAGAAAAAACACAAATATCATATGAAAAAGTGATATTCGCACACTTAAAAATAAAGTATCTTAACTATTCTAGGCTATGGCAGTTCTAGAAAAAAAACTTTAAATGGTACAGAAATCTTCACATCATGTAGAGGTTCTTTAAACTTAAAAGTTCTTTACACTTACATTTCTCATTTACAAAAATGGTTCTTTAAAGAACTGTTCACTAATGGACTCTTCAGGGAACCAAAAGTGCCTCTAGCAACTGATTCTTTGAATCAGTTGCTAGAGGAACAACTTTTGATGCCTTAAAACCTTTATGTTATTTAAAGGTTAAAAAGCTTCTCTACATTAGCACATTTCAAAAAATGGTACTTTAAAAAAAAAAACATCTATTAAAAGGTTACTTTGAGAAACAAAAATCGTTCTTCTATGCCAAAAGAAGTTCTTCGAAGTGATTCCAAAAAAGAACCATTTTTAGTTTCTTGAATAGGCTTTATGTAGAGGTTGCTTAAGAAGGTCTTTTAAATATTTCTCTACAATTAATTGACAGATTCTTTAGGGAAAAGTGGTTCTTCTATGCCACAATAAGGGTTATTTGGAGTGAAGCCAAAGCTGAGCCACTTTGATTACCTAATAAAGCATGTAAACATTCATTACAGTTTAAAAAGGTTCTTCACACTCCGAGATCTGTTTTACAAAAATGGTTATTTTTGTAACCATCTAGTGAAAGGTTCTTTAGGAAACCAAAAGTAGTTCTTGTCTTAAAAAGAGATGCCATAATGGGCACATTGTAGTGCCCTAAAAAAGAGATTTGTAGGTGTGAAGAACCTTTTAAAGGTTTAAATAACCTTACATAAAGCAAAGATTCTTTATCAACACAAGGGTTCTTTCTAGAGCATTTACATTATGTGGAGGTTCTTTTCATTTTTTAAAAGATTCTCACATTCACACATCTCAAAAGAACCATTAATTGAAAGGTCAATCAAGTAAAGGTTCTTCATACTTTAAAAAGATCCTTCACACTTGTATGTCTCAATTACAAAAACAGTTCTCTAAAGACCTCACCACTGAAAGGTTCTTCAGGGAACCAAAATTGTTTTTTGTATGCCAAAAGGATTGTTTGTAACAATGCCAGAGAATAAGCCCTATGTGGACATTCATTCAACTTTAAAAAGGTTCTTCACACTCGCATCTCATTTACAAATATAGCTATTTAAAGAACCATCCACTGAAAGGATCTTCAGGGAACCAAATGTGATCCTCCTATGGTATTGCTCCAAAGAACCATTTGTGGAACCTTCATTCTTAAAGGTCCACTGTTTGGCTTTTGTCTTGTATAGTTCAGATGTAGACTTTGTCGTCTCACCTTCAGTGATATGGATGTAGTGTGCCTGTAGAGATTTGGGACGCAGCTCGAGTGAGCGGCACGTATCAAGCGTGAGAGTGAAGGTGTGTTCAAGTGTGTATTCTTGATGGAAAGGGCGGAGAAATTTCAGGATTTTGACCGTTTCTGCTCCGCTGAACATCAAGGCTGGCTTTAACGAGCAGTCAACAGAGAAACAACACAACACCCTCGTTCCACAAAGGGCTTATTCTCTGTCTCTAAGGCAACACACACTCGCAAACGCACATACATCTACGCGCACACACATTTTTCTCTTAGGGTGGTAAAGTAAAGGCTGTCTGTCTAGAAAATGGCACACTACAGAACTGGAGATACAATTGTGCGCTGCTGGCCGTCCGCACCGTTTTTTTTTTTGGCATCACGATAATGCATCTTTACAGAGCTGAAATAATAGGCCACAATTTAAAAAGCTCTCAGCCCACGGTGGCTATTTTAGCGCTATTTACCCGAAACAGGTAGTAGTGTGGCTGATGATTACAGTGGAGCACACACAGTGAGGTGCATTGCCATGCATTTTAGCCTTTGGAGGAATTACTTTTCACCTGCTGCTTGGAAATGGCCAAAGAAGATGATTCTTATTATGTTCTTTAATTTTCCAGTATTTACCCTGCTGAAAAACCCATAGAAACCATAAGTGTTTCTGTCGGTTTATGATGGTTTTGTAATGTGTTATGTCTTTTTTAATGGGTTGATATCAATGCAAAGGATCCTAATGGTTTACCAGGTTACCAATGGCTAATTCTAAATGCATCTGATGGTTTCCTAACGGGATCCAAACATTTTCTACAGGAAGCTAGTGGCTGAAAGTGATATTGTAAGCCAACTCCCATTAGAAAGCAAAACCATTAGGTTTTAATCCTGATGGTTTCTAATGATCTTTTTCAGCAGGGTAGTGTATGATCTCAGGTTAGAACATGCTAAAGCTTAACGCAGGTTAGCAAGCTCTATAATAGTTAAGATAGCATCCAATCTCAGGTGAATTAGCACTCTAACAGTTAAGGAAGCATCTAACAACATGCTAGAACGCTCTCTGATAATTAGGCTAACATCTAATCTTAAGTTGGTTAGTACTCTGATATTTAAGATAGCATCTGGTTATTTAGCTCAGTAATAAATAAACTAGCGTCCAATCTTAGGTTAGTTCACTCTCTGAAAGTTAAGACAGCATCTTATCTCAAGCCAGATAGTTCTCTAATAGCTTAACATTTCATCTCAAGGTTTGAAAGCTCTCACAGTTAACCAAGCATCTACTATATGGTTAATTAACTCACTGACAGAGAAACTGGCATCTAATTTCTGACAGTAGCATCTGGTCTCGAAGTAGAGAGCTCTCTGATTAATATGTTGCCATTCAGTATTAGGTTAGATAGCTCTATGATTATTAGGCTAACATCTAATTTCAGGTTGTTAGCTATTTGAAAGTCAAACCAGTGATAAGCTCACTATAACCACTTTGTCTAACCATAAAGTTAGCTTGACTATGCTGGTATTTAAAATCAGTCCAGATCTCTCATTACTGAGTTCCAGGTATTTAGCTAGACGTCTCTTCATAGAAAACCACACATTTGTCTAACCATACATTTTTCATTGTTTGATAGTTAGCCTGTTGTTCTGACTTTTTACGTTTGACAGTTCTTTGATAATTTGGTAATCAGTTAGTTCTATAGTAAAGCTTAATGCAAGTTTAGTTACCTGTTCAACAGTTGATATAGCATCTAATCTCAGGTTAGACAGCTCTCTGGCAGCTAGGCTAGCATCTAATCACAGGTTAGACAGCTCTCTGATAGCTAGGCTAGCATCTAATCTCAGGTTAGACAGCTCTCTGGCAGCTAGGCTAGCATCTAATCCCAGGTTAGACAGCTCTCTGGTAGCTAGGTTAGCATCTATTCTTAGGTTAGACAGCTCTCTGGTAGCTAGGCTAGCATCTAATCACAGGTTAGACAGCTCTCTGGTAGCTAGGCTAGCATCTAATCACAGGATAGACAGTTCTCTGGTAGCTAGGCTAGCATCTAATCACAGGATAGACAGTTCTCTGGTAGCTAGGCTAGCATCTAATCCCAGGTTAGACAGCTCTCTGATAGCTAGGCTAGCATCTAATCTCAGGCTTGACAGTTCTCTGATAGATATATTGGCATATAACATTAGGTTAGTTAGGTTTTAGTAGTACTGCTAATATCCAGTCTTAGGTTGGTTAACTCAGTTGAACTATCATCTAATATCAGGTTGTTTAGCTCTCTGACAAATAAAAAAAGATGTTTTTTTTTAAATAAAATACTTTGATGTAGTATGCAAGCATTATTAAAGCTCCCCATTACTAACAGTCCTTCTATAGAAACTAAGCTAAAAAAACAGACTGTTTAGACCTCTGAATTATAGAATTATGGTTGTGACGTCACAACCCTGAACACATTTACATGTGACCACTCCTTCAGCCAATCTAGCAGTTAATGAGTCAAACTATGTCAGTGTTTTCTGAATGTTCTGCAGATGTAGACTGGTACAGCTAAGCTTCTTCTGTGCTTCTGGCTAAGAGGAGTTAACATGTGGTATCCTTCAGTAATGCTGTAGTTTCTAACATAACATGAAGTTTGCCCACTTCTGTATTGTACCAGTTTTTACTGTATGAGTATAATCACAAGAGTGTCTTGAGCAAAAATCTTTTTGGACATTTTAAACCTTTTCCTGATAGAGTCACTAGGATTTGTTCTGGAAGCTTTGCGGGAGGACCGTGTGCATGCCCGCTCAATTTTAGTACAATTGCCAAAGCGGGGCAGGGTGCTCATTTTTTTGAAGATGGTTCCAGCAGAAGGGCACTTAATCCGATATTCTTAGATGCACTGCTGGCGGAGGAGGGTCTGGTCAGCCTCAGGAAAATAAATTAAGAACAGTGCTCTCAGCTGCTACAGTAATGAAGTAAAAGAAAAGAGCGGAGCACACGTACTCCACATATCCACAGGGAGCTCTAACTCAGGGACTTTTCATATATTAGACAGAGAAACACTCAGAGCCAGATGTACTGAACCTTTTACAACAGGTTTCAGGTGCAAAATTTGTCCCAAAAAAAAAAAAAACCATACATACAAACAAGGGTGCAAAAAACTACCTCTACAGGGGTGTGCAAGACCCAACTTAGCACTGTTCAAATTTAGCAGTGGTGCCACTATGGCTGACATAGTAGGCTATTCAAGATAAGGCAATCCCACTGTTCAACGGCTGAGAGTTCCATCATTTCAATTTGAAAAATGTGGCAAATGGAACAGTCATTTCTGTTGATGAATGCATTTATAAATGTCATTTCTTTTCTTCTGTCTTTATGGTTTTGATAGACTGTCATATTTATTAACAGCTTTAACATACTCGTAGTTTTAGATTGCTAGAAGTCGTTCCTATGGTTAAATTTAGGCAGTTTGCTTATCTAACATGACCTGACAGACTACGATTGTAACACATTTACGTGAAGCTAACGTTAGATAGCTTAACAAGTGGAATAGCTTATGTGTAGATAGCTATTTCCTTTTCCATTTGTTTGCTGTGACCTGTGTATGTCACTGGAATCCCCCTTGCATTAAAAAAAGGAACTTGCTCCTCCATTATGGACAGTAATACCCAGAAAATACTGGTTGTTAGCTGTTTAGTGGCATTTTTGTTTGTAAATTGTTTCAATTTTATTCTAGACTTTGATTTGGTTCTATACTATGAGTAGCTACTGCTAGTTTAGATCATTTTCTGTCCTCAAGGTGTAAAGAGATGAAGAGAGGTCATTGCTCTGGAGCAAACTTTGCACAGAATGGCTGGAATCAACTTACTTTTCCAGTGTGTGAGGGAAATACATGGTGGGAACCAACGCTACAGACTGACGTTGTCCCAGGTAAATTAGAGGATCATGTAAAAGTTATGAAATGTAATGATTTCTAAATAGACACAACAAATGCTTATTCTGCCTGCCTCCAAAGTTCAGTCTTAGAAGTTGTTTGCATTTTATACTTTTCCTGATCCAATTGACCCCAATTACAAATTTAGACTCATCAATCCATAAACCCTTATTTTACATCTCAGATGTCCAGTTTTCCAGCACATGTGATCTTGTACCAAGAATACACATCTGGGCACAGCCATGAGAAACTTGCGCTAAATGTGCATGGGAATGTAGACTTATTGGGGTGGAAACAAACTGTCGAGTGAAATTTCTAGACCAGTCCTACAGCTTGTGAAGGCGGAGCTCAAAGCAGAGGGCGCTGGTGTGCTCGTGACTATTGCAGATGGACAACAAGTCTGTCATTAGCCCCATGATTGTAATGTAAGTTATCACAGCTGAAAACACATTACATTACATGTTACATGTGGTAAAATGAAACATGACCTTTTGAAATGTAAAAAAGTTCTGTTAAACAAGACTATGCGTCAGATTTAGAAGATATCAATGGACAAGTACTAAAAGTTGATGCTGGGTTGAAAGCAGCTGTATGCAGCCTCTGTGGTTCACAATGATACTGATGATACTGCCAGAATAAAAGTGATGCAGAAAGAACTGGCAGCTATCTTCCCAAAAAAAGGAACACTCAGATTTGTTTTTGAGCTGAATAACGCGCCACCCGTCACAGCCAATAAAAAGCATGCAAAAAGGACAACAGTTATACACTGTAAACTGTAAAATCTGCTGTAAACCTGAGCAACTTTGTCCACAGCTACTCAAACAAGCCATCTCTCTAAATTGCCTGAAGCTATTTTCTTGTCCATTTCTTTGCTGTGACCAGTGTATGCCACTGGAATCCCCTTTGCATTTAAAAAAGGAACTTGCTCCTCCATTACAGATAGTAATGGACATATAACCAAGTCCTGGCCAGACTTGGTAAATTAAACTTTTACCACATCCTGTTGGCAAACAAGCATTCAATTCAAGAACAATATTCTTCAGACAAAATGTTTGATGTGGTTTTATTGAATGGATTGTGTTTAAGCACACCTCTGGCAACACTAAATTAAAAGACATTTCTGAAGGGCATTTTCTTCTTAATTTTGAAGAATGAATGTGAGCTAATGACAGCATTTCTCACTAGCTAGCTTGCTTTGCTTGTGTTATTGACTGTATGCCATACTTTAGAAGAGCACATACTAGAGGGATTTGGGGGTGGGTTTTAGAGGGGAGTACCGGCACTGAAAGTTTAACAAGTTGTCTCGTACCGTACACTGGTTACGAGATCATGTCTGGCCCCATCTTCTTGACAGCTACACATTTTTCAGACTCATAGTGTTGAGTTGTCTGCTCCCAGTGGAAGGATCGACAGAAACACCTTTTACCAACATTCTGCAAAGTGTTCATCCTCACTACTGTAGAACACATCTGCAGGTAGATTTTTAGCCTGTCATGAGTGCAAATATACCTGGCCCAAAGAAAGAGAGAGACATAGGAAGAAAGAAGGAGAAGAAAAGAGACACGATGTTGATCAAAGCGAGGCTTCAGAAGAAGAGGAAGCTCTCAGGAAGAAAACAAAAAGGTCAAGAGCTCTTTAGTATGAGTGAAAGAGCTGAACAGTGAGAGTGATTAGAGATCAGTCGTCTTTACCCAAGCGCAACTGACCTCACGTCTGACTTTCCAAAGTAAACCTCTGGAGGGCGTGCGTCGTTTTGCAGGCCGAGACATGCCCTAATAAGAAACTCCAGCACTAAACTGTTTTCAATAAGTGAAAAATGAATTTGCAGCAAAATTTGCAACAAAAAATGTTCCAAAGCCATCAGTTTTTCCTTTAAATATATAAAAGGATGAGAGAGAGAAAAGAGAAGGTGAGAGAGAGAGAGAGGAATAAAAAGAAAAAGAAAGACAGTGAAGGGAGAGACAGGGAAAATAAGAAGCTGAACAAGAGACAGAGGGGAGAGACAGACAGACAGACAGACAGACAGACAGTTAGATAGATAGATAGATAGATAGATAGATAGATAGATAGATAGATAGATAGATAGATAGATTGAGGGGAATAAAAAGAGAGAAAACAGTGGGGAGTGAGACAGGGAAGATGGACAAGAGACAGAGGGGAAGAGAGAGAGAGAGAGAGAGAGAGAGAGAGAGAGAGAGAGAGGCTTTGAATGTGTTAAAAACTTCCCCTAATTACGGCTGATGGTTTAATTACACATCCTGTTCGCCAGCAGCACAAAACCTGCCAAAACCCACAGAAACAGCTTCATCTGAAAAAACTTTCTCTCTCTCTCTCTCTCTCTCTCTCTCTCTCTCTCTCTCGCTCTCGCTCCCTCTTTCAGGAGGCTGGCACACACTCCAGTGCAGGTGCTCCTTTCACACTTCTCTGTGATAAATCCCCCTCTCCACTTGTTTCTCCTCTCAGCGCCTCCTTCTCTCCTGCTGGATCTGATGCCACTCTGCAGATGTTGTGTTGAAATGAAGAGATCCAAACGGCATTAGGAGCTATGAAAATGCATTAAACTTGCCAAAATTAATGCCCTAGTTTTTCCAAAAAAATAATTTACACAACATCCATCAACCCCCCAGTCCCCCACCAAAACAGTCGATCAGCCAAGACATGTTTGGTTTCTGAAGTTTGCTTATTTAGTTTTAGCTACAAGGCTAACAAGGAATGGAAGATTATTAGCATGCTAATTAGCTTAGCACATTTGCCTCAAACCATGTTGAGTTGTTAAGTAATCTCAAATAGACTTGCTTATGTGGTTTCTGACACTGTATGACACACAACACGACTAAGAATGGCTTCAGGATGGCTGCCACTGTGCTTATGTACTTTGACTATTTGATTTTTAGCTAAATCGGTTTAGAATTCAACACGAATTCTCTGATAGCCTGTCCAAAACAGCCAAGTATCACCACGGAGGCCTTCCTGTCCCCAGCTCCTCTCTGTGTGATACACCCTGATCTTCCGCTCGACTGGATCGGACTCAGCGGTCTAAATTTAGCCGCTGTGTGCGGCGCTGTTAGCCGTGCGGGTGTGTCGGAGTGGAGGAGGGTGAGTGTGGCAGTGTGAGTGACACTGTGAGAGCCACTCGAGTATTAATGAAGGTCTACGTGAGCATGTGGGCTCAGGATACTAAATTTGACATCAAGCAGTTAGCGCAGCAGGGAGATTCATAAAGCCGCAAAAGAATCTGAACCAGGCAGAACAGGGAAAGGAAACGTTTTTCACTCTTGAGTGGCAACAGAGTAGAGTCAACCTGAAACCTTTCTCACCTTTTTATTTCATGTCTTTGGTCATGATCATGGATTCATTATATTATAACATCTAAAAGAATTCTTGTTTTACCATAATTTTCCATCAAAATATAATGACTTTTAGTCTGCCTCTAAAACATGATTTTTGATTATGTCACCATGAACCAATTTGAAACATATTCACTAAGGGTATAATGATATGCAAATTCAATAATACAGAAAATAAGTGTTGCCATTATTGGATAATGACACAATATATATTTATATATAATATACAGAATTAGAAAAGAAATGCTAACTTCTACATTTATTTATTTATTTTTCCCCAAAAAGATATCAGTGCTTGTTATTTTATCAGAAGACAATAAAAAACAGAAAAAAAAATACAATCTATAAACAATATACAATATGTATATCTTGTTAGTGTTTGTTTGGCAAATATGTGTTATTATCAGGTTTGGGATGTAACAAAATACAAGTATTGGTAAATGTATTCAGAATACAGAGATTAAGTATTTGTATACAGTCCAAGTAAATTTTGTAAAGACAGTATTCAGAATCAGTGTACGGCATGTAGCAAACATGTTCGCCAGACAAATTCTAAAGAGGACCTCAATCAACAGCAGCTTTACACTGGAGTTACTGCTAAAGCCTGAGTAGACAGATAAATCAATGTGACGAGTAATTTGTCTTAGCAGTACTAAACTCTTTTGAGAGATGATCAAACTGATAATCTCCACAGTAGTGGACGTGTTTGCAAGTGATGTGCTTAGCATCAGTGTTCTACTGAACTCCTGCTCGATTGTGGGAGCAGCAGTGGACTAAAACAGGCAGTGAGAGAAAAAAAAAAGTTGAAAATTTTTGGGATTTCATTTAAATGAGAAGTAAATTTTTTCATAATGCGTATTAAAAGAATAATTACATTAATAAAACTGCCAAACAGTAACAGCGAGGAACAGTGTAAATTAAGTAAAACAATACATTTTTTCCCTGTGTGCTTTACCAAGATAAATTGTGAATGTATTATGATTACGTTACTTTTTTAATGTATTGTAATAGAATACGTTACTGAATACATCTAAGACAGTGTATTCAGGCATCACTACTTTGTCAAAGTATTCTGTCCAACCCTGGTTCCTATGGCTTAAAAGTAAGCAACAAATTGTGGACTATGGTTCTGGACTATTTGTGGACTATAATGCTACATCTCAAAATTAAATGAACTGAGCATCACAAGTTAATTTCCATTTGGATCTTTGTATATAAAGTGTGGCTCTGACCTTCTGGTAGAGGTGCCAATCGAAAGCTATAAACCTCCTTGTGGAGCAAGTTTATAGTTTGACTGTTCAGAATCGGCACATAGCAGCTGCTTGAATTCAACGTGGAAAAGTAGCTGCTGCAATTCGTGTTTTCCCTTCACCCCAATAACTGAGACATGTGAGTGATGTCATAGCATATATGAGGTATTAGTGTGGGATTTGTGTTCCTGAACAGGAGATAAATGCAAGGATAACTTTGCATCTTCCAGATAAAGTTTGCTCTTTTCATTCGCCATTTCCAACAGCTTGGCTAATCAACCATACAACGTAGACAAAGCTGAAGCTTATTACCAACTTGAGCCCAGAGCTTCTTATTTTAATTTTTCTCTGGCATCAGCGTGTAACTCCTGCACCATTTAAGGTGGAATGGAAAATTTGAATAAGAAGCTGATGAATAATAACCAAACGTTAGCTTCTTCTGAGGTAGGCTAACCAAACCAGTTTTTTCCAGTTCTGAGAGCTGCGCAGTGAAGTTCATTTTGCACTGATGATCACTTTTAGGAATATCACTGATTGTGTTAAAAGGAACTACAATTATTACGCATTTTGGAGCATGAAATCTAACATTATTTCATTAAAAGTGTGTATTGTCTCACAAATTCTGTTTTGAAAAAAAAATTCTATTAAGGTCTGCACTTTGACTTGGAAATTCCGAAACCCATTATTTCTTCTGCTTCAAGCATTCTTTGGTAGACTGACTGGTGTTTTTAGAATCGTTGTCTTGCTGCAAGACCCACCTTCTGTTAAACTTCAGTTCATAGACAGATGCCCTGATATTTTCCTGTTGAATCTCCAGAATCATTAGCTACATTGATCATGGCAAGCAGTCCTGATCTAATGAGAGCAAAATAGCACCAAACTGTCATACTGCCACCACCATGTTTCAAAGTTGGGATGAATTTCTTTTACTGGAATGCAATGTTCAGTTTTAACAGATAGTAATGTTTCTCATTTAAGCCATAAAGTCCTATTAGTTGCCTTAATAACCCAAATAACATTTGACTTTCAGCAGTCTTCTGGCTCATCCAGGTGGTCTTTAGGAAACTTTGAATAGGCAGCAATGTTCGTCTTGGAAAGATAAGGCTTCATCCCTGCTATTAAGCTGTTCTTGTTCAGTGTTTGCCTGATGGTGGTCAGTGCAAGACACCCCTGCATTTCTTTATGCGATCATAGGGTACTTTGTGATCTCCCAGAATATTATATGCCTTGCATTTGTACACTATCTGCCTCACATTGGATTGCTGAAGTCCAAACTCTTCAGAAATTGCTGTCTGATGAGCATCAATGGCTCTTTTTCCAAGATCCTCAGAAATCTCCATTGACCAAGGCATGGTGTGTCCTTACAAATGTGTGTGGTGAAGACTATACTTTGATAGGGTTTGGGTTAGGGTTAGGTGATGTGTTTTATACACTGACATGTCAAGTCATGGGACAGGAACTAGTATCATGTAGGACCCCCTGTAGCCCAGTGAAGTGTAGCAACTCGACGTGGCTGAACCATTGATCAGAAATCTCCAGAATGCTTCTCAAAACAATTCTGGACAACTTGGCCCCATGGCATGGTGCATTATCCTGCAGGAATGTCCCATCATTCAGAGGGTACATGAAGTCCATGAGGGGCTGTAAATGGTCACCAAGCAGTAAAACATAGCGGTCACTGGTCAATGACCTTTTTAGGCATACCAGTGGACCCAACCCATGCCATGAGAACATACCCCACACCAGTATGGAGCCACCACCAGCCTGCACAGTACCTTGTTGACAACTGGGGTCTATAGCTTCATGGGGTCTGCGCCACACATGAACCCTACCAACAGCCAAAAACAATAAGTACTACGAGTCATCGGACCATGCCACATGTTGCCAGTCCTCTAGGGTCCAGTTAGCAACCTAACAAGCCCAGGTGAGGCACTGTGTCCGGTGTCATGGTGTTAACAGAGGCACTCTGGTGGGTCCTCCGCTCTCATATCCCATGGAAGCTAAAGAAAGCTGCACTGAGCTGTGGGATATGTGTGTGGGGCCTCCTGATTTCTGCCAGAGTCGCTTGTCTGTTTGCATGGACAATTCTAGCCAGGCACCGCTGGTCACGATCATTAAGCACCCATAGGCGGCCACTACGCTGTCCACTGTGGGTGGTAATGCCTTTTATGATGTCTTCCTGGTACACACATGACACTGTGGATCGAGGAACATTAAATGCCCGCACAACTTCAGAAATGGAATGTCCTATCCGTCTGGCACCCACTGTTATGCCTTACCCTGTTATACACTGGCCAGTGTTTAACTTATACAGGCGTGGGCACTCCCAACCCTGAGGTAACAACACTTTATAATCAATTTACATACTGCTATCCCATGACTTTTGGCATGCCAGTGTAAATAGGACAGGGTCATCCACACTCACACTTGACATACCGGATCACACTTGATTGTCATCCTATTTATTGAACTTTCTGACCCAAATTATCCCCTAACAACACTTATTATTTTTGAGGTTGACATACTTTTGCCAACAAAGACATGTAATGTTGGATCACTTTGTGCAATAAATGAATGAAAACACTTTTATATAATTGTTTGTGTCATTTTTTTATAGCATTTTCTTTAACTATTGTTATAAATAAAGATCTGATCACATTTTAGGTCAGACTTATGTAGAAATTTAGTGACTTCTAAAGGGTTCACAAACTTTCTGGCACCATTGTTACTATATAGATAGATAGATAGATAGATAGATAGATAGATAGATAGAAGAGACATTTCCCACAGTGATTAATTTACTGTGTGATTGTTATGGAGGAGGCGGAGTCAGTTGCTGCATTTGCTTACAGTTGCCTCATTGGCTATTCTACGCAGCACATGCAATTAAGACATTTCCAAAGCGGCATTGAAGGCTAGATTTGACCTTCTGACCTCAAAGTGACAGAGCTCCACTGTGCACATGCACAGGACACACGCACACACACAAACACTTTGCCTGTCAAATATTACAGAGTTTGCTGTTGTTTTTAGTGTTCTTGTTTGTAATGCCCGTCTGGTTAATGATATACTAAGCCAGTACGTACACAGTGACAGACAGCGGGCTAAGTGTGTGTGTGTTTGTGTGTGTGTGTGTGTGTGTGTGTGCGTGCGTGTGTGCGTGTGCGTGTGTGTGTGTGTGTGTGTGTGGAGGCCCCTGGGGCCAGGTCCACTTTGTGGAATGAGTTGAGGATTAGGCAGGATTTGGACAGCACTCATTAGCCTTGTCTGTCGAGCCTCTGATAATTAAATTATCACACACATACGCACACACACTATGACAAAATGCCTCACCTAGCAACACACTCACAATACTGCAATGGTTGTAAAAAATCAGCTTCTTCTTGTAGGGTCACAATAGATACATACACGCACCCATTCACACACTCCCTGTCCTGTCCTCTTTGCCACAAAAACACACATGCACACACACACTAGAGGTCTGCTACCCAACCTGAGTCCACCTGGTCCCAAAAAAATATTGGGTTTCAGGCTGAGCTCCAGCCTCTTTCATGAACAACACTGGGCTCAGGTTGGGCTTAGGTTTATTTTGTGCACTCTCAGAAAAAAAGGTATCCCTGCGTCACTGGGGTGGTACTCTCAACGGTACGTCTTCAGTACCTTTATCCAGGGAACATAATTAGATCATATTCCATTGCAATTACATATTTTTGAGCTGCGTTGTAATCATACACCCTGTGTTGACACCAGATTTTATATTTTATTTTTCTATTTTGAAGCGTTATGGTCTAGGCCAGGGCTCCCCTAATTGTAGTCCCATTTGTTTTGGCTCTCCATAAAGTCGCCATAACCTCCAGGGGTGTAACAATACACTTACAAGTCAATTCGATTTATGATACTTAGTTCACAATTAGGTATTCTCACAATCTTTTGAGCGAAATTCAAAAGAAGAGTAAATGGAAAATGTAGAAAACAATGTTGCACAGCTTACAAACAACACGAGATGTGAAATGGAGGAGGACTGCTGAAGTGAGTTGTTGATTGGTGTTGATCGTTTGGCGTACAAACAATGCAGTTGCATTAGAAAACATAATTATTTGAATCTCCATTCTCCACAATGCTCACTGTCACATCTACATACCACTCACTGTGTTTTAGTGATTTAGTAACAAAAATAGTGTAATGTATATTGTTTCATTACACTTTAACCCTCCTAGACAAAACCTTTGGGCACCGCTGCTAATTCCTACCTAATATCTTACTAACTGATCACTATGGACGGAATATAAAGAAAGAGAGAGAGAGAGAGAGAGAGAGAGAGAGAGGGAGAGAGAGAGAGTAAGACAGAGAGAGAAAGACAGAGAGAAAGACAGAAAGATATATATATATATATATAGAGAGAGAGAGAGAGAGAATGTGTGGGTGTGATGTAGGAGGTGTGGGAGAAGAACAATAACAAGCTTTCAGTGCAACAGCACACACAAACACACACACCATATAGATATATCCAGTCATAAGCAAAAGTTTGTGCGCCCCTTCTAAAATGACGATTTGTTGAAAATAAGTTAACATATCCTTTGCAGAGAATAACTTCTGCACAGTTTAATACACAACTACTGATTATTACTTTAATTTAACATACTGAAAGAAAACATAACAGGTGTCCTATGCAAATGCTGACACTTTTTACATTTTATGTTTTATTTCCTTTTAATACAGAAAAGTCAAACAATAGGTTGAAATTGTACCTTAAAAATGGCAGAAACATGTATATATATATATATATATATATATAATATATATATATATGCAGAATATACAATCCATCTGGTGTACAATATGTTATATTCAACAGGCCACAAACAGCCATGTTATTGAGTGGAATCAAATGCAATTCCGCAATATTTTACAGAAAGGTCAACAAAACGTTACATTCATCTCCATGTCATCTAAATACATCTATATCTTATACATCTAAATACAACTGTCAACAGCAGAAACAGACACACACACACACACACACACACACACACACACACAAACAAACACAATAGCCTTGTTCATATCTGGTATTAGCATCTGTCTCGAGTGATCTCATCACAAAAGTCACGATCAGATCACATCGCATTGCAGTTCACCCAGCTAACCAAATGTGATGCGTTTTAAACATTAGTGATGCATTGACCATAAGCTTGGCTAGTAAATACTCAATGTTTTTTGACAAAGCAGAGCCTGGCTACTATGAAAATTTCATAAAATAGATCATGATAGCTAACATGCTAACCATGTCTCTGGCTCGAAAGCACTTGGACACAAAAAACTTCATAATTATGACTTCACAAGTGTAAAATAGGACCATTCCGATGGCAGGATTATAGCACCGAGTCTTTCCTCGTGGTAATTGAGACCCATCTCACGTCCTGCTTGCTCAGAACAATTAAGAACAATTAATGGAAGTCTGTTCTCATTACTTCATCTCGTATAGATTACACTCGTTCTTCTCTTTCCCTTCCTGACAGAGGTCACTGTGATGGAGAAGAGGTAGCAGATGAAATGCACACATGGAGGAGAGAAGTCTCATTTGCGAAGGAGAGAGTGTTTCCCTCTTTTTTTCTCTCTTTACTCCGGCCCCCAATATTAAGCTAGCTAATGACCCAGCACGGTGCTCAGGTTTGTGTAATAGATCATACAGGCTGAACTAATCACCTGCACTGAAAGTTAGAGGAACATTTGCAATGTCTTTGCAGAAAAGTTACACTTCCAGATTTGGAGAGTGTAAACACTTCTGATAATAGTGTGCGAAAGAATACTGAATCCTACTCTTTTGTGAGTCAGTTTAACCTTCAGAAGTCTAGAGTTACTATAGCCATTGAAATGTGATTACATACATTGACTTTTACATTCAACCTACTCAGAAACTGTATAGCACACCTCAGTCTGTCAGAGTTACCCACATTTATAGTGTTACACTGTTAGGATAGATCTGGTAAATATTTGTTGTGTAATCAAGGTTTTAGGGATTAACGTATGATTTACAGCCTAAACAGAAAGTTCACCAGCTTTCAAGAGGAACTCCATTGATTTTTCAACATTTCTGCAAAATGATTAAGTTGTAAACAAAGTCATTCAGAGTAGTGTAATGAGAAATGCTCTGTATATGATATGAGGTAGGAACCAGACATCTGAATAGTTTGATGCCTCTAAATGCCCCTAATTGAAAGATATTGCATGAAACAGTTATAAATACACTGTCTGGTGTCTGAGACATTTTTTATGATAGTTTTGAAAAGATTTGGCCTAAAACTTTTTCATTTTTGAATCCATTCATGGCGGAGAGGTACATGAAATGTAAGGAATATAGTCTCCAAAAGTAAACTTATTCATTTGAGGTTTCATGTCATTTCATTTCAGATTTCCTTTTATTTTACCATGATCAACATTACATAAAGAAAACTTAGAAGACACGTGTAGGTCCACTGGTGGTCTTGGATTTTAAACAAAATGACTATATTTGTGTTGACATCACAACCCCTGGTTCCTGTAACCACCACTGTAAAGACATCAGTACATTTATTCATGAACTTTTTCACATCGAACCACTCTGAACAACTTTGCTTACACTCAACTACTGACTTATGGTGACATACTAGAAAAGGGGTGGAATTCTCCTTTAACATTGTTAGCTAGCTAAGTTAACTTCGTAGTCCACAGCACTAGCTAGTGTAGCATGGCTGAAGTTACTGTAAGAGATCTTCCACATATACTGCCACATATACAATGTAGGTAATGCAACATTACAGCAGAAACAGAAACAGGAACTGACTATGTGTAGCCTCAAGATACATCAATAAAGTCAAGATACTTGGCAATAGCGACAGAGGGAAAAAATGGAGATTTAGCTAGTAAGGCTAAATGCTAACATGCAAGTCTGCACTGCCACCACTTTTGATGTTTGGTTAATTTTTTTTTGGAGTATTTTTTTCTTAGAAAATTTCAAATATTTTATAAGTATTTAAATTAGTCTTTAATATCATCACTGCCACATTAAAACCATTTTTTTTCAACACACCCTGTAAAAATACCGGTAAACATATGACAAATGGACCAATAGAATTTGTCCAAAATTACTTATAAAATAAAATCTTGTTACATTAATGCAGATATGTTATTCTTTGTGTTGTATAGTATTCTGTAGTGCAGCATTGTATCTCTGAGCCTCTTTTTATATTATTTTGTGTTTTCATCCATCAGTGTTCTCTCACTGCAATACCCAGCATGCATTTTGTAAATACAGCATAAAGTCATTGAGAATCACCTCACGGTAATAATGTGTAGCCATTAATGAAGTGACTAATAAATACACATGGTATTCAGCTTCCTTGCAGTAACGTTAGCTATTCGTCCGTCTGCATTAGCCAGCTAGCATTAAAAAATAAATAATTCAAACATCCTCATGCATCCGTCCCAAACAGTTTTTCAAAAGTTCTTCCCATCTTCAAGATGCTTCATCAGAAGGGGTTTTCCTGGTCTTTAACAGGACAATCTCACTGTAGCATGTGAATAAGCATGTTGACAAATTATATAGTGATTGCATTTTTTATTTTAGCCTTTTTAAAGTTTTTTCAGAGACTTTTTCAGTGTTGCTTTAAGAATGTTTTTCTTTTCTTCTCCTGTAAAGTAACTTTTGGAGATATGAGGTTTTGTTACAACAGCTACAAAATAAACTCTGCGCTACGCAACAAAGAAAAAATGCATTTCTAATAAAACATTTAGAAAAGTTGAGAGTTCATAACTTTTGACAGGCAGTGTGAGTTAGTAAAGATTAGAAAACAGACTGAACACGTCAATCAGCGGAGCAGCGGTTATCAGCAGGAGGACGTCTGATAACCACAACTTCGAGTCACAATCACTGATCTGAACAAAAGCGTTTAATGAGGTTAATTTGTTTCTTTCTCTCACTGCCTCTCTTTCATTCTCTCTCTCTCTCCTCTTTCCATCCTTTCTCTTTCACTCTTTCTTTCTCACTCTCTCTCTTCTCTTTCTCTCTCCATCTCTCTCTTCTTTCTCTCTTTTCTGTTTCTGTCTTTCTCTTTCTTTCTCTTTCTCCTATTTCTCTTTCTTTCTCCCCCTCTCATTCTCCTCTCTCCTTCTTCTCTTCTACTTTTCTCCCTCCTTATTCTTTCTTTCTTTCTTTCTTTCTTTCTTTCTTTCTTTCTTTCTTTCTTTCCCTTTCTCTTTCCTTTCTCTCTCTCACATTCTCTTTCTCCTCTTTCTCTCATCTCTCTCTCTCCTCTCTCAGTTTCTCTCTCTCCCTATTCTTTCTTCCTTTTCTCATTTTCTCTCTTATTCTCTCTTTTCTATGCCTTATTTTCTCTCTCTCTTCTTTCTCTCTCCTCCTTCTTTCTCTCCCTATTCTCTCCTCTATCTTCCCTCTCTTTTCTTCTCTTCTTCTCTTTCTCTGTTCCTCACTCTACTCTCTCATTTCTTTTTCCTACATCTCTCTTTCTGCTTCGTTTTCTGTCTCCTCTCTTCCCCTCAACCTTCTCTCCTTCTTTCTCTCTTTTTTCTCAGCCTTGTTTTCTCTCTCTGCTTTCTCTCTTCTTTATATCTCTTCTCTCTTTCTCTCTTTGTTTGCCTTGTTGTCTCTCTCCCCTCTCTCTCTTTCCTATCTTCCCTCCTTCTCTTTCTCTCCTTCCATCTCTCTCTTCTCTTTCTCTCACACACACATTCATAACCACACTCACACACTGCAGTAATTACTGTATGAGATCAGTGTGTGTGCTTTCAGTGATAAAACGTGCAGCTCATGACGAGGACGACTAAACAAACACTCATTTCTTTTCTGCACTCCACTCACCTTCAGCATGACCTTACTGAGAAACTTCACTGCTACTCCGTCATTACAATTACAAAACTTCATGTCACATTTCTGGTGATTGATTTTAAAATTGGCCACTGATTACAGAATAAATCTCTTTTTACTTCACCTTAGTTATTACTGTGCAGTGATAAGATCAAAATTCAGGATTGTAGTTATGCTAACAATATATGTGTACAATGTTTAAAGATATCAGTGTGTCACGTAGTGTCAGAAACAACCTGAGTAAGTCTTGAGGCCCAAACTGCTGGTACCATTATAATTAGCATGATAACAAGCTTCCATGACTTGTTACCTTCATTAATCTGTCTCATGAATCACAATCGACATGGTTTCTGACTTTCAGCTTCACAAAACCTAAAAACATAGACACGGTTAACTTGTTTTAGAATGGTGGTTAACCATTTTCTCTGTTAACTCAGGATGAAATAATCAAGCTGAGATTAATCCAGGTTAGATACTCAGGTTTCAATTAATCGAGGTTTAGATACTCAGGCTGAGGTTAATCCAGGTTTGTACACAGGAAAGACAGTTGTTTATGACTAACAGTCAATTGTGTGACACATGAGGAGGAGTTGAGCGGCTTACTTGTCAAAGAAGGAAAAAGAAATCATACTACATAAGAGACAGTAAAGCATTTGTAACAGTTAAAAGCAGAGCTGTCGCCCTGCCACTGTGTCAGTGAAAAAAGTAGTAACTGGATTATACTGTGTTAGATCGAGGTAGGAACAGGATTTTATTCTTCCTGTATATGTAGTATGATTTAATTCCTCAGCTGCAAAGGGAAATTTTAGATGTGCTTGACACCACAAATGTCACAAAGATAGAACTGTGACCCAAAACAACTGGAGGGGTCGACCTCTATCAGAGGGTTGTCTCTGACTGGTGAGAAGCTCGACCCTGATTGGTCAGAAGGCTGTCTTTGATTGGTCAGAAGCTCAGTCCTGAGATAGAGGGATGGATTTCTGTCTCTCTCTGCAAAATTGTTTAGGTAGAGTGTGTGAGTAGTGTGTAAGTGAGAGAGAAGTGTGCATCCACTCCTCGCTTTAACCCCGTCGTCAGTAATGGCCGCTGGTGAATTGTTTTGTTTTTATGGTGGTTCTGTGGCGGCTCCTGGAGCGAGGGATGAATGAGGAAGAGTGTTTGGCCTCCTTCGGCTCTCCGGCGCCCGCCGCTCTGCCACTTTGGATATGTCACACCCAATAACGATGAAAAATTGTCTCTCTCTCTCTCTCTCTCTCTCTCTCTCTCTCTCTCTCTCTCTCTCTCTCTCTCTCACTCTGTCTTTCTCTCTCTCTCAGCTCACCCAGCCAGAGTTGAAGCTCCGACTTCCCAAGGCGCAAACTCTCCACGCGCAAAAGAAAAATGGCATTTTAACGAGGCCTGAATGGCCATCCAAACAGCCACTGATCCGACTCTGTCTGAGGCATCAATAAACCTGAGCATGAGAACACCCAACAAAAGAAATCGTGGTATGACATGAATTTAAAGCAGACATCCTCTCTTTTCAGAACCTCTTTTTGAGACCTAAAAAGCAAAAACCATGATGCAGGGCCTCCAGGAATATCCTGCTTATGGCTCACAAAGGCTACAGCCAGCCCTGTAAACAATGAAATGGAGCTGCTGCACATTATAGTTACAGCTTGCCAATGCAGTGTTTTAGGTTATGACATGGATCTGACACAAAAATTAAGGGAGCTCAGGGCCCTCAGCACTGACACACACATTTGTAAAAATGCTTGTTTTATTTTGTTTACTTCTTTCTTTTTTACTTCTTATTATGAGTGTCAACCTTTCTCCTCCCCAGTATGCAACAGTCTGATTCAGTTCAAGCCTCTGTCTGCTCCTCTGGGATTTCACCATTTTTCTCAATGGCTTTGCTTTTCATATTTCAAATAAGGACTGTTTGTATCTTTCCAGGAAGGAAATCGATATTTCATTAGTCCAACTCTTTAACCCATGAAGGTGAATAGGAGCGCCTGACAAATCCTTTTCTTTTTTCACTCCATCCCCAATACGGCAACAATAGCAAACACATGACCAGTGTGTCTGGTCTTAAGGAGGTCATGTATGTATATATATATCATATGTACATATTTTAATCAGGCAAATCAGCGTGTCACTTTTATCAGTCTATGTGTTTACAGAGAGAGTGAGAGAAAGACAGAGAGCGAGAGACACTGGCCTGTTATATATTTCTAGAATTGTAGGATGATCTAAATATATATGAGTGTAGTGGAATAGGTATTGATTTCCCCAGGGTTGTGTACATTAGTGTGTGTTGTTTTCTGGCTCGGTGCGGTGTGTGTTTGGTGAGGTGTGAGAGATAACGCTCAGGCAGAATGGAGGTGTCAGCCAGACAGTGGATGAAAGCAGTGCAGGTGTTGGGCAGTGAATGGCTGGGGCAATTCTCCAGCCTTTGGCATTTCTAATGAAACCGTGTGTGTGTGTGTGTGTGTGTGTGTGTGTGTGTGTGTGTTTATGTGTGTTTATGTGTGTTTATGTGTGTGTCTACCATCTTTGAAGCCAGAGAACAGAGACTAACCTTTAACTCGACGGCGCCTGCTGCTGGACTTCTCTTTCCCACGAATTGATGGCAGTTGTGCTCTGATCTGAAAGACAGAGGTCAAAGGTTGAAAAAAGAAGCTGACACAGACTTTGCAAAAAGTCCAAATATAAGTGTCCACATGCTACAGCAATCACAGAAGGCCCTGGGATTCAGATACCATTTAGAATCAGAATCACAATCACTTTACTGACATGTATGAGTAATCTGTCTTGGTGTAATTGGTGTTCATGTAAACAGACTATACAGGATACAAAGCATTAACAAATTAACACAATACAATAAATATAATACAAAATGCACATATACACAGTATGTAAATTCAATATACAGTAAATATTCAGTAATTACTAGAGGGGTAATTAAATCCATATTTTTAAGTTTGTTGCGATTTTCAAATCTAATTCTTTTCGACACAGATTGGTTAAATTCAGTCATATAAATGTTCTCCACTCGAACTTTTTCAGCTGAATCTAACGAAATAATGCCCGACAATCACAAGCTATTCTGAAAACTATTCAGAAAAAAGGCCAGTAATTTGAGTGTGGGTTTGTCCATAGCATAAGCCCTGCCCCCTCCCTACAACTTTACTCCAGCAGGCTCCACCCAGATGCCTAATTTTGATTGGATTGATGTGGTTTCCATGAAAGACCCAAAATGAAAGAAGCTTGTAAGAGAGTAAGGGGCATATCAGCTTCACCGTTTTCCATACGCTGTCATTTATCATTTACATGCATTATAATTCAGAATTTGAAGCATCATTCATATATTTACCAATGGTGCATCGTTTGCTATTTTGGTATACTGTGTTGCCATGGTAACAGAGAATGTTCTTGCTGGTGATACACCACAACTCAACACAAACTCTTGAACTCATAAACGTAGAACATGCATGAGTTTGATACTTGTATTTACAACTGATGGAGTGCAGTTGTGTTTAGTCTTGCATGTCAGATGCCTGTCTGTTGTCAGAGAGTCTCGTGGGTTTCAATGTGGCCAAGAACTGCCTATTCTTAACGAAAAAGGTGACTTGATGAATCATAAATCATCAAACTGACTAGTCACAGACTATTGTTTTGTTGTGCCATGTAGGAGAAGCTGAGACTAACTACTGGAAAAACCCAAAGTAACTTCAAGAGTTAAATAACTTATGAGACTACCTTACTGTAAACATGATAACGCACATGTTTACAATTTTTGGATTGTGATAAAACTCCCAGTGACAAAATTATCACATCCAGATGGCAATAAAATTGCAGAGCAAGTTTCATGTATTTTCTATGAGCCTGGATTTGTGTCACTAATGGTCAAGTTGAAGTTGATAATGTCATTTATATGCTAATATAATGTTTTATTACTGTAGCTGATATCATAATATTACAATATCTGTTGAACTTGCTTTCTCCTCTTGTTAATGCTCTCCCAGTGTAGAGGCCAATTAAGTGGTAAAGAAACTCAAAACACTTTCAAACCTCCTTCCATCTTTTTGTGATTTAGGGAGTGTTTCATATAAATATTTGCTCTCTGAGAATAAAGTAGCTGCAGTCAGAAAAAAAGTAACCTTCTTTTCCAATCTGCCTGGAAAAACATGGAGATGTGTATCCGGATGCGGGCTAAAGTTATCAGACCACCACTGAGATTGGTGAAAAAATGTAGGTAATTTGGCCTGTAATTTTGTCAGGGAGGAGAAAGAAAAACACTAAAATGGCCAATCCAGATGGAAATAAAGTCACAGAAAAGCACCTGTAAAGGAGGAGATGATCCCAGGACCCCATATAGGCTTAATCCCATCTGAATGGGGCTATACATTTAAAAATAAAGATTACTCAATTGTTCTTGGCTTGGATGTACAGTTCTAACTGGAAAAGAACCTTTACATTATGTGGACTCAGGAAAATGTTTTTGCTGAAATATTTCTCTTTAATGGCACAGAAGGGTTAATGGCATTATTTCTAAAAATCCTTATAAGAAATAGCATCAGTCAAATCTCATATGAGTGTAAAATCACCAATAAGGCAGATCTGTGCGCTATCTGTGACCTTGCTCTACTCTACTTTTTTTTTGCTCTACTAAAACTCATGAGATTACTGAGGTCTTCTGCTCAGAAGAAATATCTAAGGAGCAAGAGACTTACGCAAAAGTCTCCTTTATCTTTCCACCTGATCTCTTTGCTTTCTAGTTTGCATTCTTTAAACTTTAAAAGGTTTAGTCCATTTACAAAACTGATTCTTTAAGGAACCATCCATTTAAAAGTACTAGAAGTAACAAAGGTTCTTCTAACGCAGTGCTCCAAAGAACCCTTTTGGTACTTCATTTTTTTTCAGAGTGTAAGATCCATCTGTAGGTTTGAGGGGACAAAACCTAAAGAGCAAGCGAATGTTTTCTGGCTGCCCTGGAGTGAAGATTTCCCGAGCGATCGATGGCCCTAAATGTAAGCATTAAAAAAAAACAGCCCGAGGAGCCTGTGTCATTTCCTCTTGTTGATTTTCCCATCAGCCAGGTAATCTCTCGCTCTCTGTCTATAGTGGGGAGTGGGGGGAGGCCTGTATCGATGGATCATTTTCACGGATGACGTGCTAGCTTCATTAGTAGGCTGGTGGAATGGAGCCATGTGCTGGAGGAGCAGGATGAGGAGCAGCTGGGAATCTCAGATGCTGTACGTTGCTGGGGTGGTGATGGGGTGTTGATGGGCTGTGGGATGGGCAACGGTGCCTGCAGCAAACGCAGCGGGGAATGGAGAGGCAATCCTTCGCCATGTAGACACATACTAAAGGCCTAATGGTGTAACACATCCCTTCAGCCATGACTCTCAGGGCTCCAATACCCAGAACCCAGATCATCTGGGTCCACCTATCAGAGATGAGCTTCCTCTTACTATTGATGTTCTTCACCTGTTTAATCTATCATGTGATGAGTCATATAATGGTCATGTAAAAATGGGTTATGTGTTTGAAACATAAAACCACACAAACATAATAAGTTAACCTCAGGGGACAAAATGAATTTAAATTCATATGTGGAATGTGTGTCATTTGGCACAATTACTCAAATACTTTATCCTGTACCAATCAGCCGATGAAGTTCTTCTCAAATTACAACTCAGAACCTCCTCTGTTAAAACTGGTCCAACTTGACTGCCAAATTTGACAAACATCAAATAAACAAACATTACTCACTGCTGCCCTCTAAAGGTGTTATTAACAAACACCAAATAAACAAACGTCGCTCACCGCCGCCCTCTAAAGGTGTTATTAACAAACGTCATATAAACAAACGTCGCTCACCGCCGCCCTCTAAAGGTGCTATTAACAAACGTCATATAAACAAACGTCGCTCACCGCCGCCCTCTAAAGGTGTTATTAACAAACGTCATATAAACAAACGTCGCTCACCGCCGCCCTCTAAAGGTGTTATTAACAAACGTCAAATAAACAAACATCACTCACTGCTGCCCTCTAAAGGTGTTATTAACAAACACCAAATAAACAAACATCACTCACTGCTGCCCTCTAAAGGTGTTATTAACAAACACCAAATAAACAAACATTACTCACCGCTGCCCTCCGAAGGTGTTTTGCACCTGTTCAAATTATCATTGCTTTTGTAAGAACCATTATGTATCTTAATGTATGCACTGCCTAATTTATTGCACTATTCATATTTTGGCCTTATTATTGCATGCTTTTCAACATTTGAGCAGCAAATCACGCATTGTATATAGAAGATAATCACCTAAACTAACAGCCTTTCAACACACAGCTGAATTCTTCTTCAAAGCAGTATCAATACTGACAGCCAGCGAAGGTGTTGAGGCAAATGGACTGGATATCATTCATATGAGACGAGCGCTATCGTCCTTCACTCTTTAATTTGAAAATGAAAAAGTGATAAGTCCTGGACGGGCCAGTGAGGCCCAGTTATCGATAACACTGCAGAAGCAGCCAGGACAGAGAGAAAGAAATGAGGGAGGGAGGGAACGGGTCATTCGTTTCGTCTCTCCATCAGGAGGCTGTTTCTCACTGCTTTGATGCACAGATTAAAAGCTATTGCTTTGGCCTGACAGGTGTGGAAACGAAAATCGTGGACAGACAATTTATTCACTGGCATATGAAAAACATGGTGCTTTATAACAAACCCAGCCCCTTTACTGCCACAATAGATAACACCTTCCTGAAGCTGGGACGAAAAAAAAAAAACGCCAGCGTGTGCTGGGCCATTTGGCAGTCCCATCAGCCGAAAGCTGCTTTATCTCTGCTTTGGACCCGAGCCAATAACGGAGAAAGATGGTCCTTTGAAATCTCATGAATAGGTGGCACCTCTGATAGCCTTTTCGTGAAACACTCTCAGAATGGTAAAGCGAGAGAATTAACAGGCGTCTGTGCTCCTTTGTTAGCTTTAAGAATGGAATGCTCGTACGCTATTGTAAGTTAGCCTTTGTCATAGTTTTTCTATGTACCAAGGGATCCAATTTATGCTATAGTATGTTATTAGCTATAGATCTAAATTGACAGATTTGAACTTTTAGAGAGTTACTGCTATCGCTTTGCTATGCTATTTAAACAAAATTACACAGTGACATAATGAACATCACAGTCAGTCAAAGGTGCTAATTCATAGCACTTAGTTGCTAAGTGCTGTTGTTATGTTCATGCTAGTTCAGGCCAAGCTGCACTGGGATGTTCAGTGCAGATATACATGTTGAGAACTGACAAAATATGAATGCATGTCAAATTAAATTAAAAAAGGATTCTGGAAACCATGTTTGCATTAACTAAACCAGCAAAGACTTTAGCAGGTTTGAGCCAAGAAACCTGTCCTTTCAGATGATGTAACACTCGAGCTAATGCTAAAGCTAATGCTGAATCTTGTCAGAGCAACATTAGATGCTGAGGGCAACTCATCGTCTTGTAGCAAACATTAGCCAACAATACAAATGATAACATGCGTATGAGAGCATTAACATTATATATTGCTGTACTTATTTAATCTGACTAAGTTCATGTATGAAGACCTCAACAGCCAAACTGAGAGAAAAGCTAACTTAGCTGGCTAGCTCTTTATAGCATTGTTCTATACAGTTAGTCTATTTATCATTAGATATCATATTAAAACGAGTGTTATCTCACCCATATGAAAAAAACAATTAATGGGCCTGTATTTCTTTATATGTGAGATGCATTTCAAAAACATTGTTTTGCTCTAAAATGTATTCCAAACATGAAAGTACGTTCAACAGAAAAATGATCATTTTCTTACACTTGCAACGATATTTGGGAAATACACTTTACATACATTTATTTTCTGTAAAGTTTAGCTTACTTTTGAGTCTGTTCATAGTTCTAAAACTAAGCTTTGAGCAAAGTTCCATAGAGTTTAATCCAAACCATTTTCAGCTGCAGCAATGAAATAAAAACAGCTTTACCTTCCACATGATCAGAACAACATGTGCTTGAATCTATTTTCTAATATTAATTCAAAGTAATTTACTGCCACCATAGTTCTCACTACAGGTTTGTTCCAATGTGTTTCTCTTTTGCTTGACAAGGAAAGAACACTGTAATTGGCTGAGAGGTGGGTTATTAACTTGCAAATGATCAATGTAAAGTCCACCCCAATAATTATGTAAGCCCCAACCCACATATCTCTGTAAACTCCATCTCAACAGATAAGTAAGCTCTACTTCAATGGATTTGCAAGCCAGACTGAAAAACTCATAAGCAAAGGAAATTTTGAAAATTGATGTCAGTATAAAAAATATGAAATCTACATATGAGCATATTGCTGCTGTTGGAAGAAAACCTTGTACCTAAAAAATGACAACTTTACAGGACTTACTTTTAATGTAAATCAATGGAACCAGATTTTTTTTCCAAGTCATTTTGGGCCATTTCTCTTGGTCACAAAATTTACACACAATGTAAACAGCAACAGGTATTTTCAAATTATGCCAAAAACAGACAAACGACAAAAATAGAGACACAAGGTTTTCTTCCGACAGCTGCGAAATATTGTCCCCAGTTCTGCAAACTCCACCCCAATAGTTCTGCAAGCTCCAAGCTTCACACTAACAGGTCTGCAGACCCCAACCCTAATTATTCTGAAAGCTCCATCTGAGTATTTGTGTAAGCCCTATGGTAATAACTCTGCCCTTATTGATCTGGGAGTCCCACCTACAGTTAAGCTCCACCCTAACTGCACTACATCCCGACAGCTGTGCAAACTCCACCCTAAGAGTTGTGTAGCCTACAGCCCAAATTGTTCTGTAAGATTCATCCTAACAGCTCCACCAAATTCGCTCTCGCCCCAGCCCAGTAGTCCCACCTGTGCAGTAGGAGCTAAAGCTGGTGAGCACAAGAACTGTTGCCAGCCTGGTTCCTCCAGTGGGAAGATGGGTCTTTATGCCTACTGGCCAGTGGCCAGAGCATCCAGCAGCTGTTTTGGCGTGTAAATCATCCCGAATAATGATGCAGAGCTTCAGGAGCCCATTCAGTACCTGCTTCTCTTCTCTGCCTCGGCAGCTAATCGGTTTCAGCTGGTTATGTGTGTGTGTGTTTTAAAAGTAAACAAGAAAAAGTGACCCACAATTCAGCGGCGGTTTCTCCTTTCATAACCAGCTACTACACTCATCCTTCACTCTTTTCTTTCCTTCTGCTTGTTTACTCATGTTCTGACCTCGTTCCAGCTGGATCCCCTTCTGTTTATACAGTGTACATAGCAAACATTCCAATTGTATTGACTTTGTATTAACGACACTCCAACATCCATCACTCTGACTCTACTTCAGTTTAGAGTCTTTAGCTGTTTTTTTGTGTTAGAGGTGCAATCGAATGCCTTTATTCAATATTTTAATTTGGCCTCGGATGCATCTACATAAAAGGTATGTGACTTTGGTTATAGTGAAAACTTCAGCCTCAGTTAAAGATGAACATGAACCATGCCTGTTGACAGTTTGGTTTCTTGGGAAAGGTATGAAAAGTGCCGATATCCCCTTCACAGCCTGGAACCATACAATTTCTGCACATAGTCTGCCATTTTCATTGCTGCTGCTCCATTGTCATTGTTTCCTACTGGGCTGGAACATGGGCTGCTGTGTGTAAATTTTAGATGGCATGAATATTAATTGGTCACATCTGTAGCCGTTTTTTCATCATGGCAGAAAAAGTACAGTTTCAGTGAACGGTAGTATATAAATCTTCCTTTATCTAAACACAACTTGGCCTTCAGTAGTTACTGATCAGGTCATATACATTTGTTTACATCTGTAACTAACAGTGTCAAACAGGTCAAACGTCAGGAAAAAGATGAAATAGGTTAGGCTAGATTTAGCTAGCGTTAGTGGAGTCATTCTAGAGGAACACACAGCATTCAGTGACATGAATATGGGACAAAAATCTTCTAATAAATGCCTTTCAAGCTAAAATGCTTTAATTTTGAGTTTTGGTTTCTCTGTCAGCTCCAGTTGACACCATTTCAGCCTTCAGAGGAGCCACGGTCAAAAAAGTTTACTTTTAGTTAACTTTAATTCAACAATGGTAGTTTTGTGTTATTTGTCGTTGGCATGGTCCTTTAAGCCTAACATGGCCACACTGTCACACAAACTAGATAAAGAGAAATGTTTTTTGTTTTTTGCAAAATTCATAGAAAAGGCTGACATTAGAAGCTTTAAAACTGACAGCTTCAATCTTGATGACAGGGAGCGTTCTGGTTAGTTTAGCCTGAAATATTCTACATTATCACATTCTCCTCCATCACAAGCTCAGTATGATGACACTGGACTTCTCAGTGTTATTTGATATACTGACATATAAAAGGTTCCTGAAAAAAATACGTTTTTTGATAAGAGGAATATATTGTTGAAAACGTGGAAGACAAAAAAAAAATTCTTGCCATCAGAAAAAGTAAAATGATGACCATTTAGCATCGATCTCATGAATGGTTCAGTGGCAAATCCTCCATATTACTACACAAAAGCTCTACAAAGCAAGTAGGAAACAACAGCATCCATTGAAAACATGCATTCAGCATCTTTCCTTTAAATTTCTCTCAGAAGAGCATCAGTTTTTTTGGAATCTAACCTGTGGAGCATAAGTTAGCACTAACACCACAAACAGCACCACTTAGTCTGTACTGTCTTTCTAGCTCTATTTAGCTTTTAGCTTGATAGGTTAAATGTTTGTTCAGTGATGGTTATGTGAAACCCTCTCATTAACTAATCAACTTTGGTGAATAACCTTACAGTGGTGGCTGATTTGGTGCTACCTTTAAACAGTCTTCATTAGCTTTGGAGCTTTGGTTTCCATGGAGACCAAGTGAGACTGGAATCTAACTGATGTTGGAGTGACATTCATTTGAATTTCAAGCTAAAATCACTGAAATTCAGCAGATAAATGACCATATTCATAGGATAATATTCATATGCATTTCATATGTTTGGCTTAGCCTGGAGGAAAATATCCACTGTTAGAGCAATAGACTGTATTCAAGGCCAAACAAAGCCAAAAGTGAAGTTACAATAAAACATGCCCGGTGAATGCAGTTTAACCCATTAAACGGCCCACTGGCAGGCCCAAAATTGTATTACACATGTTTATACCCTAAGAAAAACGCACCCAGTTTGCATTGCAGTCACTGTAGTTACTGAATAATGAGCCTTAGTATGTAAAAAGCCTGGGATTTTGTCCATGATATGGGTTCTTTAATGCTAATGCCTAAGTTTTGTTGCTTTTCATTGGTCTTGTGTCTAGCATAGAGGAAAAAGTAATCTGACCTTTGAGTGACGGCCGTGTAGTAGCTTGTGTGGGTATGACAGAGCAGATATTAAGAGTGTAATGGGTTTTGCAGTTTGAGATGTAGAAAGCTGACCCCTCTGACTCAAACCACCAATCGTGACAGTCCTCCAACACTTGATGATTACTGAGACCGACACTTAGGTCCTAGATATGTCTACTGGCCTGCCTGTATGCCAGTGTAAAACACAATTACATGTCAAAAACACTTCTCTGGTCATGTTTTGATCAATATTCATGCATTGGCGTGTTGAAAGAGGAAAGCAGCAGGGCCCACATAAGCAATCTAATTATATGGCATCTTTGGAAAGTGTGCAGAAAATAATTTATATAAAAAAAAATGTCAGAGTACGTTCTGTGCTGAGTGATAAGACGGCGTTTGAGCCATTTTCAAGGATAGAGTGCAAAATGTGAATTTCATTGGCTTTGTCCACTTTGTCCACTCTGAAGTTAAAACAACTAGGATGAAAATTCAGTTTAATCTTCACCAAAAATTATCCTCAGTGCATGACTTTGTGACTAACTAAAGGAAAAGTTCAGCAAACAATCAAATTTAAACGGTCCCCCTCCGCCTCCCTTTACTCAAGTGTAGACAACCAGCCAAAACATGTTTGTTTCTTTAGTTTTACATTGAAGTTACAAGGCTAATGTAGCTAACAAGTAATAGAAGCATACTAGCAAGTAATCTGAAGCTTGATTGTGTGGTTTGTGACACTGGATAATATACTGTTATCTACAAACATGGACAAAAATACAGACAAAAATCAGCCTTCAAGAAGACTGCTACTGTTTTATGACTTGTCATATTGATATTTTTGTCATAATATACACAGTAAAGGGTCACACAGAGTAGATTTAAATGCATTATGTGGACAAAAATCTGTGAACCTGTGCTCATGAGATTTATCTGAGCTTGTGAGACCCATCCCATTCCAAAATCATGGGCATTAATATGGAGTTGCCCCCGCTTTCTGGTTCTAACAGCCTCTGTTCTTTTGGGAAGGCTTTCCCCAAGAATTTGGTGTATGTCTGGGAATTTCTGCATTGCCTATTGTTTTCTCTGTGACGACTGTACCTGCTGCTTCCAAGTCTTTCTGGACCTCTTTTGGAGCAGTCCTTGATTCTTGGGCTTCAGCACTCAGTGGCCCCAGTCTGTGAGTTTGTGTGGTTTACTGCTTCATGGCTGAGCTGTTATTGCTACTAGACACTTCCATTTCACAAAAATAGCACTTATAGTTGACCAGGGCAGATCTAGCAGGGCAGAAATTCCACGAACTGACTTGTGGCAAAGCTTGCATCCTATGATAGTGCCACATTTGAAGCCACCGAGCTTTTCAGTATGATCCATTCTACTGCCAGTGTACGTCTATGGAGACTGCATAGCTATGTGCTTTATTTTTATTTACCTGTTAGCAAAGGGTATGGCCGAAACACCTGCAATCAATAATTAGGAAGGGTGTCCACATACTTTTGGCCATATAGTGTATTATTAACTAGACACAAAATGTTTTTTCAAGATATGCTATTCAATATTTCATGCATATTGGCCTCTGCAAGAAGTTATTAAACGATAAAACATAAATTGCAAGCCAGGTTTTCTGCCACAAGATTTGATCATCACTTCTGAAATATGAGGAATTTTGGACGTTTTTTTGGATCTTATTAGAACTTCATTCTTGATACTCACCAGTTTTCACAGTCATTTTAGAAACATCTAGCACTCTCTTCATCATCCTGGGCATGTCTAATATTTCTTGGTTTTTGTTTCCAGCTTCCTAGTGTCCTACTAATTACTTGGAAGCTGTGAAGTTGTACAGGATGAGCATATTAGAATCCATTGCAGGCAGTGGTGTAAGTAATGAAAGGGGACTGAACTGGCGCAACATCTTCATTTGGCTCCTCGTATAGATAATAGATACATATAGATCTCACTCTTTCCTACTGATTTTTGCAGACTGGTGACTAACCACATGCTAATCAAGTGAACTAAACTCAATAAACTCACACAAAGCATGTTTTTCTGTTAGCAGGAGACAAACAAACAAACAAACAAAACAAACGTGGAACAGCTTGCTGCTGCTTTCATGTTTTCACCACTGATTTGCCGACAGTGTAAGTCAAGTCTGTGTTGATTAATGGGGAGTTCACACACATTTTTTGTGGACCTATTTTTCTTCTATTGTTTTCCAAGGGAGAGACATGCTGTTTATGTGTTCTGCCTACAATATGAGTGACTGCTGATCAATCAGATCAAAAGGAAGGCGGGCCTTCAGTGACGGTTATAGTCGCTAAGTTTTGTGAACTGTATGACATACAGTGGGGGAAATATAACTTTTTATGAAACATATTTCCAATGTAGCTATTCATATCAATGTATTCAATCAAATCAATGCAACCGCACAGCAGATCCTTGAAAAAGTGTAGTAACATAGGAAAAAACTAATTAAACATGAGCTAAAATGTATTTAATATTTGGAAGAGAAGCCTTTGTTTGCACTGACAGCTACAAGATGCTTCCTGTACAAAGGAACTCATTTCTGTGTTCAGGTGGGATGTTCAGGTGGGATGCTGGCCCATTCTTCTACACAGACAGAATTTAAATTCTGAAGTTTCTGGGGGAGCCCTTGATCTTCAGTTCCATACATTTTCTATTGAGGTAAACTCTGGTGCCACTCTAACATCTTTATGTTTTTCCTATGGTGCCAAATGAGACTCTTTTTTGTAGTATGTTTTGGATCATTGTCCTGCTTGAAGGTCCATCCAGGTCTCATCCTCATCATACTGGTGGATGACAACAGATTCTTCTCAAGAATTTCCTGTTACATGGCTCTGTTCATCTTCCTTTCAATAATTTGAATTCTGCTGGTACCTTGAGAAGTGAAGCAGCCCCATACTATGATGCCCCACACAATAGTGCTTATAGGAACATTTAGGAGAGAAATCTGACTGTAACCAGTGCCATTTCTATGCTGCTCAACTATCTTTTTTGCGAAGGTCTTAGGAGAGCTCTTTGCCTCTAGCCATAATGAGATGTTTCTTTCATGATAGCAGGTGATTTGTTTACTTGCATTTATAACTGGCTACCCCATTTTCAAATAGTGGAAGTATTAGCCTATCAACATGCACTAACCCAGCTGATTCTATTTAGCCCAGGTAGGAGAACTAATTAGTGGAATCAGGTGGTTTAGTGCTTTTTTTTGTATTGTGTTCAATATTTTGTCCTGTGTCATTCTATTCTACTGCACATACCTTTTGTTTGGTTGACATGTTTCTTTAGCTGTGTAATTTTCTTGACTGCATACCAATGTCAAATGTGAATAGCTGCATTGGAAATATATACTTAATAAAAAAAGATGTTGATGTGTTTTTTTTAGTTTAGCTTGTTTTAATTAGTGCCACTACACTTGCTAGTTAATAGAGAAGAGTGGCAGAGTTTTCTAGCACAGCAGGTGACAGTTATGAGACTACCAGAAGCAGAAACTAAGGAAAAAGACCTTCCACCTTCAGAAAAACACACTGCGGCCCCCCTCACAATGTACAATGCGATTTTGATTTGGTGGGGTATAATCTTCTATTATGTATTAAGGTAACACTTTATTTTAAGGAACACTTAAGCAAGGGTTATTAAATCTTAGTCGTTGTTCAATAAAGCCCAAATTAGACACTTGTTGGCTGTTAAATAAATGTATTCACTGTACATTAAACTAATAATTATGAACTGTATTAGCACATAATGTGAAAATCAGTAATAGTTGCATTATTATTTGTAATATCACACAAACACTTTGCTAAGACAAACGAGATTTAATTAATTATCTAAATTCATATCTTGTAAGTGGATAACAGGCATTTAAAATGGACATTTTATTCCTATAGGTTTTAGGTAGCATCATATTCTGAATTTCATTGCTTTATAGCCACAAAGAGTTTAATAAGTCACTAATACTTTCAAGATGTCTTTCATATTCTAAAGTAAAGTTTTAGTCGTCAAGTCAAGTAGAGGCTTAAAAGAGCTAAATAGTCTTCTTAGTAAGTCACTTTGCATCCCATATTCTCAAGTAAAGATCATTTCATGGCAGCCAAATATCTGAATATTTGTAGTTTCAACTTGTTTTAACAGCCACTTAAGATTGTTAAACTAGTAAATAACTAATAAGATGAGAATTTAGTTTCTTAATACATGCTCAATAATTTACATAATAAAATAATTGCAGTGTTTATTATTAAAATTATTGATGCGAGTGTTAGTGGCTTTCTCATTACAGACCTCCAATTATGCAGTAACACAGGTCATAATGAATAAAGTTTAAATTAGCTCTAATTAGGTTTTTCTGAACAAAAAATAAGACCTTAATAAACCCTCAAAATGTGTTTCTTAAAATGAAGCGTTAACATTAGCCTTGTAGCACTAAACATGTCTTGACTGATCAACTGTGTTTGGGTTAAAGGGGAAGATGTGTAATTTTTTTTTGCTTTCCACACTGGAGAGCTTGCTGTCAGTATGTCAGTCACAGTGTGGGGGTGAGAGCAGTCTACTCAAGCCTGGACTTGTCGTCATAACTCGCACAGCCACCACAGTGATTACCAACTGTCCTCTCTCGCTGTCCTCCAGGCTTTGCTCTGCTGGATGGAGACCAGAGAGCACCATCTGCCCCAGCCAGACTCACTCCACCATACACAGGTCACCTTTATAATGACTGTCAGTACTACACCAGTGGGAATACATCGCTCTGAACTGAGGATCTGTTCTCAACAGCCTGATCTAAATACAGCCTGCTTCTAAACGCCAGAGTTTAGTGTTGGTCTACAAATGAGATTTTGACTATAATTCTATCCACGCTCCACCCACAAATGTGTTCTTTTTTGGGTACTTTTGTGAGCTTTCCAGAACATCGTTTGAAGCAGGAAGCAGGAAGGATACTTCATGAAATGATATTTGTTACACATTTTATGAATGTATTTGTTTTAGCACAACATCAAACTGATGGTGGACTTTGTGGAGAAGACTGCACTAAGTGTACTGAAAAACAGTGGTTGGGGCAAAAGTCTGGACCATCTAGATGACCCTGAGGGCCATTTTGAGAACCACCACTGCAATGTACAGAGGTGAAAACTTCAAAGTCTGGGGCTGTTTATCTTGCACTGGTGTCAGTGAGCTCGTGTTCATTGATGTGATTGTGAACTCTGAAGTGTCTGAAGACATTCTGGATGTAAACCTGCAGAAGTCTGCAAAGAAATTGCTCTAATAAAAACAATCTGAAACACTAGCTGCTTTTTGAAAGAGTACTGTGCTAAAACGAAAAGTACAGTTTTGTAATGGTCTGTTTAAATTAACAACTAAATAAAGTAGTCAATGGAAGCCAATGGAAGCCCATTCCATAGAACCATTTTGAAGCCAGGCGTCAGTGTGAATTAATGGCAGATTCAGATATACACTGTTTTAGTGAAGCAAAGATCAATGCTTATTGGACAACAGGAATCTATGATGTTAGTTAGGCAGGGCAAAGTGGCTGTACTGGAAATCTTTTTTGCTTTTTGGAACCTGCCAGATGCAGTGTTTTGTCTGTGAGGCTATCGCAAGTGCTTTTTGCTTATGAAAATCATCTCAATTGTTATCAAACTGTAGGTTTTTATAAATGTAATTTTTGTCCTGCCTGGAAGCTCAGTTTCTGTAGGTGATGATTGATGGAGCTCACAAAGGAGCTAGATCACAACAAACTCCTATTACAGGCACTGTAATGTGGCCCCGCAAGACCAGATGTTTGATATTTTGCAACATTTTGCATGATGTCACTGTGTATATGTCACTTGTATGCTGCTCAAAACTCAAAACCTCTTCACACATCCCTGTACAGAGCAGTTACCTAACATATGCAATGGTATTGTATTTTTGTTGATTTCTGTTTAAAGAGAGCATGAAAATCCTGTAGAGATGACTAATTGTGGTTTCAAAGAGCTATAAAGAACATCTTTATTGCTAGCTCATACTGAAGCATATGGTACTGGTACTGAGGAATCATTATTTCGCCTGCATTCATTTGGAGTGGAGCGTGAGGTGTCAAATAGGCCGATAGTAGAAAAACAAGCAGCATCTCTAACCAAAGAGAGAGTCTTTCCATCACACTGATTTTCATCGAGCGTTCTGCAATCTGAATCTTCAGTAAATCTCAGAGACAGAAGGCACTGTCAACCGAGGCAGCCTCTCGCTACTCTAAAGACATTAAACTCTGCTGGGTTTCTTATGAAAACAGCAGCCACGGACCATGCGTTGTGCTTTCATTTCTAAAGCGGAGCACGTGTGAGTGAGTGAAATATAAATGAACAGAGGGAAGCCTGTTGAGTTGTGCGAAATAGAAAAGGATGACAAATGAGAACAGTGAGGTGTCTTATTGTTCTGAGTTGAGTCAATCCGTTCTCTTCTCTTTTTTTCCCCCTTGACTTTTCTAAATCTCTCTCTTTTCCCCAGGCTGTTCTTCCCTCTGCTCTGCCGCTGAGCCACAATCATAAGTCTAGGAAAGAAGGGGCACTTTTCTTGTATTGTGTTCTTTTTCCTCTGAAGGCCACTCATAATTCATTTTACATGACCATTTTGCAGCTTCTCTGTACCCCCTAGAATTTAACAGATTGTGCCTTTAAGATTGACATATGTAAATGAGCTCTGTTCTAACTGGCTGTCCTGTATTGTGCTTTGTTCAAAAAGCAGTCTGAGCATAAATCCGGGACTGTTAAGTTTAACTTAAGCTGCACCTTTTAGATGTGTGGATCTTTGGATGACTGTAATGATTCCTGACAGCCAGGAACAGCACCATGTTCAATAATTTTCCCAATTTTTCCAGTAACTTTGCTATATATTGTCTGCAGGAACAACACTCCCAAAGGTAGGAACGGGACTAAACTACTGCAGACTGAATGGGTGGGGCTAAGCTTCTGTATTTGGAATGGGTGGGGCTAAACTGCTACATGCTGAATGAGGGGGGCTAAACTACTGAAGGCTGAATGGGTGGGGCTAAGCTTCTGTATGTAGAATGTGCAAGGCTAAACAACTATAGGCTGAATGGGCAGTGCTTAACTACTGTAGGCTGCATGGGCCGGGCTAAACTGCTGTTGGCTGTAATGGAAGGGGCTAAACTCCTATTAGCTGAATTGGTGGAGATATTTTGCTGCTGACAGAATGGGTGGGGCTTAACTGATATATACAAAACAAGTGGGGCTAAACTGTTATAAGCTGAAAGGATGTTCTTAAACTGCTGTAATCTGAATGAGGGGTTAACCAGTTGTAGGCTGAATGAGTGCACTAATTTACTATACACTAAATGGACATATGTAGATGTGTTCAGGGTTGTAACATCACTACCATGATTCAAAATGAGCTGGGGAGTAAACAGTATGTTTTGAAACTTTAACAATGTTTCAGTGTTTATGTTAGAGGTTTGTAACTTAACTGCAACTTGTAAACTGTAACTTAAATGCTACATTTTGGATCGATTTTCAACCCTCTCCACAAACTACACTACAGCCTAGGATATAATAAAACAATAACATCTATCTCTTTGTTTAGAAATGAAAATAGCATTTGTTGCTGCTTTTGCTGACATTAGAACCACATTAAGAACTTGGTGAATCAAACTGGAACATTAGTCCATTTGACGAGAGGAAAAAAGCATGTCAAAATCATGGTCATGCCTATTCTTTTGGAGGCTTCAACTAAATTAGGATTAAAAGGTTTTACACCCCCACATTCAACAATTATTTAAAAAAAGTACATTTTTCACATTATATTTCCTATAAAAGCCCATCTCAGTGGAACACCTGAAAAGCTACTGTGACATCTACACAATCCTGCCTCTCTCATGTGATTCAACCAATGAGTAATAATAAACCCAAAAGCTTGTGTTATGTCATGACTTTACAGTATGACACTGATCTCTGCTTCATGTTTATTTCTGGGGATGCTGCCATTGCTCATCAGCTATAATGCTTCTTGTTTTCAGGACAACATGCAGTAAACACTGGAAGCAGTGTCAGTCCATACAGTCAGTACAGTCCATACGCTCAATACAGTCCATAAAGAGAACGTGCTGGGTGATTCCATGGAAACAGATCATATACCTAGCAATGAAACCAGCAATGGTCCATTTTCTCAAAGAGCAAAGGAAGTGGTGAATGGATAGAAATTGATAATTTACTAAAGTAAAAATGCTTTCTATAACATTACAAATAATATTAATATATGCTTGATCCTAGTTTATATAGTTGCTACACTACTGAGCAAAAGTTTGGGATCAATGTTTTTAATGTTTAACCAATCAAGATGCAGATAAGTGTATAGAATGATTGTAGTATCTTAGTCCTGTTCAACTTCACAGGCTTCACATAATCAGTAGTACACTAGGAAGCTGTAAACAAAAATGAAGAAATGTTCATGTTATGTCCAGAATGATTTCAAATTTGATGCCTGCAACACATTACAAAGAAGTTTACCACTGTCTTACATCGCATTTAACACAATAATTATTTGGGAACTGAAGACACCAAATTGATCCAGTTTTGAAAGTGGATTTTTGTTTGCCATTCTTCCATTATACAAGGCTTCAGCTGTGCAGAGGTACAGGCTTTTATTTTATTGTTGAATTTTCTTCATAATACGCCACACTTTCAGTGGGAGACTAGTCTAGCACCTACACTCTCTGATTAAGCAGCCATGCTGTTGTAATTGTCTAGCGTCATCTAGAAGGCAGCATATGTTGCTCCAAAAGGTGCATACATCTTTAAGCATTAATGGTGGCCTCACAGATGTGCAAGTTAGCCATGCAATGGGCACAAATACACCCCCATACTGTGACAGATCCTGGCTTTTGAACTTTACGCTGGTAACAATCTGGATGGCCCTTTTCTTATTTGGCCTGAAGGTTGACTCATTAGACCACAATGCATGTTTCCTCTGTGCATCAGTCCATTTCAAATGAGCTGAAGTCCAGAGAAGTGGACATTGTTTACATATGGCTTCCACTGTGCATCGTATAGTCTTAAATTACATTTGTGGATGCAACAATGGATGGTGTTTATCTACAATGGTTTTTGATACAGTGCCTTCTAAAAGATTGATGATCGAAGGCTTTCAGTTGTGGTTTTTGGCCTTGCCTTTATGCAAAGAGATTTCTACAAATTTCTCGAGGTTACCTGAAACTGTTGATGAAATTACTCATTGTAGGGGGTGAAATATCTAAAATCCTTGCAATCACTCATTGAGAATATTGTTCGTAACTGCTGTATTATTCTCTGACACAGATATCTTAACAAAAATTAATGTAAATGTGACTGTAAATTTCAGTAGATTATTTTTAAGTTCTTGTTCATAGAATTCTTGAAACATTTCCAACATTTTGAACATTTAGTGTTGCTAACAAGTAATGGAACCTATTGGCCAACAATTAGGATAATTCTAATTACATTCCTGTAAGACATACCGTCACCTATAAAAAAATGAATAAAAGCTTGTTATGTTGCTAAAAACAGTAGTAGTATCCATAATGTGAAGCCGCTCATGATTAAGGAGAAACTTGTGTAAATGTATTTTCTTTGAACTATCGATTTAAGTGCTTTAAACTAGACATGAAGGGAAAACATTCAGGTATTAGCAATGCTGAGTGGACCTTTAAGTTTGTGCTTTCCACATCAAGCCAATTAAAAACACAAAACGACTCTAGCCCACACAATCTTCACATAAAAAAGCTTTAATTTCAAAAAGAGTCGCCTTCATTTTCCCCATAATGTCCTCCAGTTGAGATTTTCTTCAATAATCCTGTCCTTCTGTATCACAGCCTCATTCTGAATCTCAAACGCTTCACAGGTGGCCTTGATCCAGGCCCAGTGCATCTTTTCATGCACACATGCTCACGGTCTCAATGTGAGCAGGAAGCTGTGCGTCTCTTTCAAAGCAAGGTTCGGTGACAAATCAATTCAAAAGTATAAACAATTTCCCACTTACTCCAAAAGCAGCCAAATCAGGCAAGACATTTTTGGTGTCTGAAGTTTGTCTCTTTAGTTAGCACTGGAGCTATAAAGGTAATGTTGCTCAGTAGTGGAAGACAGAAGATATTTAGCATTTAAATTAGCATTATGCTTAGTGAGTTGAAAATTAGCCAAAATGGCAAAACTGGCACCTTTGCAGAAATGTTTGTCATTGTTCACAACCCCTCTAAATATAAATAAAAACTAAAATTAAGCAAACCACATACCTAACCTAGTGTTTATATTAGCGACAGAGCGAAATGCAACGGGTTATGGATGTAAGTGACTTGTAACTGCAATATAGCAATTTAACAGCAACAAATGTGATCTTCTCCACATGCAAATGCAAATGAACTATGATGAAGTAAAGTGGCGGTCTCAGTGATCGACCATGAGTTTTAGACCATTCTTTTAACATAAGTTTGTAGTGTGAGAATCGAGTGTATGACTGTATGACTCTGTAGAAGAGTTCTGGGCAGCTTCTTCTTCTGCATTAAGCTAGAAGGCCAGGCTAGTACTGAGGAACAGGGAGGAGATGGGAAGGTGGTGGGGTTCAAAAACTTCATTACAAGAAATGGAAGGTAGAGAAGGACACTTAAAGGGTGTCACACAGCAATTAGTTCCAATGGCACAATCTGATTCGTTGAGAAGTGTTCTACTCATGTTGTTATTTGTGATAATGTATCATTATCCCATTGTTCCACTGAGCACTGGTTGCTAAGTTATGACTCGCTTTACGCTACAGCTAACGTTTACTAAGTTTCTACTTTAGCGCGTACAAAATGTACACATTGGATGATGTTCGATAAGACAGTATTTGACCTGCAGCACATTTCGTCAGATTCTGAAGAAGGGTGTGAAGACAGGGCTACATCAAATTCTGAACCGTCCTTGACCCTAACCAAGCTTTTCAGCCAGCAGCTGTAATGGTTACAGATAACAGTGTCTCACAGTGTCAGAAACTACACAAACAACTCTACATGACGTTACTTAACAACTTTAAGGTGAATGTATGTGATATAGGCTTGCAGTTAGCACCACCCTAATAATCATGCTAGTAAGCTTCCATTAATTGCTGCCTGCATTATTGCTTACGTGTGCTAAAATTAAAGAAGCAGCACATGTGGGGTAAGAGAAGAAACTGGGTAAATTGATTTTTGGCCATTTTAAGACTTGCTTACATCTGAGACGGAGTTTTCTTCTTGAGCACTACTTTGTCCTCCAGAGCAAGAGCCCTGAGAGTAAACAGGATTACCTTGATGAAGACAATGAAGACGAGTAGTGTGTTTACTCCTCTACTCAAGGTGCTTCAGGGGTGACTCACTCCTGAAAAAACTCTAGAGCCAAAAGCTCACTGGTGATGTGCGCTGATACACTGATATAACTCAACTAGAGCAGTGATCACTAGCAAACAGCATCCTCACTAGAGAGAAAGAGAGAGAGAGAGAGAGAGAGAGAGAGAGAGAGAGAGAGAGAGATGAACTCCTAAACATTAGAGAGGATAGAGAGAAAGAAAGTGAGTGAGAAAAGGGAGAGAGAAAAACACAGAAAGGTGAACAAGATAAAGTCAGAGAAAGGAAGAAGAAAGAGAAAGAAAGAGAAAGAAAGAACAAAAGAAAGAGATTGAAAAGAAAAGGGAAAGTCCCAAAAGCAGAAGCACACCATATATGTTTATACACAATAGCGTGTATGATAGCATAGCAAAGGCCAAGCAACCTCTTAGCAACCACCTGGGATACCATAGAAATGGCCTAGCAACACCTTACCAACCACCTGGGATTTCCTAGCAATGGCTTCACAGTTCATAAAGCATCTCATCTACGGCAACTGTTTTCAAACATGTCCTAAACCTGCAACATGACATATTCATTAGTGACATATTCACTTTAGATTCTTAGAACGTTACTCTAACATAAACATTTAGGTTAGTATTTTAGTGGCATGCCTTGATTTGCATGACGAAATAAGCAAACTGCCTTTTCATTTTTTTTTTTTATTCATTGAAAGTAAAAGGGGGTTTTTAATCAGAATCAGATTTATTGGCCAAGTATGTTGACACACACAAGGATTTGGTGTCTCTCTAGAATTAAATGCAATATACAAACAATGTACATACATATAAATATATAAAGTTATTTTGCACTGGGGACCCATAAGATCCTGACTGTGCCACTAGTTCTCCTGCGGTACAGTGTAATAACACACCTCAGAATGGTACCTGCTGACCAGCAAGGGTGCTGGATGGGGACCAGAAGACAGTGGCTGCCTCCCCACCACCTGGCAGTGGGGTAAAAATGCTCAGAGGCATTGCGGTTCCCGGTGTTATTGTTTCATTTATCCTTCGAAGGTAGTTGCCAAGCCTCCACAGGATCAGCCTTGTTTAGCTAAATACACTTGGTCCCCTGCTCCTATTTGTCCTGCAATGAATGCTGGACGCTAACGTAAATGGCTGTCAAATCCAGCCTGACGCTAGCATACCTCGGCTTTGTCACCAGAAAGGCTACACTGCTTCTAAATCAGATTCAGCCGGACATCTTCCAAACAGAGCCGATACAAGTAGGATGGTGGCAGCTCAGGTGGGTAAAAACCTGGCAAATGCCGGAATTAGCACTAGGTGCATTTGAACTCATTTGTGTATTAGATTTAAAATGATAATTTGGTGAAAAATCAGATTTACAGATGATCAGATCTTCTTATCCCAAAGGTAGTCAATTAGTCTAGAATTAGTCAAGTTTAGTGAATGAAGTTTCTCACTAGAGCTAGGAGGCTAATGTAGCTAACATGTTAATCAAAGCTTATTAGCACACTAATTACCTGCAAGCCAAACTGACATATAAGCTTCCACTACTTGTTAGCTACATAGTCTTGTTGCTGTAGTGCTCTCTGGTAGGGTATAAGCTTTCATTACTTGTTAGCTACATTAGCCTTGTAGCTTCAGTGCCGACTGGTGGAGTAGAGGCTTCCTTTACTTGTTAGCTAAATTAGTCTTATTTTAATATGTTTATTTTAATCTATTCATGGTGGAAAGATACGAGAAGAATATCCTAAAGCAAAACAGTCACCGAAGAATACTTATTTTTTCACATTTACCACTATTTAACCACCATCATATTGCATATTGGCATTGGTTTCTATCACCACCACTGTAAAGAAATCTGAGCAGGTAAATATCTCTACAAATGAACCATTTCACCTCAAACCACTCTGGATGACTTTGTTTATATCCCAACCACTGAATTATGCCGACATTTTGAAAATTCACTAGAATTCCCCTTTAACTGACTACACCTCTAATGCACTCTGCTCTAGCTCTGGGGCTGTTTTGGTGTGTGTTGCATCATGTCAGAGAATGACAGAGTCTTTTTATTCCCTCTCTGCCTTTCCCTGTGTCGAGGCTCTTGAGCTGGAGGCCCCTCGGTAGGGATGATGTGAGGTAAGATGATTTTTATTCTCACGCAAGCCTGCAGCATCCTACTGCATTCAGCCGGTCCCGGGGTTAGTGCTTCACCTAACAAGACTGAAATCTCAGGTATAGAATGAAAGAATGGAGTCTATTCAGGTTATTTGGACTCTCACAGATAGTACTCTGAATAAGTAATTCTCAATACACCAGGCTTTTAAATGCTAAATTATGTTCTCTTCAGGTCCACTTATCAAGTTTGTGTGAGTTTGATGTACCAAGGCCAGTCATAATTAAATTAATTTACATAATCATTTTCCAAGCTCTCGTTATACCTTAGAATCAAACAGACTGCTTTCCTTACTATGCCTTTAAGCCTGATACATGTAAATGAGCTGTGTTCTGATTGGTTTCCTCATCCAAAAAGCAGTTCGGGCTGAAACACTCCTCATAACTTCAGCATGAGTGAGACACTCCTCATAACTTCAGCATGAGTGAGACTAAACTGCTATCGGCTGAATAGGCGGATATATGCAAACGCATGTTTTATAACACCACAAATCACTGATTTCCTAGTTTTGCAGCTACTGTATGGATGCTTGAGTAAACAGCATGTTCTGAAACTTGTTTACATGCTAGATCAAACTCGCGTGTCATTCAAGCGAGGAAAATTTGATTTTCCATTACATGAGCGCTTCAAACGTCAACGAAATTGCATAGAGGATAAGCATACTTTGACAAGGCTGTAAGTTAACATTGTTATGTTAATAAAGCCTCTTTGAGTTAAGTGAAAAAAAGCTTGAAAGTGAAAGACAGCTGAAAATTAGCAGTTAAAACCCAAGCCCAAACTTAACTTTAACTTTGAGATAAGCAAATTTTGTTTAATCACATCCTTTCATTTAACAAACAGAGTAAATTAACTTTCACTGTGAGTCAGTTGTATGAGTCAGGCGTTTTCGTGGGATAAAAAGAGGCTGAGCTGCAAATTTAGCACCCCAACACATTCATCTCCTGAGTTTTCTACAGAAGGTTGGAGTTGCACATTTTCACCTGATCTACACTTCTCGGCCACTGCATAAAAAACTCCTCTTTTGTTGCTCCACTTTACTGTGTACAAGTAGAGGCTGTTTTTGACCACAGACCCACTCTTGGCTGGATATTTTAGGGTGGTGGTCCACTCTCAACCACTCAAACACTGCTGTGTCTGATATATTCATACCAGCACCACACACACCAACATGACCACAACCATGTCAGTGTCACTGCAGTGCTGTGAGTGTTTTTATTGGATAGTTTCAGTCAGTGGGAGGCTACTGTGAACATTTAATGAAAATGAATTAAAATTGTTGATGTATTTGAATTTTAGTAAAGCATGCTAATGTGAAAAATCAATTGATAAGAGAATTTAAGTGTTTATTACAGGCAGATCATTTAAGCTCAGTAACAGGTGATTAAAGTGGTGAGTGAGTGAAGGACATCTCAAATCCATGTTGGACTTTTAGGCTAAAATCCTTTGCTTTGAGCAACTCTATACCTTACTTATGTTTATTTTAATAAAAATAAATGACTAATTGATTAAATGATTGAATTATTGAATAATCACTGACAAAACAATTACAATTTTTTACAAATTACAGTGACAATTTTGCATAATTTTGAGCATAACTCAAAAACTCTAGCCAGTACATGACAAGCAAACACAGCTTTGAATGGTTGTACACGCATAAAATCATATTTTTCATTAAAATACAAAAGATAATTACTTATTTGAAGAAATTATATGTTTTTGTAGTGACAATTCTTGATGTTCCACACTGATTTTCAGACTTTGGGACATATTTACTTCAAAACAATGGGATCTCAGTATATGAGCATGGTGGCACAGTTCTTATAGACACACATCATTTTAAAAGAAGATAATGATTATCTAACCTCTCAGTCAAGTTTTAGTTACAACTCTGGATTAATGCAAATTGGAAAGCCATGGATTGACATTGACTATAGATTAAATATTGAATTTAAAATGTTGATTCTCTGGGCATTATGGGCAATATGAATGCACATTTCTTAGTAAATAATAACCATCGTTTATTCAGCCAAGCCATAATATAAATAGTGTTTTATATTTCAAAATGTATAAAAGGAAATCTGGTGGAGCCAGTTTGAATGGGCCTGATGCAGCTGATAAAATAAATAACAGTATTATCTATCATTATAAATAATGTTTGTTTATACCTCATTCTGTTCTGTATGGGTCTACTTATTCTTAGACCAACAGATGGAGCAAACTGTTTCAAAGGAGGGAGGATTGTAGTGGTACCACTGGGGTGTAAATAGTTTACATGGCTCACAGGTCAGGTAGAAGGGCCCCTTTACAGAATTTTGGCCCCAGGGAGATTCTGGTTTAAGTAGGCCATGGCATAAACCTTGCAAAAATCTAAGCTCTGAATACTATATGCATACACACTCACCAAGCCTAGGTGTGGTAAGGTGGTGCATATTTATAGTATTCCCACTTTTTTTTCTCAGAACTACAGCACTAGGTGTTACATGGTGTTTGGGTATGAGTGGGCACCCTGCAGTAAAAGTGAAGGCTCACTGTGGTTTGAAATGCCTGTACAAAGAGCTCTCCTTTCAGACTGCTTGCAGTTAAGGACAGGGCTAACTGCAGGCTAGCTGCTGTCTGCACACGAACAGGCTGAATAGGAGCTTAATGTCAGACTGCAGCGGGTTTCCATTTTAAACCGACTGAAAAGCAGGGGAAAAAGACCCTTCCCATCAGCCCCTGCACTTCCACTGTGCCGGAGTGTTTCAGAAAATGAAATTAATGGGGCGTTATATGAAATGACACAATTAACCCTTTCCAGGATTTTCCTTAGAATGAGTCTGTAATGAACAGATGGAGTAATGAGGAGAAGCTGGTGTGTGTGTGTCACACACCAAAATTGGGCAGTAATTAGGACTGAAAAGGCACTTGTAAGTGGGCCGCTGGTCATATGGGGTGTGGGATGGTGGGGGGTAGGGGTCTAGCACAGATGTCAGCCAGTTACGAACATGTAAGTGTATTTGTGGGTGTGTACAAGCATGATACATCTGTGTGCAAATGTGTGTGTGTAAGGGCATGTGATTCCAACTAGGTCAGAAGGAGGTCGCCATGGCGACAGCACATGTGTAGTGTAAGCAGTGTTGCTTGACTAATGCTAGTTGCTTTGCTCTTCCTCTCCCCCCACTGGTGGGTGAGAGGTACTGCGGCTTGCAATTAAGAAATCGGGAGTATGCAGAGTGTCAAAAGTTTGGGGATGCCATGCCTTCTTTATATATCAGGTTGTGGGTTATAACACATCTTTCACATGCAGTGTATATATACATATATATACAGATATATGTATATTATGTACAGAGCAGTTTATTTGGAATATCTATTTGAATCTACACTCTTTGTCCATTGTATCAGTTCCCCTTACCATGTAGATGCACTTTGTAGGTCTACAGTTACAGACTGTAGTCCATCTGTTTATCTGCATACTTTGTTAGCCCCCTTTTACCCTGTTCTTCAATGATCAGGAACCCCACAGGACCACCACAGAGCAGGTACTACTTTGGGTGGTGAATCATTCTCAGCACTGCAGTGATACTGACGTAGTGGTGGTGTATTAGTGTGTGTTGTGCTGGTACAAGTGAATCAGACACTGAAGTCCAAGTCAGTTAGAAGTCTAAAATGTATCATATAATATTGTCTCAAATATTATATATAGATTGGTAAATATATCTAATAATAATATGCCCCATACATACACATATATTTGTACTTGTAATACATTTAGTTAATGGTCATTTGCAAACACATGACTGTAGCTATCAGTTGTCCTCAAACGTCTAATGTTCAGTTTAGATTTATCGATTTATCTCCTTCTCATCTGAATGTCGTCCTGTGTGTCCTCTTGTAACCTTGTCATTAAGCAGCGGTTAGCAGCTGTAGCTCAGGCAGGAGCGCTCTGATTTTTATCTCTGTTCATTAGAGCTCTTCACTTGAGAGAGAAAGTGGCACTACAGCTTCAGCTGCTTATGGGAATTTCTTCTCCTAACACTGAGCTGACACCAGTGATTAAACAGCCTTTACCACATCTCCACTAGTGACTGGTTAGAAGCCTTGTTGATCCAGAAACTAAGCATAATCCAACTACAGTTGAAACCCTTGGTAAAGATGGGTAAAAGGGGTAAAGGGGAAATCTAACCTTTAATTGAGGTTAATTTTGTCTAAGAATATTAAAACCTTCATATTTTCTTTAAACAAAACTATGTGTCACAGTTATTGCCACCCCTGCATTTCTACTTTGTGCAGCCTCCCTTTGCCTAATATAACAGCAATTAGTCTTCTCTTACAATCCTTGATTAAAGTGGAGAGTACAGAGCAAGGAATCTGAGACCACTCCTCAGTAGAGAATCTCTCCAGATCCTCTGGGGTCTTAGATCCTTTGGATGTATGTTTTGGATCATTGTCTTGCCAGAAGATCTAACTACGACCCAGTTTTAGCTTTTTGGCAGAGGCAGCCAGATTTTACATCGCAGATCCTCCACCATACTTAACAGTGGCAATGAGGTTCCTTTCTGATAACCATCATTCCTTTTACACCACACCCACCTTAAGGTTTTGTTTTTATCTTATCTGATCACAGAACCTAATTCCAAAGTTCCCGTAGTGTCAAATGAACTCGAGACTCTTACATTTGTGGTTAGATGAAAGAAAAGGCTTTCTTAAGGGAATGTGGCCTCATGTGTCTGTGTCACCTCATTTACACCCCAGTGAACAAAAAGTCATAGATGACTACTGAAGAGTTCCTGTCACAATACCTACATTTAGAGTGAGATATTCATTCAACCTAATGAGAAACTGTTGCACACACTTTTAGATTGCTGTGATTAGGTAGGTAGCCTTTTTTTGCAGGCTCCCTGGCGGTTATTCTGCCATTGGAATGAAATTCGACTGAAATATTTTAAATTAACAAAAGTCAAAGAAAACATCTTTACCCATAACTCTGTTATCAGGTTAATAAGGACCCTGTTGGCTCTCTTTGTGTGAAATACTATAATAGTGCAGTGGTATAAGGCAGTAATATAATACAACAGTGGAGACATTGCACAGCTTCAAGTTCCTGGGAGGGCACATCACTGACAATCTCTCCTGGTTCCTGAACACCTCCTACTTAGTGACAAAGGCAAATACATGACAATACATGCATAGTTATATTAACTGCTGTGGATCAGCAGCTGGTCTACTTTGCTGTTCAGTGGCTAGTCTCTACTGTCCTGTGTTTTGTGGTTATATAGTTGCATGGTTATTGTGTACTGTACAGAAGAGTTTACTGAAAAGTGTTTGCATGGTCTGTCCGTATTTACTGCACGTCTGCAATGTTGTCTGCTGCTGTTAATTGTTAACTATCGTGACTCTGTGTTGAGCTGCTGGCAAGCAATTTGAGGTGAAAGGGGAGGGCTGAGAACCCCTGCTGTGAAAACAATCCACATATCTTCACAGAGACAGGTGTGCCAACATAAAACAGATAGCACAACTGCAGCTTTCTTAATATTAAAATATGATATAGAAATGCCACAAAATAATATACACAATAAAAACATTTTTATAAATGTTGACTTGCACCTATAAGAATGCAAATCCAATTTGGTGCTGGTTTCATAAATCATATTCATTTTAATTTAAATACATTCTGTCAACATTATTGAAGACATAAATGCATAGCTCAACTGAGGGACCTCCGAAACATGCAGGAATTGCATTTATTTGCATAGCTTCTGTGAAAAAAGGGGTTAAAAGGAATGCTGTTCCAGAAATAACAAAGAGAAATACTTGAAGCATACATGTTCACCAGGGTGTTGTCATTTGTGTTTGTGCGCTTATATAGAGTGTGTTTCAGGCCTAAGATGGACTGACACTAGTTATTACACCGTCTATACTGCATCACCATGACACACTTTGGTCGCAGCATTAGTGCGGCACACATGTCACACACACAGCAGGCTCTGAAGCACACAAACTCAAACTCCTTCAGGCCGTGGGTCACTATTGTACTGTCATCCGCCGAGCATCTCGAGTGTTTTCTATAGCGGATCTCTGCACACTGCGCATTTTAACAAGGTTAAGCTGACTCATACCACCTCTCACGCTGTGTGTGTGTGCTTTTCTTCCTCCTCTTTGATCACTCGCACATATGCAAAGAACCCATATCTTATGTTTCTGTCATATTTTATTTTTATTGCCTGAGGTCCGCTTATATTTGTGTGTTTTTTTGTACCAAAACTGTTGTAATACATCTTTGCCTTACTATATTAATATAATTAAACATGCTTTTTTTTGGCACTGTGCTTTTAAAATTGATACATGTAAAAGGCTCTGTTCTGATTGGCTGCTTCATTTAAAACGCAGTCTAAGAATGTATTAGAGTAATATATTAAAGAATAACATATTCTCTGACTCTTCAAACCTTCTGCTAGTACTGAACAGCCATCTAAAAGTGAAGCTAATTGATGCCTTCAAAATAGTGGGAGAATATGAAAAGATACCAAAGACCTTCCAGCTCACAATTTCCACTGTCTTACATTTTAATTAAGAATTGTTAGGGGAACTGTGGAAGTCAATGCAAGATCTGGAAGAACAATCTCAGATAGAACAGCTATATACTGGCCAGAAAGGCAAAGCAAAACCCCCATATGACAGCAATGGACCTACAGGAAGGTTTAGCTGACAGAGGAATGGTAGTGCATATTTTATTCTGTGCAGCATTGCTTCAAACATAATCTGCACGGGTCATCAGAAGGAAACCGTACATGCAACTTCACTACAAAAGTCAATATCTGAAGTATAAAAAAAACATTGTCTAGATAAGCCAGAGACATTTTACAAATATGTGATGTGGATTGGCAAAGTAAAAATGGTTATTTTAGGCCACAGTCTCCAAAGTAAATGGAGAAACCAAGGAAGAGTATTTAAAGAAAATCACACTGTGCCAACTGATAAGCATGTTGGTGGGTCTACTGCATTGAGGTTGGGAGGCAATTTACAAATTATGGGAGCAAATGTGCCTCAGCCAGACAAGAACCTGTAGCTGAAAATAAGCTGGCTTCTAAAACAGGACAATGATCCAAAATATACCTTAAAATCCACCCTGACATGCTTCAAGAATTACAGAATGCAGCTTTTGGAATGTCCTTTACTGTCCATGAACTTGAATGTCTCTGAAAAACATGCTTTGCATGCAAAATGGCCCAAGCATATTGTCGAGTTAAAAGCGTTTGGCAAAAAAGACTGGGGGAAGAACAGAAAGACTCCTAGCTGGCTACCAAAAAAAAAAAAAGTTTGCAAGCTGTGATATGTTGTATGTGTTGATATGTTGACTTAGTAGCGTGTCCAAACTTGTGCACATTATTGTTTTCTGTTTCTTAAGTTAATCAAATATAACGTAGCTGTGCATTACCATTTGTAGGCAACTGTTAATTGTTAAAACATTTGCTGCAGATGTTGTGTTTATTTCTTTTCACTTCAAAAATCAACAATGTCATGTGGCCAGGGCTGCCCAAAATTTGCACACAACTGTATATATAAAATTTCTAATGTATTTAATTCAGTGTAAATGTTCAAACATGACGAAACATGAAATCATGAAATAGCATAATTTATATAATTTTTGTGTTGAAATGTATGTTGACACAGCAGGTGTCAGGTGAAATTCCTTGTACATATTGTAATTGGCAAAAAAACATGTTCTAAATCCACTAACGTGTCTGCAGCAGACTCTGCTTGCAATGCTCGACGTATCGGACTTGTGCGTGGCAGACAAAGGGCAGTAAATGGAGGATGCTATTACTGTGTCTTCCTGAAGCCCATATGATTATCCCTCCCTCCATTCCTCTAATGCACTTCTCCAGCATCAGGGCTGAGCTGGGGCTTCAAAGGCAGTGAGGCTTCGGTAAAAGCCGCGTCCGGAGGCTACAGCGAGTGACTCAACCCCTCTCCCCGAGCCCTTACAGGACTTTTATGTCCCCCGGTGTGGGCGATCATTACGCAGAGTGGCTGCCCTGCTGATTCCTGTTCTCTTTTCATCTGTAAATGCAGGCCCTTCCAGGTGGGTCTGGACGCTTGGCAAGTTTGAGACGTGGCCATTTGCCCTGGTGGTAAGGCAGGGGTTTGTGGAGTAAAAGGCCGCGGCTTGCTAGACAATGGCCTGGAGGAAAGAGAGTGCACTTTGTCCTGTGTTGAAGCCAAGAGTTTTATGTCTGACTTGACCTTTCCAACCAATTTTCAAAAGTGAACTGACCTTGACCTTTTTGTGCTCCACCCACAAATATGTTCTTTTGTGCCTGTGGCCTCCTGTGGTCCCCTACCTCTGTACATACATGTACAAAAGTTTTCAGACAGGTTTTCGAATTGGTGAATTTAGCTGCTCTCATTAATTTAGCTGCTCTCATTACTAACACAGGCATGTACAGCTTGTATAATCTCCACAGAAAAGCAAGATCACCATGCCTAATGCCAAGCATCAACTAGAGGGGCATAAACCCCGCCCAACATGGGGCTGTAAATAGTGGAATTGCGTTCCCTGGAGTGATGGAGCTCCAGCCAGCACTTTAAGGATGAGTTGGAGTGGAGTTTGTTATCCAGAACTAATCATCCAACATCAGTGCCTGACCTCATTAATGATCTTGTAGCTGAATGCAATCAAATCCTCACAGAAATCTAGTGTAAAGCCTTCTCAGAAGAGTAAAGGCTGTTATTGCAGCAAAGGGATGACAAACTCCCTATTAATACTTTCATTTTCTGAAGAGACATAAGAAGTGGATCATCCATTTGTATCATATCTGTACTATATATCTGATTAGAATACATTATATGTTCACTCCAAATAAGATATCCATATTTGGTCACATTCCTGGCCCTTTTCATCAGATTATCAAAATGTGAAGTGGATTGTCTCTGTGTCTGTAGATACTAGTTAAAAAATCTTAATCAATACAGTTATACAGTTAGTTAAGACAACAAGAATGAAAATAAGTTTAATCTTGACCTATACTCATCCTCAGCAAAAGACCTCATGCCTGATGGTTGAAAAAGTCTCTGATTAAAGAAGTACAGACCATTCGATGTCCAAATTTTGCCCCTATTTAGTTTACCACTGTAGCTATGAGGCTAATGTTGCTACCACACACTAGAAGTCAATAGTCACCCAAATCTTTTCTGTAAATGCACCCCCAAAACTTCTCTCAGTTGGTCAAACCACATTCAGATCTTCATTAAAGTAGCACAAGCTTGTTGATGTGGTTTAGGCAGGGCTGGCTCCATCATTTTGGGGGCAACCAACCAGGATTTTTGGGGTGCCATCTATCTTGCTGTCTGAGGTACTATATCATAGTTTAACCCCTTAAAATCCCAGGCTTATTCCAAGACTTATTATTCAGTAACTGCAGGGACTTTAATGCAAACTGGCTGAGCTATTCTTATACAGAAGTGTTCAATAAAACTTTGGGTCTGCTAGTGGGTCCTAGCCATTTGATTAACTAATAATAATGACTACCACTGTGTAAATTGTAGCTGTCTAAAACCTGTCCAAATTAAATACATTTATAACTGGTTTGTTATGTATTGCTGGTGATTGGATGCTCTAATAAGTTACAGTTTAAAATACACATCACCTTCTCAGCACTCTCGATCCAGGGGTTTGTCTCACGATGCAGTATTACTTGCTTACCCAGCTATCTTTAAGCTTAGTTTGATCTGACTCTGGTGACAGTGTTACTTTATGACTGTTAAAAATGCTCTATTTTCTGCATATTTAAGCATATAGGTAGTATGATTTCTTTTACCTTCTTTATTGACTCTGACACGATTGGCTGTTCAAGTCATACTCTGCGTAAGTCTGTGCATCCCTCATGAAGACCTGGATGCAGTTTGAGCAGGTTGAGAGAAGTTTTGGGGATACATATACGGAAAAGATTTGATTGACTATTGACTTCTTGTGTTTGTTAGCTACATTAGCCTCATAGGTCATGTGCTAAACTAAAGGAGCCAAATTTGTACATCAAACAAGTCTTGACTAAGCATCTATATCTGAGGTATGTGAAAAACTATGTACATTTGAATTTTTGCTGAACTATTCTTTTAACAGCCCTGCTTTGTTTCAGACAGTGTATACTGCGTCTTCATGTGTGCTATGAAAAAAACAAAAAGAAATTACGTGAAAAACTGATATTTTGTCTGGGATGCTCTGGTTTCTAAGCCTGTTTATGTGGATTTTATAAGTAGAGTAAATTATGTGCAACTTAAGCAGAAAGAGCAGACTGGTCAGCTGTCTACTGACCTGCACTCTGACCAGACGAAAGGCCTTTAGTTTTAGCTTAGCTTTAGCTGAAGGCTTGTTTCTGTTCTCGACCTAATGCTGGTCGGGGTCAATTTAGGCCAGTTTGACTCAGGCGTGTATACAGAGTGAAAACACTGGTCACTGTAGGGTCATAGACAGACACGATACTGACTGATTCACTCTCTCTCGCTCTCTCTCTTTCTCTTTCTCTCTCTGTTTGTCTCTGTGTCTTCTCTCTTTCTTCCTCTATCTCCCTCTCTTTTCTCTTGTAATCTCTCCCTCTTTTTCCTCCTGTCCTCCCTTTCCTTTTCTCTTATTCTCTTTCTGTTCTTCCTCCCTTTCTCCTTCTTTCCTTCTTACTCTAACCTGTCTCCTTGCATTTCTCTATTTTTAATTTTCTCTGTTGCCCTACCTTCCCCTCTCCCTCTCTCTTCCTTTTCCTTCTTTTTCTTTCCATTTCGCTCCTCATTCTTTCTCTTCCCTGTCCTTTTTAATTCTTTTATTTGTGTTCTATCTCTCTCTTTCTCTCTTTCTCTTTCCCCTTACCATCTCTTTCCTCTTTCTCTGTCTCTCTCTCTCCCCTCTCCCTCTCTCTCTCTCTCTCTCTCTCTCTCTCTCTCTCTCTCTCTCTCTCTCTTTGTCCTCTACAGTGTTTAGAGGAATAAATGTTTTTTTGTGCTGGTCCGCTCTGTGGGGAAGACGCTGTGACCCGAACATGCTAATGTGCTCTCAGCCAAAATGCCGTCGCTGAGCAGAGCTGACATTTCAGCATTTTACATTTCACTCTGGGGGGGAAGATTGACAGGCTGAAGGACAGACAGATGCAGTGTCAGCTTTATATACATTTATATTTATTTTACCCCATACGCTGTCACTTTCTTATTGTTCTATTGTCAGTTTGTCATTTTCCACACGGAAGCAGATTCAGGAGTCTGTGTCTGTGCTATTTTTGGACTGATACCGCTTTGCTATGTATTGTAATTCTGGAATATTCAGTGGTTGAAGGTCACGCTCGTTCCTCCATAGGGCAGTCAAGGTTAAATGGCTGATCTCAAAAACGTAAATGCATAATCAGTCAATTTTTAAATTCATGGTGAATCAGCAGGTATTTGTATAATGCTAATGTTTGTTGCCAAGATGAGTGAACCAGCAACCAGGAGGTCACAGGCTCAAATCCCTAAACTGACTGGGCACTCCTGGTTTTGGAGGCCTGTCCGAAAACTGGTCGGCACATACATTTAAAGGTGTCATTGAACAGAAAACTGTTTACATTGGCACTGTTGAATAAGGAGAGTTCGGTAAATGGAATGTACATTCTGTGAATCTTGAACACTCTTCTCTCCTCCTTCAAATCAAATACAAATCCTACATTTGACAAACAGGGCGGTAAAATGGGCCAATTCCGAAATCCTAAACTGTTAAAAGTCTTGACTCATTAAATTTACACCCCAAAATTTACCTACAGCAACCCACCTTCTAGCCCAGTAGGTATTGTGAAGAATAAAACACGGACAATGAAGCAGCAGCAATAAAAATGGCAGACTATGTGCAGAAATGTACCGTCCCAGGCTGTGAAGGGATGTCTTCTCAACACAGCTACAAAACTGAGCAAACTGTTCTCGGCCCCTGGCAGTTACTGTGCATTGTGTGAGGGTGTGCCAAGCTTGTTGTTAGGCAGGCAAAAAGGACTGTGTTATAAAATTGCATCACCTTGTACCAAAAGAAAAGGGCTGCAATTTTAAATTAGGTGTTTCAGGCAGCTGAGAAAAGTTGTTTTTGTGGGAGAGAGTTCCTCCCTCTGGCAGGTACTTTGAGCTTTGTTACTTTGCGAACCATTTAAAAGAAAGGGAAAAACTGGAAAAGTATAATAGGCCCACTTTAAGATGCCACATTTCTGTTTCTGTCACTTTTTATCTCTTTTTTCCTGATTGAGGCCCTCTTTTATTTAGTGTTTGTGTGATATCTTGCCTGATGGCTTTATATTATGTATTGATTTTCCATGGAAACATTGAGTGGTTAAAGCACACACTCTTCCCTCTCGTCTTTTCTCTTTTTCTCTTCATCGCTCTTGCTGCTGCACATACTCTGGAGGTGTGAAAGCTGTGACGTGAAAATCAGAAATAACACGAATCTGAGGAGCCAGCTTTGTTCCTTAGCAACCTGGGCAAAACCTGCTGTAACTCAGTCACGTTAATAGCAGTGCTGGGTGTTAATCACGTGGAAGGAGCCGCTGGTTTTTGCTGGTATTTTTGGATGTGATACTGTAGTTACAGAATGCACAGACAGGACCACACTTAACAACAAAACTGCCAACTACTGACCTGCTTACTGTTTTCACTATAAACACAACCATTCGGAAGGTGGGAGTCAATGTTTTTAGTAATATAAATCCAATCTGATTGCAGATAAGTGTATAAAATGATTCTAATGTGCTCGCTCTGTACAACTTCACAGGTTTCAGGTAATTAGTGGGATGCTAGGAAGCTGCAAATGAAATGAAGAAGTGTCAGATGTGTACAGAATGATGAACAGAGCTGTAGAAGATTATAAATGACTGAGAATGACTGTAGAACATTCAGAATTACCTAATATTTGTTATATTTCAGAAGTGGAGAGCAAATCTCAGGGCAGATAACTTCACAAATAATCAATGTAAATAGATAATTACAATATACCTGCATTTATAGTGAGTTATTCATTCAACCTAATGAGAAACTGTAGCTCACAACTCAGTTTATATCACAATACCTACATTTAGAGTGAGATATTCATTCAACCTAATGAGAAACTGTAGCTCACAACTCAGTTTATATCACAATACCTACATTTAGAGTGAGATATTCATTCAACCTAATGAGAAACTGTAGCTCACAACTCAGTTTATATCACAATACCTACATTTAGAGTGAGATATTCATCTCTAATGATATTCATGTTATATGTGTGTAAATGCTCACACTGTTAGGATAGATCGGGTGTAGTTGTTGCCATGTTATCTCATATTGCCTTACAGCTACAGTATTAACATCTGGATAATCTTCTGACTTAATATAGACTTTGTGAGGTTTATCCTTTTATCATTTCTGCTTCTATTTGTCTCTCTCTGTCACTGTCACTGAGCAGCTAACACACTGTCATTCTTTCTCTGTTTGCTGTAATGTCGGTATATATGGCAGCACAATCCCTCACAGTAACTTTAGCCATGCCACAGTAGCTGTGGAGTGTGACACTAACTGTCACTGCTACATTGAAAGTGGTCCACCGCCTAAAAATATCCAGCCAAGAGTGGCTCTGTGGTCAGAAACTGACCCTCGATGAAGGGCAAGAGGGTGACTAATGCAAAGTATGCATCAACCAGCATGGTGGAGCTGAAAGTGGAAGCTAAAGGTAGAGGTTTCTGACATAGTGGCCAATGAGTAAAAGCACAATGTGGGTGTTTCTAATAAAGTGGCCAGTGTGTGGAAGCTAAGGGCAGTGGTTCCTGATAAAGTGACCAATATAGCTGAATGAGTGCAGTTCTATGGCAGCTGAAACCTGGACAATTCGAATCAAAGGCCTTGGATAAGCTTGTAGAAACTCCAGGATTTGAGATCAAAACCCCGTTTTAGGAGATCCAGGTGTGGTTTGAGATCTGTGGCACTTAGATCATTTTTCTGATCCTAAAGCAGTCTGGAGGATTCCCTGTCTGAGTCTGCAGCATATAGACAGCGTATTCTTCCTTATCTTTGAGGGGCCCTGCAGGTTTTTCAGTTCTCTACTGGGATTTCCCTTTAAAGCATTGATAGACGTCTCCAATGGGAGAACACAACTGCGTCCTTTTTTACAGAACCATTAACACCACTCATCTCTTTTCCTGGCGCTGGCAATGTGCTAACAGGCTTTTCTCACAGGACTCTGAGTTCTGGCTTAAGTTATCGATTTGACTGCCAAAAACATTACAAAAGTGGAGTAAGTTATCGCCATATGTGCATAGCATCACTATCTAATCTTTATAGGAGAAGAGAAATACTTTCCTGGAAATGTAACCTTTCTATTCTTCATTTATAATCAACTGCTCACACAATGGAAATACATTATTTCCAAAATAAAAAAGGAAACAAATGTAGCTATGAGGTTTTCATATGTCAGTGATTATTTACACCGATCAGGCATAACATTATGACCACCTCGTTGTGTCCATTTTATCAGCTCCACTTACTATATAGGTGCACTTTGTAGTTCTACAGTTACAGACTGTAGTCCATCTGTTTCTCTGCATACTTTGTTAGCCCCCTTTTACCCTATTCTACGTGGTCAGGACCCCCATGGACCCTCACAGAGCAGGTACTATTTGGGTGGTGGATCATTCTCAGCACTGCAGTAACACTGACGTGGTGGTGGTGTGTTAGTGTGTGTTGCGCTGGTCTGAGTGGATCAGACACAGCAGTGCTGCTGGAGTTTTTGGACAGTGCACAGTGGACAGTGAGTCCACCACCCAACCCAAATAGTACCTGCTCTGTGAGGGTCCATGGGGGTCCTGACCACTGAAGAACAGGGTAAAAGGGGGCTAACAAAGTACACAGAGAAACAGATGGACTACAGTCTGTAACTGTAGAACTACAAAGTGCACCTATATAGTAAGTGGAGCTGATAAAATGGACAATGAGAGTAGAAACAAGGAGGTGGTCATAATGTTATGCCTGATAGGTGTAAATGGAAATTTTTACAGGCATATATATTTCAGGCACATGATGTGCAACAATAAACAACAAAATAATAAATAAACTATAAATATGTAGTGGTAAAGTGTATTGTGCCAGTATGTGAGAGTCTTTACAGCTGTGTAGATGACATAGAAGCTCTTCTGGTACGCTGTGTCATGAAGCAATAGTTTGGCAAAAAATCTAATTAATGTTTTCACCCCAAATCTTTTAAAGACATATTTGGCATCTGACGTTTGCTTCTTAGATTTTGCACTGGAGACTAATATAGCTAACAAGTAACGAAATCTTAGCACACTAATTAACAGCAGCATCCAAAACACAACATTTGCTGTTTTTTTGTAGCAGGGTAGCAGCAGGTCATGCTGGTTGAACAGCAAACCAGCATCCACAACACAACCTACTGTATGCTGGTTTTGTATTTAGCAGTGAGTGCTGATTGGTTGTCTAGTATTACTGCTACTGAGAGCTGACTGGTTGGCTAGCATTACTGCTTGTGAGAGCTGATTTGTTGGTGACTCAGCTAATTGGCTGAGTAAAACAATTCACACTCACTGACGTGATGAATGTACATCAGGCGCTGTTAGAAAGTCCGACAACTGAACTTTAAAAGTGCTCAAAGATATGACAGCAGTGTTTAAATATATTATGATGTTCTGTGTTGACAGAATGAGTCATGTGTCTGTATAAAAATGATAAAGTGTTTACAAAGTACGGTTTTGCACAAAAGCTCTATAGGAACCTACTTTTTTCGCACTCTCTCTGGAGTGCCTTCGAGCATCTGACAACCCAGAAGACATTACTGAGTGGCAGTTCTCTTCACTGGAAATTCTCTGGTATTTCTTGCCAGAGCAGAGAACAGTCTGTGTCTGCAGTGTTAAATAATGGAGTGGACTTTATTGTCATACTGCACTGTGTGAATTTCATTGATTGAAGCTGAGTCACATCCCATAATCCTCCACCAATCCTCTGTAGTGCAAACACCCCAAAGGTATGTCATCTTATACCAATAATGCCAAAAACATGCGGTGTAGAGAAAGCTGCAAAGATGCTTAGAGCTTAACTTGAGCTTGCCTTTAGGTTGTAGGTCACTGCCTTTCAATAAAAGTCCTGGGAGATGTTTCATAAATCAAGATTTATCAGTTTAGCTGGATAAATTAAACCAAACCTGAGGGCTGTCCAAGAGAAATGTCAGTTAGCTCATCTCCTGTGCTCTTAAAAAAGATGGTTTTCACAGGTCCATGTAAAGAAAACACTTCTATATAGAACCATGAACACTCAAAGAACCTTTTTCATGATTAAAGGGTTTTGTGCATTATGAGAGTGTTCTTCAGATCGATGGAGAATGTATTGTATATAGTTCTATATAGAACCTTTTTTCTACATAGCAACAAAAAGGGTTCTACTATAAGGCAAACTGTCACAATAAAATAACCCTTTTTGGTGTTTTACAGAACCCTTTTCAAAAAAGTTCAATATAGAACCATCTACAGCACAAAAGGGTTGGAAAGAAGGGATGGTCAGCCCATACAGTCCATATGTGGAAACTAAGCTGCAAAAAACAACCATTTTTAATTGCAATGTTTTTGTGACATGACAAAAAAAAAGGTTTTGTGCAGAATGCAAGTGTGAAGAACCTTTTTTAACAGTTAAACATCTTTCACATAATATAAAACTTCTATATCAATTAGTGATTTTTCCTAGCACCATGTGACCAAGCCATGAACCTTTATTTCATTTAGGATCCTTGAGAGTGTGGTCTGAGATTCATAGCTGGGGTATTGAGTATTTTGCAGCTGTAGCTGAGTGGCGTTATCAGGAAAGCCCAGCTCCGGAGCTGTGAGCTCCCTCGAGACATGAGCAGGTCACTCTGGGGCTGAGAAAAACAGAAATATGCAACACACACAGAGAACTCTAGGGAACAGATACACTCAGAACAAAAAAACACACATCTGTTTGAGGGCTCTGATAACCTCCACAGGCATTTAAACACCAGATCATTCAGGAAGAACATCCTCGCTGCTCTTTGTGTGCTTTTTTATGTGTCTGCTATTGTGTGGCTGCTATTGTGCGCACTTTTATAGGCGCGACGGATGCTATCTGTTCCAGCTGTCTAATTATAACATGTTCTCTCGCTAACATCTCCAGACACTTTAGATTCACTCATTCAGTGTCAAACAACACAGAGAACAGAAACTCAGTTAAAGGGGAATTTAATTTTTCAAGTTTCTGCAGAATTTTGTCGTCAGATGTAAACAAAGTCATTTCGAGTGGTTTGATGTGCAATGGTCAATTGGAGAGACTGACTCTGATTTTCTTACAGTGTTGGTAATAAGATCCAGGGATCGTGATGTCCACAATGATGTCTTTACATGCAGGAGTTTTTATACGTATGAATGAGAAGAGAACATTCTTGTGTCCTTCAGCGGTCAAACATGAGTACGGCACACCAACCAAACGCTGGTGCTTGTTCATGGCCTTAAGAGAACCATTCTTTGTTAGTGAGGTATGTGAGTGTGAACAGCTTTTTAAAGACATGAGGAACGTCCACATAAAGGTGCTAGGAAGCCATATATTGGTAAAGAACCATTATATTATGTCAAGGTTCTTTCATCTCATTTATAAACAAGGTTTGTAGTCCTCCTTTAGGGAACTAAGATGGTTCTACCATGGCATTGCTCAAAGAACCCTTTATGGATTTTATTTAAGAGCGTAGAAGCATTTAATTCTGGTTTCGTCTGGTTTCTATCACCACCACTGACTTGCTATGTTTCTCTAGAACATAACATTTCACATCACATCCTAACCACTTAATTTTGCAGGACTTCAGTGGATTTCCTCTTTAACCCTGGCTCCATAGCACATAACTCTGGTTTGTCAGGCTGAGATGTTTCAGGGAAGCTCTGCGGGTGGCTGCTTGTGTCCACTTTACCCGTAATCACTCTCTTCCCCGGGGACACCATTCTCTGGTGTTCTTTTAGCACATCTGACTCAGTTCTTAAAAAAGCTCTAAAACATTTATGAGCTGAGTCAGGCATATTAAGACAAGAAAAAAAAGAAAATATGGACCTGATGAGACTATTTTCTTCTCAGAATATGTTCTTTAACTTCTAACCCCACTTGTACTGCCTCTTGTACTGCCTCTTTGTGCACATGACTCCAGAGCTAAAACGAACAACAATCGTGACACTTCAGAGATTAAATTGTTAAGTAGAAGAAATTCTAAAAATAAAGTGTGTTAGTCGTAGAAGATGTTTCATTATTCATTCAACGGTGTATTCATTCATTATTCATTCAGTGGGGTCCCAAAGTCAGAGACCACATTGAAAATCAGGGATTATTTTTTTTTCATTTAAGCCTAGAGCTAAACAACAGAAAGTTTTAGATTTTTGAAACATTTAAAACAAAGAAAAGTCACAGGTAAAATGAAGAAGAAATATTGAAGGAATTTTTAGGTCACTATTCAAACTGAAGCAAATATGAGACAGTGACCATGTTAAAGCCTTTGCACAAAAAGGTCTTTTTTTAGTCTTAATCCTTCTATTCCTTCCTTATTCCTTCTCGTGAATGCAAAATAGTAATATTACTAGTGGTCTCAGAGTTTTGGACCCCACTGTAGGTACCTGGCAGAGCCTGACAGATATATAGATTGGTCCAAAATATTGACCAATATTTATAACCCGGTGTATTATACCTTGATAATACACCAATAATTATTGATTTTTTAGTCAACATGTGCTGTGCTGCTTTTTTCTTTTTAGATTTTTTCCCAATTTTCTCCCCAGTTTAGTCGTCTCCAATTCCACCCGCTAGTTAGGACTCCCCCAATCACACGGTGCTAACAACGCTAGGAGGGTGAAGGCTAACACAGGCTTCCTCCGAGACCTGTGAGGCGCCACCGCTTCTTTTCGAACTGACGCTCACGCAACGTCACTGGACAGCTGAACGCGCTCGGAGGAAAGCGCCAACCGCCAGATCTGTTACATCAGCTAACAGACGCCTGCGCTGATCAGCATCGCATTGAGTGATGGGGAGAAGGAGGAGGCTATCCTACCCACCCAGAGAGAGAGAGGCCAATTGTGCTCTCTTGGACTCCCGGCTACGGATGGCTGTAGCATCACCAGGGATCGAACTTGCAATCTCCTGATGATAGGGCCAACGCTTCGACGGTTGCGCCACTCAGGAGCCCTGTGCTGCTTTTTCAACAGGGACCTCCCCAGCATTGCTTCCCTACTTCCACACAAAATCAGGCACTCACAACTGTCCTCAGTAACTGAACATCTTCAAGGTTAAACCACAAGTTCAGTCGTCTTGACAGCCACTACGCCTGACCACCGGCAACAACTAGCAACAGTTATATTAACAAACTTGAACAAACTTCAGCATCCACAGTAGTTAACTGCTCCAGGTGTGAGACTGCACATATTGTATGTGAGATTGACACAGACAGATGACACCAACGGGGTCTTCACCAAAATGTAAAAACACATTTACTTCCTGAGACGTTTGAAGTCATGCATGATATTAAAACAGACATTAGCCGACTTCTCCTGCAGTGCAGTCGAGATCGCTTTGAATGTTTAAAGCATCTGCTACCACGACACCTTCACCCAGGACTGGAAGCAGCTACAGAGAACTGTGAACATGGCACAGAAGATGATAGGCTGTGAATTTGCACAGAATCCATTTTTTACAAAGTTCACACAGTCATTAATGAAGTTACCAGCCCAGCTTGGAGCTATGCCAACACTATGATTCAATAGCAACTCTATTTTGCACACTTGTGGCTCAATGCTTTGAACTTATCAAAATGTATTTACATCAGTGTATTCACATCCGTTGCTATAGTCGTGCGTCATTCTTTAGTCGGCATCACGCCCACATTAGGAACTATAGGTCTAAGCTGGATTTCTCTTTAACAAAAATGAATGAGAATAGAAACAGTAGCAATACATTGGAATATAAACCCATCTAACCAATGGGGTACATCTAAACTTAGTTAATGTTTGTCTATAACAATTTCTGCATGTGCACATTAAAATAAACCTTCGCTGTACTGCACTAGCACAAAAATCAGACTCCACAAAAACAGTTTACCCCCAACAGTTGGGTGAGAAGTACAAGCATGCACACTAACCACTAGATTCCTTAAACACTATTTTATCCTGAAGCATTGGCATTATTAATCAGCTGGAGGCTTGAACAGTGTTCCTAGTGACAGGCCTGGCTCTTACACACACACTTTCATTAAATCCACAATCAAGCACTTCAGAGAAACAAAGTGGCAATGCCAGTGCTGATTTTTTTTTAAAATAACAAAACAGGGGCTGTGTTTGCTGTCGTTTTTCACTTCATGCAATAACCAACAGTAACAGTACACGAAACTGCACAGGCCCCGTTTACAATTGCCTTTAACTGATCACTGTAGCTGATCTGATGATGATCCAGTCAGGTTTGTGTTTACATTTGCCTTTTTCAAAATGCATCCAGATCTCATTTCCTGGCATAATATTTGGGTGGCACAGTCCCCACTTACTAATGCAATGCTATGTTAGTCTTGCGGACCCAGACATGATATGGTAACAAGACCGCCTGGAGGACAACCTTAAGAATTTTGGGCTAAATGTGGGTGGGAACATAGACTTATTAGGTTTGGATCAAACTGGGTGTAACATTTCTTATTCAATCCAATGATTCATGAAGGTGGAGCACAAAGTAGGGTGGTGGTGCAGTCGTCGACCTTTCGCCTGTCACTAGTTCATGTGTGTCGCATGTGCCGAGAATGCATTACATGCGGTGAAAATAAACATTACCTCCTACAAGGGAATTTTTTGTTCCTTAGCTAGCAATAGCATTTTGCTAGCTAGCTTGTTTTGCTTTGATTCATTGTTTTCCAGATGTTAAAATAGCACTAGAGGAATTTGCTGGTGGGTTTTAGAGGGGGTGTACCCTAGTTAGTGGCAGATTTCATCTCAGTCCACTACCAAGTATTTAAGTTGTCCCCAGATGTATATACTCATTACTACGTTGCTGAAACTTTAGTAAATTGAAAATGTGTGTGATATCTCCAGCCACTTTCTGCGGGGTTCTCTCACGACCCTTAAATGTCTATGCCTGATGGAGGGAAGTGCATTTTGTGTTTTACCATGCACACACTCCAGTGTTTATTAGTCCAATTTGCATCTGAAACTGGCACAAATGGCTAAATACATCAGGTTCTATATGTCCAAAGGTTTGTAGACACTTGCCATTCTGAAATGCAGGGTATTAATAAAGAGTTTGTCTTTTGCTGCAGTAACAGCCTCTTCTCTTTAGAGAAAGCTTTATGCTAGAAGTTGGAAAATTGCTGTGAGTATTTGATTGCATTCAGCCACAAGAGCATTAGTGAGGCCAGGTACTGATGTTGGATGATTAGTTCTGGATCACAAACTCCACCCCAACTCATTCTAGAGGTATTGAGTAGAGCTCCATCATTTCAGAGAATGCAGTTCCACTACTCCACAGTTCAAGTCTAGGGGGTTTATAACCAAGATTAGGCATTGGGCATGGTGAACTTAAACTCATTTGTGGCTGATCCCATTCTTTTAGTTAATACTTTTCTATGTAGATCATACAAGCTGTGCATGTGCAGTAAAACACCTGAGTGAGCAATGGGTGCAGTCGGATTCACTCATTAGAATGGCCTGTCTGGATACTTTTGGATATACAGTGTAACTATATTGAGTAAATGTCTTGTCTTCTGTGTCAGGTGTTTGCTGAATGAGGAACTAATACAGGGCAATAATATATTCCAGTGTAGCTGTGCTTGTACTGATTATACAAACAAAACCCTAAACCCCTGAAATGACGAGATAAGAGCAGAGGAAAGCCCCTGGAAGCGTCTGTTGTTATGCGGCTGTACAGGCAGACGGCCTGAACGTGTTTGAACACGACAAACAGACACTCCGAATTACCTTCTGATGTTCAATTTATGGTGCGCTATGAGCCAGCGTTGCATTAACCGTGCAGCTGGGCATTTTGGCTTGAGCTGCAGACGGCCATGCTGAGAAATCCCTCCGAGCACAATCAGTCTGCTGCTACAGGAAACACAGATCAAGTAGGAGCAGCATAGTTACGTTTTACTCTCGTCATCAAACCCAGAGTGTTCCCCTGTAAAGTGAGGTAACTCAGGGCTTCATGGACAATTAGCAGTAACAAACCATGATTATTAGAGCAAACCTTTCAGTTTGGGACATAAATGTCAAAATGCGGCCAAAAAGGGGGAAAAAAAACATCTCTACGATTATGCTAATTTCTGTTAGCATTAGGATTCTAATAGGATGTTAGTGCTACGTATTTTAGCTGTTCTAGATTAAGCACAGATATCTGAAGTTTCTAGAAGCCATTTCATGTTTTATTTGAAGCTTGTGACAGACATATTAACATGTCTTTTATGTCGTTGTAGATTTGCAGTGACTTTTTTTAATAAAAAGCTCTGGCATAGAGCTGCCACCACTGTTTTCCTTTGCTAATAACTCACTGAACTGCACTGGTCAGTTGTACTCACAGTCAGTGATTTATCTAGGACTTCCAGAAGGTCTAGGGTGATGTTTTTACTCACAAAATCTGTCCCACCCACTGTAAATTAAAACATGATTGGCTGATTCTTCTGTCACTTCTTATTTATGTTAGTGGTCACTATGATGCACAGCTCCTGAAGGCCTAACTAATAGGAGCCCATAGTTCAATGATATGTCAATAAGGGGGTGCAATTCAACTGCATTGATTTTGGAATGTCAGAATCACTTATATTTAATCATACTAACTTGCTTCTAATAATAATAATAATAATAATAATAATAATAATAATAATAATAATACTTGTTGCTGCATTTCTAGGTTCCAGTATTATGTAAAATATGTTTACAGTTACATTTGTGTATTCAGCGTATTTTAAACATACTTGTGAATTAAATTGGATCGAAACATGGTGAAATCTGAGATTTTATAATGCACTGAGGCATCTTCTAAAGAATCATTACCAAATGAAATTATACAACTAGTATTTAAAAGTAATTACATTATAATTACATAGGTAGTTACATAATGAACTACATTTATATTTGATTCACATTACGTAAGAAAATATTTGAATCTGCATTTGTGATCTTTTGCTCTTTGCTTTGACATCAAAAAATGACAAAAGCAAAAACGGGTCTCACTTTGTATTTTGTCTGTAATACTTGTGTAGTTACACATTAATAATACATGCAACAAAAATGTAACAACATTTGAGGTATCCACTGTTGCAGATGTATTACATGTATTAGGTTCTGTGTCTGTACCAGTCTGTGATTTCACTGTATCTCTATAACAACTACACAGGAACTGTTCACTCATTTTAAAGTTCAACTTTTACACAGATACTGTGCAATATGTGTCCTGTACGATGGTAACCGGATCAAATCACATGGATTAATACCACTCTAAAATTTTGCGGCACCTACATGAAGATCAAAATCTTTTAAGAAAATGCACATCTGCTGTGCATCCATGTGTAAACACCATGGATATGGTTCAAAAACACTGACATGTCGTGTTGGTTGGGATTTATTTTTATTGTTTTTAGATGTTAAGCTTCAGCAGTGGAAATGAAAAATAAATAATGTGTCTGTGCACATTAGAAGAAGCCATTTCAGAGAGCTCTCAGAAATCAATAACTTCATTGTGGTAAAACTAATGGGAAGCAGGCCGCAGCATGTTGACAGATTGCCATGCAGCGAGGGAGATGGGCTGTTTTTAAATCATTAATGATGCTGTTTTTCGGAGCGTTTTTGGGTCAAGCCGGGGCACTCTGTCAGAAGCCAAAAGCTGAATTTGTCCATCACCAGCCGAGCTTCTAATTAACTCAGCGCATCCGTCCCTGCAACTGCCCAGCGCTGACCAACCTCAAAAAGAGTGACTGCAAGGCGCACTAGCATGAATGAACTCATCTTACACTTCTTTTGGAATATTTCCCCCATCTAAAGCTGCAGTCAGACCTAATGGGAATAAAGTTTGCCAGCTGCAAATTGAACAGAAAAGGACACGGGCACGCAAAAATAGAATATGGTGGAGTAGTATGTGTAGTACTAGTTCTAGTTCTAGTTGTACGCCAGCGCTAAGTATATCAACACGTTTTGTCTCTTCTAAATTCAACACATACTAACAGACCACCCAAGTGCAGTGCTGAGAATGATCCACCACCCAAATAATACCTCCACTGTGGTGGTCTGCCCATTGAAGAACAGGGTAAAAGGGGGCTAACAAAGTATGCAGAGCAACAGATAAACTACAGTCTGTAATTGTAGAACTGCAAAGTGCACCTATATGTTAATTGGAGCTGATAAAATGGACAATGACTGTAGAAACAAGGATTTTGGTTTTAATGTTATATCTGACAGGTGAATATAGAAATGTACAGGACTGTTTATTGTGGCTGATTAAGGACTAATATCTACTATCACAGAGGAGTGTTTATTGAAGTTTTTTATGGACTAATATCACCTAATCTAGAGTATAGTAGCATTTACTGAGATTGTTAGTGGACTAATGTCTCCTATTTTGTGTTAATAACTATTTATTGGGGTTGTTTGTTGGCTAATATCTTCAATTGTAGTATATAGAATTGTTTACTGAAGACGTTTATGGGCTAACATCTACTACTCTATTGTATAAGAGTATTTACTGAAGTTGTTTATAGCCTATTATGTCCTATTCTAGTGTAAATGAGCACTTATTGAGGTTGTTTATAGACTAATATCCCTTATTCTCGTGTACAGGGGTGTTTACTAAGGTTGTTAATGGACTACTATCCTAGTTTTTGTATAGGAGTGTTTATTAACATTTATGAGCTAATATCTCCTATTTGAGTGTATAGAAGTGTTCATTGAGATTTATGGACTGATATCTCCTATTGGAGTGTATACGAGTGTTTATTATGGTTGTTTATAGACTATTTTTTATTGTAATATATGAGTTTTTATTGAGGTCTCTTATGGATATCTCCTATTATAGTGTATAGGCTGGTTTATTGGGCTCAAATACGGGGTATATAATCTTATTCTAGTGTTTAGGAGTATTGCACTAGGTTTTGATATCAAAGCCGAAATTCTGGTATAATGACAGCCCTCTGCTTGTCATGATACCAGAGTTACTGTGAGTTACTGACAGCCAGAAAATGGCTAGCGCCTCAAACTTTGAAAAAGACGTTATCTTGCTCTCCAGAAAGCGCTGCGAAGTTCGCAGTCCAAGTAAATGGAAGGAAGGAGTGGATTCAAAGAAAACCACACTTTTTTGTGCGATTAAATAAATCTTCTTTAGCCTCCATGTGGTGACATTTAGGCTTTGAATGGGCTGTTTTGACTGAGGACTTCACTATCAACCTCTCATCATTTCTATTGATTTCTTGAAGAGGCTGAAGAGGATGAAAAAGTAGAAGAGTCCAGTCCACTCCATTCCACCGGAAATGAGAAAAAAAGGATGAAAACATGGTGAAAATTTGGGGATTTTACTCATTTTTTTGTCAGAAGTTTCTGTCGCCTGGTTGATTTAATTGGTTTATTTCCTCCAGAATGAAAGTGGGCCTGTAAAGGAGTGGTTGTGTGTGGTGTGTGTGTGTTTGTGTGTGTGTGTGTGTGTGTGTGTGTGTGTGTGTGTGGTGTGTGTGTGTGTGTGTGTGTGTGTGTGTGTGTGTGTGTGGTGCAGAAAACACTGAAGCTTCAACTTAATCTCCAAACACACCACCCACACTGCATACTAAAGCGTAGAAGAGGGATTTGGATGATAATACGATCATCAAATGATTGCATTATGAACACACGTACACATACACAGACAGATTCTTGTTTTCCTGTCCTTATGGGACAACACTTTCAACACAAATGTGTTCAAATGTAGTGTCTTTTTTTGTAATATATCTTTTCAGAAAATGTGTTCTACTTACATACTCTGAATCTGAGACATCCAAACATTTGAAGACAGCATTTCGTCTGAAAACAATAATTCTGCTCTTCTGGGAAGGCTTTACTCTAGATATTGGAAGATTGCTGTGAAGATTTGATTGCATTCAGCCACAGGAGCATTAGTAAGTTCAGATACTGATGTTGGATGATCAGTTCATATCAGAGGTATTGGATAGAGCGCCATCACACCAGACAACACAGATCCATTTCTCCACAGCCCAATGCTGGGGGACTTTATACTCCTCTAGTTGATGCTTGGCATTGGGCATGGTATACTTATTTGCTCAATTCTTTTCTATGGAGATTGTACAAGCTACGTGTGTGTAATTGAATGCCTATATCAGCAATGGGTGCACCTGAAAGAAGCTGAATTCACTCATTAGAAAGGTTGTCTGGATACTTTTGGATGGATATAGTGTATGCTATGTTCTTTTTGGCTATGCATCAAGCTTGAAAAATAGATCACTTGCATTCACATGCAGTTCAGTACCTAAGCAGTTAACTCAGCTTCAAAAGCCAGACACCATGTCTGATATTTTTATATAAAATGTGCCAAAACTGTGTTGTCAATTAACACGTCATTCAAAAGTGACTAAAATGCCTACACACAGACAAACACACACACACATACACACGCACACACACACACACACACACACAGACACACACACACCACCATATGCACTGACATAGCAGCTATTTATGTTTTCTTAGTGTTAACACACACAGATTGTCTAGTTTTCCTGTCATTATGAGGACAATGGACCCTCAGAAACCAATTAAATCACTCAAACACACTCTGATACACACACCAGCACGACAGCTATTTATGTCTTTTTTATGTGTGACTTTCACAGGAGCTGCATCTTGCTTAGCGTTAGCTGCAGAAAAGCATGTGTTTGTGACTCACCGCTGCCTCATCTGGAGTAAACCTGCCCCAGATATTTCATACACTTCAAGAACAGATTAAAAAGCTCTTACTTTGATCCCTTTAACATGGTTTCTGCTGTGCTGCTGTGTGTAAAATGATTAGGCTAAGGTCAGCTAGCTGAGTGTGATCTCTCTCTGTCTCTCTCTCTCTCTCTCTCTATCTATCTATCTATCTATCTATCTATCTATCTATCTATCTTTTTGATATCTTTTTTTTTTCATTTTGAACTCCTAATGTTACTAGCTGGCAAAGTTATTGTCATAGCCTACACAGCTCTGACACTAACTAGCTAGCTTCAGTAAACCAGCTGAAGTTACTCTTAAGGGATTTCCAATATATTGCTAAATATATTGACAGCAAAATCGAAAAGCACAACAATATGTAGGTATTGTGATATAAACTGAGTTGTGAGCTACAGTTTCTCATTAGGTTGAATGAATATCTCACTCTAAATGTAGGTATTGTGATAGACACTGAGTTGTGAGCTACAGTTTCTCATTAGGTTGAATAAATAACTCACTCTAAATGTAGGTATTGTGATATAAACTGAGTTGTGAGCTACAGGTTTCTCATTAGGTTGAATGAATATCTCACTCTAAATGTAGGTATTGTGATATAAACTGAGTTGTGAGCTACAGGTTCTCATTAGGTTGAATGAATATCTCACTCTAAATGTAGGTATTGTGATATAAACTGAGTTGTGAGCTACAGTTTATATCACAATACCTACACTGAGCTACTGTAAAGCTGTCCAAGGTCACAACAGTACCTATAGAAGAACACGTTTGTGAGTGGACCTAAAATTTAAAGCCTTGTTGTGAGTGGTTCCTGTTTCCTTGATGTAGTTTGTATTTCATGAGATCATGTGTTTGTTTGTTTTAGCTTGTCCCCAGTCATTCTTATGTTTCCTTTTTTTTAATAGTATCTGGGTTTATTGTAGCCACGCATATATTTTTTTTTTCAATTGCGGTTGTCACAATTTTTTTTTACTAATTTTTTTTTTCACGTCACTTCAACACTAGCTACCATCTACATGAAGATTTAGAAATATGCTATATGCTAATTTCCTTTTTGAGCTACATCAACAGATTTTTAACTCCTAAAAACCATCTACTTCTCAGAGATGTCAGGATTTTCAGTTATCTCTTTCCTTCCCTGTTTATGACAATAGTTATGTCTGCATTGCACCTGCCTGACCTCGGCTATGAATTTTGACTCTTTCGAATGGAATGATCCAAATAAAACAACTCTGCTCACCCAACCTCCAGTCTTTCCACAAAGCTGTGTTTGGCAGAGTGCTGGTTTAGCTGCTGTTGTTGTTGGTGGTGGTGGACAGTAATCTGCAGGTCTGGATGATGGACAGCTCCACAGATCAATGCTAGCATCTGACTTCAAAGCCCCCCGAGGCTGCTTGGCATTCATCACGAGCAAAGCCAGCATGGAGTGGCCTCCACACACACCGAATAGATAAAACAGTTCGTGAGTCATCCTTCGCTTTCTCTCTGAGGTTCAGCTTGGAGAGCGTGAGGACTGAGAGCTCCTTTAGGACTCCACATCTGGAGCAGTGACTCAGATATAGCCCTAACCTCTTTGCACACTAACTGAATTCTGAGAATCTGCTCTTCGTCTTCTGGGTGTAAAATCGACCTGTCTATGCTCCGCCTACTTATGTGTTCTTTTGTAGCTATTGTTGTGAGATAAGCTTTACAGAGTGCAGGTAAAATTCCGATTTACTTCCTACATTTCCTGTAGTATATTACAATCTGCCAGGAAAAAAGGGTTCTATATAACACCAAAAAGGGCTCTTCTATTGTTACAAACTTGGCATCGTAAAAATAGCAGAACTCTTTTAGGGCCTATATAGAAACATTTTCAAAATGGTTCTGTATAGAACCATATAGAACACATTCTACATCAATCTGAAGAACAATTTTTAAGCATGAAAATGGTTCTTTGGGTGATCATGGTTCTCTACAGAACAACTGTCTTTACTTAAAGAGCTGTCTTTTTAAAGATTGTACTATTTTGGAGATGGAAGCGTTGGTTCAGATGTGTATGTGTCTAAGTGTGTGTATGTGTGTGAGCCATGCATGATGTGTATACATATGATGTATGATGTGTATATATGATAATTATATAAATTATATACATATTGGTATATTTACTTACAGCTAAAATGATCTTCCAAAACATAAATAAAATGTATTGTATTAACAAAATATGACTACACTGTGTGTATATGTGTGCCTCATGTGTATTGTGCATGTTTTGAGTGTGTCTGTGTGTGTGCTTGCTTGTGCATGTAGCCTGCGTCTGCATGCATGTGTGCCCATCAGTGTTCATGCGTGTGCACAATCTGCTGTAAAGCCTCCCCGCAGGGCTGGCCTGTTTCTGTGTGGATAGAGATCACGACACAGAGATGACACACACACACACACACAAACACACATGCACGCACGCACACACCTTACAGTTCAGTGGCTATAGTGCATCTCAAAATGTCTGCCTGCCACTGCAGGGCCTACAGGAGCAGAGCAGAAATTGAATTATTGTGTGGAGCGAGCTGTCAGCTGAGCTGAGTGCAGGATCAGATGGATCTGGTGAAATCAGACACACTACAGGAGTATCATCATCTGCAACAAGACTGGATTCCTGATCTAATTACTTACGGCATTAAATCATTCCTCTGACACCAGCAGAGCTCTGCTTCTGTCTGTTTCATACCCAGAATCACCAGATAAATAATTAGTCACCTACAGGTCAGACAATTGCACATTTAGAATACAGATTCACCTGCGTGAAAAAGAAATGAACCCCAAAAAACCTCTGTTTATTAGATAGATGGATAGAAAGTACCAATAGATACATAGTTCCTAAAGGAATACTACTACTTCTGCTACTAATAGTACTACTACTACTACTAAGAACATTAATAATAACAACAATAATGCAACGAAATAAAGATAGATATAGATACACTGCATATACCCCAACATTGTCTTTCTCTACAAAACACTAGCAATCTTCACCAAACATCGTCATTCTCCACCAAACACAATCATTCTCCAACAAACACCATTATTCTCCAACCAAAGCTGTCTTTCAACAAGCGCCACTGTTCCCCACCAAACACCAACAATCTCCAACACCATCATTCTCCACTGAACATCATCATTCTCCACTGAACATCATTATTCTTCAACAAACACCAACATTCTCCAACAAACACCAACATTCTCCAACAAACACCAACATTCTCCAACAAACACCATCATTCCTCACCAAACACCAACATTGTCCAACACCATCATTCTCTACTTGACATTATTATTCTCCAACAAACACTAACATTCTCCAACAAACATCATTCTTCACCAAACACCAAAATTCTCCACCACACTCCATCATTCTTCACCAAACACCAAAATTCTCCACCACACTCCATCATTCTTCACCAAACATCATCATTCTTCACCAAACACTGTCATTCCTCAATAAACACTGTTCTTCAACAAACAAACAAAAACATTTTTCAGCACCAAAATGAGGAGCTCAGCTTGCAAGACTGTGGCTTTAGGCATTACCCAAAATTCCCTGAAAGTCACAGCATGCTTTTTATCTGAGTAATTCTCCTGGTGTGATTATTTGTAAGCTTGCCTCATTTCATCTCAAGCTCCAAAATGCAAACTCTTACTGCATAACCATGCTATGCCTGCCTGTGTTAGTGCAGAAGAGATCATCTCTGCAGTGGAGAAGACACAAAGGTTCCTGCGCTGTCTCTAATCTTCAGATAATGTCCCTTGATGGATGCATTAGTTATTCATTTCGGTCTAAGTGATGGAAGCGGTGATACATCCACGATGGCTTATTAACAGAACAATTGCAAAATTTGCAGGGCTAGAAATCGAGTGGCGCATCGGAGATGTGAAATTGCTTCTGGTGTAACTGCAGTTGTATCGGTGCTGCGGCCGCGCTGATTAAGGAATTAGAGAGGAAATGAAATAGTATAATGTAGAAGATTAAAAGAGGAACATTGGGCATAGCCTGTCCCTTTAGACGGGGAAACAGGGGTGGATAAAAAATAGCCTTATCTGTGGAGAGAACGAGCAAGCTTGTTTAGTTGAGGTAATACGAGAGAGAAAGAGAGAGAGAGAGAGAGAGAGAGAGTGAAATGGAGAAGGGTATGGAGTCCTCTGCTGAAGGAGCACCCTAAAAGCTCACACAAAAGTGCCCCTAATGTAATCTGAAGAGGAGCTACTGCGTGTTATAGTGGCAAGCTCTACGCTAATCCTTTCAAAAAGCTCCAGAAGAGCCACAGATATCCCCTCTGTACAATTTTCATTATTAGCTTGAAGCTGCTTTGGGTGTAAAGGCCCCGTATCATATATTATTCTTGAGTTTTATTTTTTCCGTGAGGTCCACTTATGACATTTGCATGCTTTTACGCAGCAAAAACTGTCGTAGTTCTATTTTCCAACGTATCATTATGAGTTAGAATAAAACAGGCTTTGTCTTTAAGCCTGATATATGTAAATGAGCACTGTTCCGCCTGGCTTCCCTGTATAGTACCTAATTTCAAAAGTAGGGCTGCAACACTTCTTATGACATTGAAGTGAATGGGCAGGCCGACACCACTGTAACTGAATAGGTGCCTATATTATGTATGTACATGCGTTTGTTTGGTAACATCACAAAAACAGTGAATTCAACATGGGCTGTTAATGCAGCTCTGTTTCTATATATATGGACTGTATGGACTCGGAAGTTAATGGTATGTTTCATAAAAGCCAGAAAAGTTTGGTTTTTCATTAAAATTTTTACAACTTTAGTTTCTGTACAACTGTGTGACATCTGACCGTGTTTGGAAAAAAAAGGAGATGCACAGATGGGGCTGATTTCCCCTCCACTTCTCTGATTGTTCTCTATGGACGCACTCTGCTTTGCATAACAATCCCTCTCCAGCCCCTCCCACCCCGCGGGACTCCTGATTAGCAGTAACTGGCTGAGCGGCTTGTCAATCTAGCTGGTCATCAGGGAAGCTCAAAACAAGGTGACCTCGCCTCCCCGCTGCATTTCTGACAGCTCCCTTTCAGAACAAGGAACGACCGCCATCGATCACCGGGGAAACAATTAATAAAAACATCAACCCACGTCTATGGTGTCACACAGTTGAGTCCATCATTCTTCCACATATGAGTTATTTCCCTTAGGCTATGCTCCATAAAGAGGTAGCCCAAAGTTGTAAACAGCATTTAAAGAAAATATGGGAAAGATATTACAGCTCTTTACACTCACTGTCCACTTTATGAAAAAGCCTACCTTGTACCTCTAATAACTCAACACCTTGTGCATCCACTCACTGGTCATTTTATAAGAAACTACCTTGTGCTTCTACTTACTGTCTACTTAATTTGAAACCACTACCTTGCGCATCCACTCACTGACCATTTTCTTAGAAACCGCTACTTGAGCTTCCACTCACTGGCCACTTTATGAGGTCCATGTACCTTATAGATCAACTCTAAACTCCTCAAATTAAAGGTTCTCAAAAGGGCTCTTGGGATTAACTGCTCTTGCTTTCCTAAAATCTTTCAATGAAGGGTTGTTTAAAGAGGTTCTTTAGTGGTTCTTCTACGGCATAACTCAAAAGAATCCTTTTTGGCACCTTTATTACTAGGTGTATGTATACAATCGGAGACTGTAGCCCATATGTTGTCATGCACAATTCACCACAAGTACCAGTGTATCAGGCACAGTGGTGTTTCTGGGGTTTTCACACCCATCAGTGTCACTGCTAGGTTGAGAGGGGTCCACCACCCAAAAACATTCAGCCAAAAGTAGCTCTGTGATCAGAAACTGATTGTTGATGATGTGCTAGAGCAGGGGTGTCAAATTCAACCACTAAAGGGGCCATACTAAAAAACATCTCAACAAATCCATGGGCCAGAACAAAAATGTTTTTTAATTTTATTTTTAATTAATGTTGTGTAATAACCCGAACTGGCCATCGTTTATTTAAAACATGCAAAAACTTCAGGAGTAAAATCAAGGCGCTTGCAGTAGACCTTGAAATATTACATGAATACTTAAAATATTCATTATTTAAATGTCCCCAGGAGCCAGGTCTTTTAAACCTACCAATTTGCTTGAACTAGACTCCTGGCAACTTTTCTTTGCAGCAAGTTCATTAAGCTCAATTTCTGAGCTGCTGAGCTGACGTTAAGTGTTTATATTGGTTGAACTGCAGCTAAAATGCAGCTAGTGCATTTGATGATATGATTGGTGTGGAATTGTGTAGAATTGAGGTGTAACTGCTGTCCCATAGATTGTTGGTGGGGTAGGAGAGTCAGAGCACACAGTGCAGTTGCAGTGCATGCTGGGCACTGTAATGCAGCGCATTGTGAAACAGGCTAATATTAATAGAAAATTAAAATACTTTTGCAGGCCGGTTAGGATTGTGTTGCGGGCCTGATCTGGCCTACGGGCCTTGTGTTTGACACATGGGAGCTAGAGGATGACCAACACAAACTGTGTATCAAAAGATGAGCTATAGTCTCCAACAGTACACCAGCAAGATGGAGCTGCAAAAGAGGAGCTTCTGAGAAAGTGGCCAGGGAGGGTATAGAAGATATATACATGAAAAGCTGGTAGAAGATAAGACCCCTCAAATCCTTCTGGATTGTACTGGAACTGTGGGTCCTGGGATCATCTATGTGTTAGCTAAATTAGCTGGTCAGGCTTACAGCTGCTACATTGACCTGTATCCTCTTCCAACTGACCCGATGGCTCTGAGTCTAAACAGGATTGGCCTCTCCTCTCTTTCCTCCAAACATGAGCGCAGCACTGTAGCAGTTATGCCAGGAGGCAATGTGGATTATCAGGGGGAGAAATCTAAGAGGATTAAAGCGGGAATGGAATCAGTGATAATACACTGCCACCAAAACAAAGCTTTAGGCTTTGGGCTAGGTTACAAACTAGTAGCACTGGAAATTGAGAGTGAGGATGCAATGATTTTTAACCATTTTTGCAATAATAATTATATAAAAATGAATTATATTTATACTATTATGAATTTAGAAAGGTTCCATTGTTTTAGTGATGGCTCTACATGGAAACATCTAAATCACACTTTAAAAGATAACATTCATTTGAAAACTGAATTTAAATGAATATTTGTATGTATTTTTATATTATTAAATTTAATTTAAATACAAAAGTTTTCAAATTAATGCTTTATATATATATAGCTTTGAACAGTTGTAAATATACAATCATAATATTTTTCATTAAAACACAAAAAGTTTACTTAAACAATGGGATCTAACTGCTCCCCATGTGGTCATGAGGGACAGTGATGCAGTCTCACTCACTGCTCTAAAATGCAGGGGTGTGGCTAACATAAGTCTCCGCCTATGGACAGAACTCTAAAACTCTTAATGCATCGATGGTGACATAAAAACGTGAACATTAAACTCATGATAAATCTAAATCATTCAACTTCACTGTAAAAGAAACCAAAAAGAAACATCAAACAACATAAAAATCATCATTGGAAAAATTATTATTATTTTCAGTAGTTGAAATTTAGTGATTACACAAACGTGGAGCTGGGTTTTCTCACAGTACTGTGCAGGTAAAAGGTTGGATTAGAGCTTAATGAGTAATTAATACTGCTGCTAATGGGATGCGACTGTGCAGTTTGGGTTTTTATTTTTTTTACAGCGTTTGAGTCAGTATATAAATCACAGGTGACAGATGCGACAGAGACAGAAGGATCCATTCATCATGAGACAGGGAGAAAAAAATGCTCTGCTCGTGTCTGACAACACTTACTGTATATTAGTGTATACTGTATCCACACTGGAGGGAATAGGAGTTCTGTTTACCGTCCCAGAGCAACACACTCTCTGCTTATTGAATAGAAACTTCTTCTCCCCCCAGAGATCATACAGCTCACTGCCTTCTTCTCTTTCTCTATGATCTTAGAAAAGTCTTCCATTGCATATCCCCAGCGATCCATTTGTTGTGTTTGTGTTTGTCTCCTTTTACTGTTTAAAATCTGTCCCCAGAGTAGTTACTAGGACCAGCATGTGGAATTGGAGATTTCTGTGTGCTACTGCGTTTCTTATCACTGTATAATAGAGCTCTATGCTGCCTTTATTGTTGGATGCATTGTCATAGTTTCTGAGAGAGTGTGCACCACATTCAGAACACAATTTTCATTAGAATAACAATAAAAAATGATTGTGTGAAGTGTGAAGTGTATTCTTATACACGTATTTACATTCTCATGTTTACAACACATCACATTTCAGTTTCTGCTAAATTAAAAAAAAAAAATTAGCAAGATTAATCCCTTTTGTATATAAAACCTACACATCTCTGCTACACATGAAAACATAAACTTTGGGTAACACTTTATTTGGAGTGGCCCTTTGTAGATGATTAATAACCTCTTATAAACACTACAGCTGAAAACAGAGTGAGTGTAGATGTTACAACTAAGTTCAAAAGTGGGCTTAACTGTGACAGAGAGAGGGTTAGCTGTAACAGTCACTAAAAATGCTGGTAAATTGATGTAAAACACAATTAGTTCAATGCGATTCTTAGTTGTTTGAAGCAGACAAGCTTTCCAACCTAAATACACAAAATTATATTCATCAAATTTATTTTGAAACAGAACAGAAACAGAAAAAAGTGAAATTAACAGTGAAATTAAATATATTTTATTTAGATTAAAGTATATTTTTGATTAATCTGTGTTTAAAAAAATAAACTCTTTTGAAATTGTAAGGTGGGATATGGAGCTCACTCATTGTCTACTTTGCAGGTCTAAATTACCCTAACCTGCTGTGTGGAGGATATACTTTGTACATGATATATTACAGCCACTGTGGGAATGATTAACATAATATTCTTGTGAATTCTTTGATATATACCCAACTCAATAACTGAAAGACATTAACAGCTAAAAGGTTACTTTTGTACTTTAAAACCAGTCTTCAGGGTGAAACTAGAGAAATATCTGTCTGATAGGAATATGCCCCGCTCTCCCCTAAAAACTCTTTCCGTGTTCTTTACATACTAAACTGAAAGTGACAACAGTGCTGAAAAATCATGTTATTAATGGAGAAGAGTTGATTGAAAGAGAGTAATATTTGCTTTAGCCACAGCATTAAAGGGTTAAAGGCATACTCATTGGCATTAGTGTAGGGTTAGCTGAAGCTAGCTGTCATGAGAATTAACAACCAATTAAATAAACCATCAAATTAATCAGTGGACAATGACACAACTAAGTTAGCTATACCAGCCAACGTTAGCTTACACGAAGCAGCTATAGTAGACTGCCTCAAATAAAATGACAACACAAGTGGGCATCAACACAGCTGCTTAGCTAGCCATTAGCTTACCCATTTGAGCTATTTTAAATTGGAAGGAAAATAAACATTTGCTTGTTAAAGAATTCTAGGATAGTTGCAGATCTACTGCATTTGTTTATTAGATTGTAACTTTAGCTCTCACAGAAGCTAGCTATGCTACGTTGTCACAAGTACAATGATGTTAGCGGACAGCAACACAGCTACTTAGCCAGCTAACAGTAGCTAGACAACTTGTTACCTTTGTGAGACTTAGTTCAGAACTTTTCCATTTTGCTTTGGATGAACTACCATGTAAAGCTAACTTTCTTAGAAAACATTAGCTAACCAGCAAACATGGACGTTAGCTGCTTCACTGTATTAACTGCACAGTTTAATAAGCAGTAGTGGAACGGCCATTGTGGGCATTTATTTTTTGTAAGAACTAATTAAGTGTGTTGTAAGGTTTGTGACATGCATATACATATCAAGATTTTCTTTAAGATATACATCAGAATCAAATGTAGTTTAATTTTGTAGAACATCACATCTGATCTTTTGAAGAATCTTAGTTTTATATCATTTCAATTTATTCAGTAATTTTTGCTGGCATCTCTGTGGGAATTACTATACTGTACTGAGGTATACTAAAGTACACCTCAAGGTATAGCATAAATGAGCCTCTGAGTCTGTCCGAGCTAAACCTATCTGCTAAAGTATAACACATGGTATGTGTAGTAGGTATATATGTGTACATATATATATATATATATATATATATATATATATATGTATGGAGAGAGAGAAAGAGAGAGAGAAAGAGAGAGAGAGAGAAAGAGAGAGAGAAAGAGAGAGAGAGAGAAAGAGAGAGAGAGAGTAGATGTTTCCTTTGAATATGTATTGTTGCTGTCACTCAAAAATTGTGTACCTCCATTTTTGTCATTTTTACTTTTGAGCATACTACAAAAGTCAAATTGAACTGAACAAATAGAAATTGTCCAAAATGACTTGTAAAAAACCATGTTACAAGTTAAGAATGTTCTGCTATAAAGTTACTATTCTGGAAACATGAGGTTTTGACAGCAAAAATATTGTGACACCTGTGTGTGAAAAGAATTTCACTAAATATAAAAAAAAACACTCTCAAGGGCCATTTTGTTGTGTTTATGAAGATAAAATGGAAAGAAGACCATATAAGGAGTATGTGTGTGTGTGTGTGTGTGTGTGTGTGTGTGTGCGTGTGTGTGTGTTTCTGAAAGTAACTAAAGTTCTATTTTAAATTAAAAGGAAAAATAAATGCTTGTCACAGTTGTCTTGAATGTATTGCACTTGCTATGACGTTAATTGGATTGTGGTGAGAAAAAAATAACATTTTTATAGAAGGTACTTACAGAACCTACAGAACGTCCTCTGCGTTCAGCTTCTCTTCTTCTTCTCTTCTGATTACTGCAGAGACAGAGAGAGAGAGAGAGAGAGACGTTAAAGGCTTTCTCCAGAGAGACGAGATGCAAAACTTTTTCTGTTGCTCTCCACATTCTGTGCTGTGCTGAAGAACACATACAGCTGTGCTCAAATTACACTCTGGCTTTCTCAAGACACTCGGGGCAGAGAGCAGAGATGTTCGCATTTCGATTTATTCGGGTCATGAATGAGTGTCTGGATGTGAGTCTGAGTCAAGTCTTGAGTCTCTGGGTGCGTGTCAGAGTCAAGTCTCAACTGGTGAGGTGTGAGTCTGGTGCGAGTCGAGTTTTGACTCTCTAGGTGTGAGTTTGAGTTGAGTCTTAATTCTCTGAGTGCAAGTCTGAGTCAAGTCTCTAGCTGAGAGTCTGAGTCAAGTCTCGAGTCTCTGAGGTGTGAGTCCGATTCAAATCTCTAGGCACAAGTCTGAGTTGAGTCTCTGAAGTGCAAGCCTCAGCTGAGTCTCAAGTTTTTGAATGCAAGTCTGAGTCAAGTTTCTGAGGTAGGAATCTGAGTTGACTTTTAAGTCTCTGTGGTGTGAGTTTGAGTCAAGTTGCGAGTCTCTGGGTTTAAGTCTGAATCAATTCTCTGAGGTGTGAGTCTGAGTCAAGTTGCAAGTCTTTATGTCTGAGTCAAGTTTCTGAGGTGCAAATCTGAATCAAGTCTTGAGTGTCTGTGGTGAGAGCTCAAGTTCAGTCTTGAGTCTCTTGGTGCGAGTCTGAGTCGAGTCTTGAGAGTTTGAGGTGTGAGCCTGATCCAAGTCTCTGTGTGCGAGTCTGAGTTGAGTGTCAAGTCTTTGATATGTGAGGGCAATTTAAGTCTCTGAAGTGAGTCTTGAGTCTCTGGAGTCCTAGTCTTTAGTATAGAATTTTAATTTAGTCTTGTTTTTAGCTGCAGGCATTACATTGTAAAAGTAAACACCTTTTTTTAAAACCAGTCAGGCTCAATATGAACCTGTTTTTTGTGGAAAAAGACTTTAGTTTGAAGGACAGAACTAAAGTGCTACATTCAGTAATGCGTTTTAGTATTTTTTAAAGAAAAGTGGTCTGCAATTTACTAAAACTTCAGCTCGACTAGTTGAGAACTCCAGCTAAATTCCACTTGGTAATATACTTCCTATGCAAACAAATGCTGTCAAGTAATTTTACTGCATGTAGCATGTTATTCTTTTCATCAGATTGAAGGTTTTTCTGCATTGAAAAGCTCAGTAGTTGTAAATTGTATTGAACCTAACTCAAGTACCTGCAGCCTACAGCAGTTTAGTACCTCCCACTCAGCCTGCAGCAGTTCAGTCCCACCCACACAGCCTTTTTATTTTAGCCACACTCACTCCACCTATTGCACTTTAGCTCCACCCAATCATCCAGCAGCAGTTTAGCCACGACCATTCAGCCCACAGCAGTTCAGCCCAACCAACTCATCTTACAGCACTTTAGCCCCACCCCTTCAGTTTACAGCAGTTAAGTGAGTTAAATGTAGAGCAGTTTAGCCCCACTTATTTACAGTTACGTTATAAGGAATGTTTCACTGGTTTTTGAACAAGGCACAGTACAGCACAGCCAATTAGAACAGAGCTCATTTACATTTTCAGTAACAACAAAAACAGACTGTTTTTTTCAAAGGCAAAAGGGAGGTTGGAAATTGATCATGTAAAAATAAATTGTGACTGTTTTTGAAACATAAAACTGCATAAGCATCATAAGTGAAATGAAATGCAAGAGAGAAGTAGAATATGTGTCCTTTAGACTGTTATGAAGCACCCAACAAGTAATATAAACAATACACTGTCCAGATATGTCGTAACAAATAAACCAGTCTAAAACAGCAGTACACAGGTCAGGCCACATTTATCGACAGGAAACGTTTCCCGGCACGACGCGCAAAATGTTGCCCTAATCCGAACATTCAATTAGAGATGTTTTGAATAAGAGGCTGCCGGGGGCCTGGAGGCAAAACTGTAAAGTGAGCCAATATGTTCTCCATTAATTAACACAGAGCTAAATACCACTGATTTTTTCTATTTTATTTAAAAAAAAGAGGGAAATTAAATTACTGTGTCTGAATGTCCACACAAAGAGGCGTACAGAGAAAAGTCCATACAAATTAAATAGTAGGCAGAAGTGGGTTTGTGCTCCAGAGAATTAATGCACTTTAATAGCAATGGAGCCTGGTAATTATACATGGCTTAATATTATTAATATTGTATTGTGCACTTAAAAAAACTATCTATGTCTGTATGGCTGGAGACAGAAAACTCAGTCTCAGTGCTATGACTGTAACATTCAGCCTGGTAGGTAAGCTAACAGTTATGATAACAAAGGCTATAATTCAGTAAAATTCTGACATTAGAGCTGAATATTTATGATATGAAACAGATCTGTGTCAGAATAATAACAGTGCAGCTTCATTAGTCTTTACACAGAAACTGATTACAGCCTGATTATATACAGCGAGGACCTGTAATGACCACTTGCTCACTTCTTCTTTCTTTCTCTGTTTCATTCTCGTTCTATCCTTTTTCCACTGTTTTTTCTTTTGCTATTTCTTCCTTTTCTGATCTTTTTCATGCTCTCCTTTCTTTCTGCCCTCCTCACACTGTTTTTTCTTTGTTTGTTTGTTTCTTTCTTTCTTTCTCTTTGACTTTCTATATCTTTCTTGCTCCTTTTATTCTTCCTTTCTCTTCCTTTTTTCTTTTACTTTCTTTCTTTCTTTCTTTCTTTCTTTCTTTCTTTCTTTCTTTCTTTATCTTTGACTTTCTATATCTATATTTCTTTTCCCTTTTTTCTCATGCTTTCATTCTGCTGTCCTGCTTTCTCTCTCTCTCTCTCTGGCCCATCTCTCTCTTTGTCCCCCCCCCCCCTCTCTCTCTCTCTCTCTGTCCCTCTCTCTCTCTGTAAGTAGATTATATTTTATTCGCCTGCAGATGTACTGGATGTCACTCTTCATTATTTAACGTCCTGACTCCATTTCCAGACTCGTATGCTGGATGCAGGGAACGCTAATGCTGGACAATTTCTCCTCATTTAGGCTGATTTATCATACACCACTGACCACCTACTGGACGATTAAATTAATGCCAAACCAACAGACTTCATGCAAATAAAACCATTCCAAAAACACACACATCTCCTCCAAATGAGTCTTAAATGAAGCAGCTCTTCACTGAGGCACATTAGACAGATGAGTTCAAATGAAGAAAAGCAGCTAAATGATGGAAACACTGCAGGCTGCTAAGTACTGACTAAATGAAATAAAGACAGATCTCTAAATTTAAGAAAAAATCATTTAACACAAAAACTAAAAACCACAGTTCCTTGTCATTAGGTTGAAAGTGGACCACAACCCAAAAATATCCAGCCAAGAGAAACTGACCACTGTTGAAGGGCTAGAGGATGAGTAACACAAACTGTAGTCAGTTCAATCCAATTAAAAGGAGCTTTGCTCCTCATTCTCACAACAAGCAACTGTTCAAATGCAGTACCTCATAAAGCCTTCAAGATGTCTAGAGAGGAAACTTAAAATTGTTAATTTTACCACACCATACGTAAAAAAACTAACATTATCAGAATACATTTAGAATATGTTCATAATACATATTAATGAGGCTCATGGGAAAAACTCTGCAGTGGTAATTCACACTGTTCCTTGTTGTTACTGGTTGGCAGTTTTGTTCATGTCATTCTTCTGTTAATATGTTTCACTTAGTTAAATCAAGATACAAAATTCTCAACATTATTTTGACTCTCATCTCATGCTTCAGTCCACTGCTGCTCCCACAATCCCACTACTGTCTCATGAAGTATTCGCCATGTCCCAATAACAAAATCTTACAAATTTGGTGGGAAGCTATGTGGTTTCAAATGAATGACGTGTATGTAGCTCATCACCAATGCTGAAGCTCAACACTTGAAAACATGTCCACTACTGAGGAGACTGGTCAGTTCCATCATCCCTTTAGAGTTCAGTAACACTGAGATTAACAACTGGCTCATCACATTGATTTATCAGTCTACTCAGGCTTTAGCAGAGCTCAGTAACACTGAGATTAACAACTGATCATCACATTGATTTATCAGTCTACTCAGGCTTTAGCAGAGCTCAGTAACACTGAGATTAATAACTGATCATCACATTGATTTATCAGTCTACTCAGGCTTTAGCAGAGCTCAGTAACACTGAGATTAATAACTGATCATCACATTGATTTATCAGTCTACTCAGGCTTTAGCAGAGCTCAGTAACACTGAGATTAATAACTGATCATCACATTGATTTATCAGTCTACTCAGGCTTTAGCAGAGCCCAGTAACACTGAGATTAACAACTGGCTCATCACATTGATTTATCAGTCTACTCAGGCTTTAGCAGGAACATCTGTGTCTCTAAAGAAGCTGTTTTATATGCTGTGATTAAAAATGTTAGTACACAAGCATTGATGGTGTACTAACTTTAAAAAATTTAAAACTAACTCTATTCTTAATATTGTCTTTACAAAACGTTACTCAGGATACAGATACTAAATTTCTCCATTCTTAATATCTACTCCCAATACTTTTTTTTTATTCTGTAACATCCCAAGTATCAGAAACATATAGTAGACAACACTGTCAAACACTTAGTTAATCAGCCAACTTATCTAAGTCAGCTTACGTTAATGACATAGCTAAATTGGCTTGATAACATAGCTAATGTACCAGATTATTTGTAATTTGTAATTAAACACTGTTATGTAATGATCGGTATCGTCTATATTATATATATATATATATACTATATAGTAGGCTGTAATATATTACATTATATACTGTAAGGTAACATACTACTTAGGAATAATATAGTACCAGTACAAGTATGAAAGTCAGTACATCAATATAGTTATTGCCAAATATAAGTAAACTGGAAAAACAATAATCGTGTTAGTAAATGTAGATGGAATCTGAAAGTTTACGCCTCTGAAATGAAGCCTGTAATTGAAAAGTCTTGCTCTGTTACAGTCTGGCATCATGATATATTAATCCCGTATGAATTGATCTCGCTGGTCTAATCACTGTTTTTAACGTTTACAGATTAGTGCACAGCTAATCGAAACACAGCTCGACACATTTAACACACAAATCAATTGAGGGTAGTAAAAGCTACTGAATGATTAATCCAGTCTGGTTTGAGTGATGTGATTAAAAGCCAGACTGTGAGCTGCAGACTGAGATTCAGCACCACAGCCAGTGGACAGCAACTCGACTGGGAAAAAAGCTTTAGGTCCTAATCTAGGAAAGGGCCTTGTCTAATTTTTCTTCTTTATATTTCTCTTTCCAATTAGTCTACTCTTTCTTTCTTTCTTTCTTTCTTTCTTTCTTTCTTTCTTTCACTTTTAATTCTCTTTCTCTCTTTCCTCTTCTCTGAGATTTAGCACCACAGTTTGTGGACAGCAACATGGTGGGAAAAGTCCCAATGTGCTCAATTTTAAAAGCTCTTCTCTAGTCTGTCTTTCTTTTCCTTTTCTCCCCTCTTCTCTCTTTTTTATTTTCTCCTTTTTCTCTTGCCACTCTTTCTTTTTCCTTCATCTTTTTTAACTTTTTTCTTCTATATTGTTCTCTTTGTCTTTCTTTCTGTTTTGTCTTTCATTTGCCTCTCTTTCTTCTACTCTGGATCTTTCTTCTCATCTTTTTCATCTTTTTTTCTTTGGTATTCTTTTTTCATTTTTATTCTTTTTCTTCTTTCTCTCATCTTTCTTTTCTTTCATCTCTCTTTCTACTCTTTCGTCTTTTTATCCTTTTCCATCCCTTCTTTGTATTTCAAATATTTTCTTCCTTATTTTTCTTTCTCTTCTTTTCTCTATAATTTTTCTTTTTTTTTCTTTGTTTATTTTTCTTAATTTTTTCATTTCTTTCTTTAGTTTTTCTTTGTATTTCTCTTTTTGTGTTTCTTTCTTTCTTTCTTTCTTTCTTTCTTAGTTTTCTGTTGCCATTTTCCTGTTTTCTTCTTCCCTTTTCCTTCTCTTGTTTTTACTGTCTCTTCTCTCTATTTCTTTCTTCTATCTATTTCATTATCTCCTTTCTCTCCTTCTGTGACAAAATGATAATGCAAAACACATGCAGAAAAGCCTCAGTGAAGGTCTGAACGGGTCACAAAATCCTAGTTACTTCACTTCATAGTTGTTGTCTGAACTCTAATGCACATGCAGTGTTTTGAAGCCTCTAAGTTACTGTGGAGAGCTCTGACAGCCCCCGTCGCTGCTAAAGGCTCTTCAGCTCTATTTTCCTCTCTCTGACATTTTCCATTCACCATCACACGCTGATACACTGTACGATCCGCTCTCATGACTCAACATCAAATCTGCCTGACAAAGGCCACATGCTAACCCTTCAGACCACATATATATCACACAACACGAGCAGTCAAGGAAATGCTAATGACTACAACATGACATTTCACAGTGGGTTAAAAACCTGTGCAACCAAACTGTGCTTTATCTGCTTAGAAGAAGAAGTAAAACAATGGAAACTCCCAGTCCACTTTATCAGAAACTCCTCTCTTGTAGCTCTGTAGCTCACGTGTTGATGCACAAAGTTTGTGTTAGCTGACCTCTAGCCCTTCATTAATAGTCTATTTTTGATCACAGAGCTGCTCACACTGTGAACTGAAACTGACCAGTGAATGATAGGGGTAGAGGGGGCTTATAAACTATGTAGCAATAAATGGGCTATAGTCTGTAGTTGTACACCTATACAGTGGAGCTACAAGGTAGGTGGAGCTCATAAAGAGGCCAGTGAGTAAGAGTACAAGGTAGGGGTTTCTGATAAAGTGGCCAGTGAGTGAAATCACAAGGTAGGCGTTTCTAATAAAGTGGTCAGTGAGTGAAAGTACAAGGTAGGTGTTTCCAGTAAAGTGGCCAGTGAGTGGCAGTGTAATGTAGGGGTTTGTAATAAAGTGGCCACTGAGTGGAAGTACAGAGTAGGTATTTCTAATAATGAGAACAGAACTTATCTAAAGACAATAAATATATATAAAGAGAATATAACAAATCCAAAGAGGTGGATGTAGTGCTGATACTAAATCGAAAAGCATATGAATTATGAGATAAAGCATGTAGGCTTTCAAGCTTTAAATGATTTATCTAAACTGATCACACTGATCTCCTCCTACGTCTATGATAGACAATGACCTGCACAGTAATAATAGCTTCTTTAATATTTAGTTATCGTTACACATCTCAGACAGCTCAAATGGTCCATATGGGCATACTTTTCTCGGATTTCTCTGATATCTGGTCTCTCTTCCTTTTTAGTCCCAAATCCCATGACCCAGATGGATTTTATTTTAAGCTTCATAAAAATGTTCAACTGTTCTTTCTATATACACTTTAGTCTTTTGTCCTTGAGCCTCTTATTTAAAGGTGAGTCAAATAATCTCCTTTGTGAGCTTCCATGTCATTGCTATTATAGAAAAACCTTTAATGTCTGTAATGGTTACTTTATAAAAAAAGGAAAAAAAATCTTCACTTTAATGTATGTTAGTATAACGTTAGTCTAGTCCAAGTAGTTTTGGACCACTTCTATTGGTCTATTCATCATGAAATGTTAACACAGTGTAAAGTACAACTGGTGCCTTTAAATGATGTAAAAAAAAAACAATTACCCAGGTCTTTGTAATTTAAATATCCATTTAATGCTGAACACTATCTATCCAAAAGTATTCAGACAGCCCTTCTAATGAATGAATTGAGCTACATTAAGATCACCATTTGCTGACAGAGGAGCTCACTGGCACACCCACAGTTTGTATAATCTCCACAGAAAAGCATTGACCAATAGAATAGAACACTCTCGAGCAGCTATGCAAGAGAGGGGTATAAAGCCCCCCAGCATTGGGCTGTGGAGTAGTGGTACTGTGTTCTCTGGTGTGAAGGAGCTCCATCCAGTACCTTTGGGATGAGTTGGAGTGACGTTTGTGATCCAGAACTGATCATCCAACATCATTACCTGACCTCACTAATACTCTTGTAGATGAATGCAATCAAATCCTCACAGCAATGTTAAAGCATCTAGTGTAAAGCCTTCCCAGAAGAATAGAAGCTGTTACTGCATCAAAGGGAAGACAACCTCTCTATTAATATCCCTCCATTTCAGAAGGAATGTCTACAACTTTTGGACGAATGTTCACCAAAGCTATTGCACTGCATTTGGAGATCAAAGTCTCATCAATTATTTCAGAAGATCAAACTGACTTGATCAGGGTCACAATTTCTTTTGCAACTTTCTCTTCTTTACACTTGGCAAATTTAGGTTTTCCCCAGTTTATATCTTCTGGGTTTAGTCATATTCATTTCCTTTTGCTTCGGTTTGCAGTAGCTATTGACCCAATGGCTATATCACTTCATCAGTGTGCCAGCTCTAGTGGTAACATTTGTAATGGTATACAACACAAAGTATCGTTATACACAGACAATCTTCTTCATTTATCCAATTACATACCTTCAACTCCTCAATACTGTGCTTATTTTAGACACATTTATACAATTATCAGGCTATAAACTTACAAAAGAGTTAGTATTTCCCCATAAGTAAGCTTCAACCAGAGCATTGCCTCTCTTTGATTACAGTTAATGTAAAGTCTGAATTCTTTCAGTGTTTAAAAAAAGATGGCAAAAATGTTCTTTGGAGTGATGTCATTAAACAATGTTTAGCCCTTTCGAGAACTTTTCTATATGGTTTTCTATATAGTTCTATAAGGAATGATTTTTGTAAATGATTTGTGTGAGTGTGATGAACTGTTTTTGTGTTTTTAAGAACTTTCACATAAGATAAAACTTATATATCAATTAAAGAAGTTTCCTAGAACTGTACAAAGCTATGAAACATTTATGCACCTATTTTTTCAAGAATATACAGAACGTGTACCTTTTACGTCACCTTTATTCTTAAGAATATATAGAACTTTTACATAGTTGGTTCTTTAAAGGGCTTTTTAGTAAAAAGTTTTTTGGGGAACTTAATGTGGTTCATCTTTACGTTCAAGAAGAACCTTTACATAGCTGGTTTTAAAATAACATCCACTGAAACATTCTTTGGGAAATTGAAAATGACAGAATCTTTAAATTATCCACTGAAAAGTCATTTAAGGAACACAGTGTGGTTCACCTCTATTTTTAAGAATATATAGAACCTTTACATAGTCGATTCTTTAAATCAACTATGTCGGCTCTTTGGGCAACTGAAAGTGGTTCACCTTGATTATAAAGATATACCAAACCTTTACATAGTTGGATCTTTCAAAAAAGTAGTTCTATGATGGCACTGCTCCAAAGAACCCCTTTTGGTGTCTTTATGTTTAAGAGCGTGGCTGTGTAGTGTATGGCGATGGTGAATGTTGTGTGGTATATGGGAGAGTTTTCATCATGGATTTTATCGTGCACTCTTAAAAACATGGTTCTTCTGGAGTTCTTTATTGAAGAATTTATAGAACCATGAACACTCAAAGAATTCTTTGCATTATTAAAGGGATCTTTGCTTGGTGAAATGTTTCTTCAAACTGATGGCGAATGTGCTGTAGATGGTTCTATATAAAACCTTTTTGAAAAGGGTTCTATAGCACCAAAAAAGGGTTCTGCTATTGTTACGATGTCAAGCTTACAATGTCAGGTAACAGTAGAAGAACGCTTTTTGGTACTATATAGAACAAATTTCAAAAAGGTTCTATATAGAACCATCTACAGCACATTCTTCATCAATCTGAAGAACTATTTCACCATGCAAAGAACCACTTAAGCATGCAAATGGTTCCCTAAATGTTCACGACTCAATATAGAACCACTGTCTTTACTTTTGTTTAAGAGTGTAGCTGGTTTGTAGTTTATCAGTAATGGGTTACCTGCATTATGCACTCTTAAAATAGAAGGTTCTTCAAAGGTTATTTAGTAAAGGCAATTGTTCTATTTACAACCATGAGTTCTATATAGAACCATTTCATGTTTAAATGTATTTTTAGGGTGTTGTATATGACTCTATATAGAACCTTTTTGAAAATGGTTGTATATAGCACCAAAGGGGGTTGATCTATTGTGACAAGCTTGAAATCGTAATGATGGTAGAACCCTTTTTGGTGCTACACAGAACCATTTTCACCATCTTTTATATAGAACCAGGAAGAACCATTTCACCATGCAAAAAATCATTTAAGCATGAACTTGTTCTATATGGAACTTATGTTTCTAAATAGAACCATTCCTTTCACTGAACAAGATCCATCTTTTTTGAGAGCGTAGGTTATGTTAGTTGCAATCTCACATTCCTATTTATTTTACATTTTAAATTAATTTTATTTATTAGTTCTCTTTTTTAAATCCATATCATACATATGTTGTGTGTCTGTGCAGTAGCCCCAGCTCTTCATAGCTCAGCTACTACAAAATACTCCAGGCACTGACGCTGCCCCTATCAGGGTTAAACAATCCAGATAATAATATAAAAAAAGCTCTCAGGTGGGATCACAGGGTTAATGGAGATAATAATAGAATATAAGCATGAAATTAAACCTCGACTGACTGGGTTCAGCTCTAGTATCATATCAACAGCAGATGGTAAAGGTGAAGCGTCTTATCTGCAGATAGAGAACACAGTGAGATGCACCAGTTCCTCAAAGGAACAGAGACACATTTTCAGAAAATAAGTCCCTCAGGCAAATGATCCTGTTCTTGTATCATCACTGAAACACTGCCTATAAATGAAGACGTGTAAAAGAGCTGTTAGGTTTAATAGAGGTTTAAACTGAAGCTGCCTGCGAGCCAAAACACTTCCAAACCTGGGAACACACTGCTAAAAGAACTATATGATGACACTCAGAAAGAAGCACATAACAAAGGAGCCAAATGCAACCATGTCAGCTTTGCTGGAGCGATGTAATAGAACTGTTTTTGGTTCCTTATAGAACCTTTATAATTGAGATCTGTGAGTGTGAAGAACCTTTTTAAAGCTTAAAACACTCCATATAATGTAAAGGTTCTATACCAGTTATAGCTTTTTCCCAGAACTCTGCATCCAAGCCAAGAGCCGTTTAGATAACTTTATTTTGTATAGTGTAGGCAGACAAACTTAGTCTACAATACTGATCATGAATCTTCAGTTTAGATCACTGCAAACCAACAAAGCATCAACTAGCTGAAAAGTATTAATAGTTATCTGTAGATATATTGAATGACATTAATAATTATTAGTAGCTGTTCATTTAAAATTTAAAAACTAATAGTTTTTCACAGCTTTATTGAATAATATTTGAATAACTAATAGTTTTGGCAGCTATAAGCTATATATATCTATTGTAAATACAATCATACTAACACTTATTTATAGCTGCACTGACAGTATGTCAGTAATAACATTAACAGTTACTTGTAGATATATTGAATAATATTATTAGCTATAGTTATACTGAACAATATTCTAATAACATTAGTAATTTTTGTTGTAGTTATTCTGAATAATATTAATATTTCCATTTTTATCGTTTTTTAGTTTTTGTCATGATTTGCAAATGACTCTTGTCTTTTATATTGTGTGTAAATTTAGGATGAATGAACCAAAAGAAACAGCCCAAAATTACTTAGGAAAACTTTGGTTCCATTGACTTACGTTGAAAGTAAAGCACGTTTTGTTATCATTTCAGAGATATGAGGTTTTGTTCCGACAGCAGAGATATTTGATATCATGATGTAGCTTTATTAAATAATATTTTAAGAATGAAAATTGTTAATCACAGCTATCTTAAATAATGTTAATAGTCATTTAGTTATATCAAACAATATTTCAATAGCATTAGCTATACTGAATATTAATGTGTTAGTGGCTTTAAGTAACTATTAGCTATTTGTAGCTATATTAAATAATATTTGCATAACATTAATAGTTATTTGCTATATTGAACAAAATTAATAGTTAGTTGCAATAATACTTCAATGACTTTAATTTTTTTTCATATTTATATTGAATAACATAAGTAGTTAAGTAGCTATATTGAAAAGAAAATAATAGGTATTAGTGGCTATACTGAACAATATTTGAATAACAGTAGTTATTTGTAGCCATATTAAATAAAATGAATAATTATTTATAGCTATATTGAATAATGTAGCTATTAGCAAACTGCATAAGCTAATTAGCATGACACACAATATTGTCAAGCAACTGAGTTAGCTCAGTCACATAAAGTCAAGGTCAGAGTGCAAGATTAAGATTCTCAAAAGCGTCTTTTAGACATCCATTTATAAAGAGTTTTTTTTTTTTCCATCAGTGGTGAGTTTGCAGATAATTGGGCAGTTTGATGTAGATTCTGGCAGTGCTATGAGAGAATTAAGCATCTGTTCTTCTTACAGGCACAAATGTTGTTGGATTGAAAGTTTAGAATCTGCATTTTCCACTGGTTTCAACAGGGGTGTTTCGTAGGCTTTGGGGGAACCTGGAGGGTTAACTGAAGATGTCTATCCAGCAGGCTCAGTTTCTCCATGCATAATCCATAAAGTCTCTGCTCTCCTGCTCCTGCTGTAGCTAATAACCCAGAAACAGCCTCTGCTCACAGCTCGGGGATGGAGCTGGGCAGTTTTGAGTAATTCATGACAGGCTAATGATCTTTGCTCTGGTAATTAGCATGGCTGCACGTTTCACATGGCTAATTTTCCTCAAACACTGAGGTGTGTGGACACTCTCCTGGGTAACCTACTGAAATTCCGCCTTTAAACTTCACTTGCTTTACCATTCATTCAAGAATCCATTTAAAGGGCCCATATCTTTCCTCACTGTTTTGAAGTAAGAGTTTGATACAGTATGTAAACATGTTTCAAAACATGTTTCAAAAAGTACCTTTCAGTACAAACAGTAGATAAATATGGAAACAAAGCTGCCTGTTATGAATGTATCATTTTTATGTCACAAATTCAACGCATTAACATGCGTCCACCTCTCCAGTCTATAGCAGTTTAGCCTCACCCACTCACGCTGAAGTTAAAAAGTGTTTCAGCCCATTACAATGGAGCCAATCAGAGCAGAGCTCATTTACATACAGTTGTACAATAACATTTAGGTGACCCCAGTCAAATGACGTGTTTTGTTGACTTTTAAAGTGGAAATAAGTACATACGTCCTCTACTAGACACACACATCTGCACATTTAATGTACAAGTACTGTTTATTTGCTAAACGTAACGTACTGGGGAAAAATAAGTTGCCTATGCAAAAGTTATGGCACATTATATTTTATTATATTTTATATATTATTATATTCTAAACTTTATGTTTTTTTTTCAACATGTTAAACTTGCAGGAAAGCACAATTTTCTCTTAGAATCTCTACAAAACAACTAATTTAACCGAGAGTGTTCAAACTTTTGCATGCAAATAGATATCAGTCTTAGAGCCACAGTAACAAAAACAGACTGTTGTCTAAGGGATAACAAGGGGCTGGAAAACGGTCATGTTAAAATGAATTACGATTATTTTTAGAATAAAAACCCACACAAAAACTCATAAATGGCTCTTAGACAAACAGTAGAACGCAAGAAAAATGTAGGACCTGAGCCTTTTTGGTTATGAAAAACATAATGGGTCCAAACTTTGTGTCCTGAGACAACTCTCACACTCTAAACTTTCCTCTCATTATCAAAGTGTGAAGGAAACCCACAGAAACATGACACTGGGGCAGTAAGAGGAAATGGAATGACCAGTACAGTGGCAGATGAGTGTGATGTGTGAAGCAGCTGGAGTTGGGATCAGTGACTGAGATCATTTCCTTCAGTTCTCCTGCTAGAGAACCCTTAAGGAAAGGGCAGAACACTAATTACAGCACTGATGAGCCATATCTCACATAACTCTGACTTTAGCTGGACTTTGGACAGGTCAGTTGGGAGTAATTGGCTTTTCTTAGTCAGAATAGACGTGACAGAAGGGAAGTGGAGGATGGAGTACATCTCATGACCTTTGACAGCTCCCGGTAGAAATTTCATGTAGTTGTCACTGTGTGTACTTCAGATTCAAAACTGGGGAACTTATTCCTCATATTATTTTTCAGTAATAACTTATACAGTATGAGTTGAAATATTTAACTAGAAAGTTATAGTATTTTCATTTTTTAAAATAATGTAACTTTTAAACATAAACATTTAAATATCTATAATCTTAGTTTTCTTATAACTCCGTTATTTTAATCAATAATTATTTTATTTTAATTTGATTATTTTATTAACTTTATTAGAGTTTCATTCTGGATATTAATTTTATTAGAACTTTTTTTTCTGGATGTTCATTTTATGTAACTTCCTTTATTTGTGCTTAATTCAGTTTATTAACTTAATTATAACTAAATGTTAGAACTTTATTCTGGACATCAATTTTATTAGAACTTCAATCTGAATCTCTATTTTAACTTAATTCAGGACATTCATTTCATTATACCTTTATTGTGTATAATAGTTTTATTAGAACTTCATTACAATATTCATTTCATGAGAACTTCATTTCAAATATTAATTGTATTATTTATTTTCTGAATATAAATTTTATTAGATCTTTATTCTGGAAATTAATTTTATTAGAATTTCCTCCTGAATGTTATTTGTATTTAATGTTAGTATCATTATTATAATTAATATTATTGCAAATTAATTTTATTTTTTTTAGTTAATTCAGAATATTGATGTAATTATAACTATTCTGGATGTATCCTTTACTGAAATTTCATTCTGGATATTATTTAACTTAGAACTTTATTCTAGATATAAATGTATTACAACTTTACTCTAGATATAAATTTTTATCATACGTTTAATTTTATAATAACTTGAGCTTGCTCAGATATTATGGAATCATCTACACTTTTAAAATTAACACTTCTAGAAAAAAAAACATTAACTGGTGTAAAACCTTTATATTATGAGTGAGGAGGTTATTTAAATTTTTAAAAATATTCATATCTTATTCACAAAAAAATAGCCATTTAAAGAATGATCCATTGAACGGTTCTTTAGGAAGCTAAACGCTCTGTTTTAGACAGATATAAATTTTCTTGGACTGTTGTACAAAAATTATTATATAAGAAACATTTTAAATATTTGTCTAAAACAAATTTCAGTTAAGATTATTAAAACAGTGACTCCAGACATAGTCACTGCTCGCTGCTGCTGTAGTGCAGTCTAGCACATTAATTCAAAAATCTCTCCCGTCTTAATTTCCCTGCAGGTTCCTGAGGGAACCGTGTCTTTTATGGAGAGCCAGAATGGGCAGATGTGAGTGCAGCTCTTTTTCTATGAAACCACACAGGCTAAGTCGTAAACAGCGTAAACAGTCATTAATTAGCTGTTGGTATTTGCGACTAGCCGGCAGGAGGCCTGTGAATGTTTCATATGAGGCTCAGACCTACTTTATCCTCTGCGTTTGGAAAGGCTCTGAGCAGCCTGAGCTCAGGGAGGAAAAGTGCAGGTTTGGAAATAAAACTGTGTGCATCTACGAGGACTGACATGGCGCTTTAGCGTGGAGGGAATTATCCTGAGTGGGGCTTGCTAGTGCTAATACAGTAAGCCTGAATTTTAAGAGTGCTTAGCCAAAGCTAAACATACAGTGATTACCGTAACGTGTTGCGTGATATGGATGACTCTGTGCTGTTGGAAAAGCGAGGCTTCATAACAAAAACTTTTCAACCTTTCTATATAGATAGAACTGCATTATCATTATACAGAGAACATGCACTAGCAACACAACGCAGCAACTAGCAAGTAGTCTAACTGGTTGGTTAACGCTTTAATGCTAGAGCAAGAAAGCAGCATTTGCTGCCTTTTAATGAATGTTCTGCTTTAATAACATGCTGTTGTCACATTCATTTAAATATTAAAAGAACATGATCTAATAAAGCTGAAAATTGGTTAATATTTACGGTTCAGTGCTTTTTTATTGTTACTTTGATGAAACAGACCAAGCATTTCCATAGCAATGTGAACAGCATTCTGAATGTGGAAAATATCACAGTGCATCCAACTATGAAGGCAGCATGGAGCTTCTGAGTGATAGTGACACGGCAGCATTTCATGTTCTACACGCTGATCCTTTTTACTGACCCACATTGACAAACATACATTACAACTACTCTGGGGGGAATTTTAAGGCTTATTATTCAGGTACTACATGGTAAATAATGCAAACTGGAGTTATTCTTAAAAGGACATTCCACTGATTTCTAGCAAAATTCCACAGGTGAGATGTTAGCAAAGTCTTTTAGAGTGGTTTGATGAGAAATCGTTCATTGTAGAGAAAGTTAGCGACTGCATTGGTGCTGATAGCCCACTGAAGGCTGACTGTGGGCAGTGTGGGCTTGGGCAAACCCACACAAAACCCAGCCATTCCGGAAAGCGGCCCACTGTGGGCTGACTCAGGGCAATGCAGACCTAGGAAAGCCCGCACAAAACCCACTTGATCCCAACATGGGCTAGCACCTTCCAGAATTTGGCCCTCTGAGTTCTAGACTTGGACAAACCCACATAAAACCCTTACTTACTTAGGGCTGCCAGTGCGGGACCAACATTGAGAGGCTAATCATTTGCCAATGAACAAAATCTCATGGGCCCTGTGCAGGCAGCCCATTTGGGCCCATTAGTCAAGTCCTAAGTGGGTCCATATAGGGTCAGTCAAAGCTTGTGTCGTGATGTCTGCAACACAAAATTAGCCATTTTATTTACTATGCAAAACCGCCAGTGAACCTACACATCCTTTTTTTATGTAATGTTGATGATGGTAAAATAAAAGTAAATCTGAATAAATAAGTTTTCTTTGAGGACTACTTTGCCTTACAAGACCATTATAAAAAATAGAGAAACTGTGTGGAAAGTGAAGATTCTAAACTTTCAGTCCATACTGTGTTAGGGTTTGTGAGTAGAAAATGAGATATTTTATTATGACTCGATGAAAAGTTGTTGTTTTTATGCAGGAAAAAAGTCAGAAAAGTTGATACAGAATGTAAATATAATTCGTTATGTATTGTAATTGAAATGCAAATTGAATGTACAGTATATTAATAATAATACTGATGAAACAGACCAAGTGCTTCCATAGCAATGTGAATTGCATTCTGAATGTGGCAAATGCTCACTGTCACAGTGCATCCAACAACAAAAGCAGCATGGAGCTTCTTCTTTGCAGTGATATCATAGCAACCTTGCTACTAGCATAACTCTAGAGGTTTTTGTGATCTGTACACTTTAAATTTGCTAAAAAAAAATCCAGTAAATTACTGGATCCTAGTTGCATTATGTTCAGAGTCATTTCCTCTTCCATGTTACTATTACATAGTAATAAATAATCGTGAAATAGAAACTTTATACTGTGACTCCACATCACCTGGACCACAAGATTAGAAAAAATTAGATAAGCTGTAATTAAAATACTTTAATCAGTAATATTGTATTTCTCCAGAATAACTGTAAAAGTAATGCAGCTCAGTTATCAGTAATTTACTGTACTTTTATGTTACTGGACCTATTAATATGCTCAGTAATATATATATACGAGCTATATATATATATATATATATATATATATATATATATATATATATACACATTTATACATATACATATATACATTTAACTTTTAATTTGCACAAACATTTCCATATTACAGCATTTAAATAATATTTAAAAATCCAGTGTAAAACTTTAGAACTTTTTTGAACACCAAAACTTGAATAATAAGAAAAAAAACACGTCAATGTTTTTATTAAAAATTTTACACCTTTTAAACTTTCAGTTGCTGTCATATCCCAGAATGCTGAGCAGTACAGATCACCATCAACAATAATTTGCTATGTTATTACCAGGAACTCATTTCAGAATAAATTGATAAATGTAGTTTTTTTACAGTGAAAAGTTAGTTCAAAATATTTTGAAAATTCTGGCAATATTTACCAGAGTAGAAAATCACCATGATTTTCACAGTAGCTCTAAAATGCCACTTCAGTCTCAGTTCAGCCTTGAATTTTATTATTTTCTGTCATATTACAATTTTAAAAATATTTTAATACATTTTTTTTAATTAAACTGTTTTACTTGATTATATTGAAACAAATATCTGACAAGTCTATTTCCTTTCCTCTAGTGGAATGGCCACAAGCAAAGCCTGTAGAAAAGGGTTAAACCTGTATATGCAAGCAGTTTTCAGTCTCATTACTGGAGGCTCCATGTTCTCATCCTAGTCTAATCCACCTGACCCAGCTCATAATGTGTGTGGTAATTAGTTAATGTATTGTGTATTAGAGCAGAGAAAACACACAAATGAACATGAGGTCATCAGTAATGGGAGTGGGAACCACTAGCCTGTTTTGTAATGTGGCCACCTTCCAGGAATCCTGCTCTATGGCCATTGACCCCATGACCTTGTTGGCATTGTTCACCAAGGAGCTAATTACCTGTGGCTTCTTGATCCTGATGAAGAGATTTTAGAGTCTCTCAAGAAGCTCATTCATCACCGACAATGACTTTTGTCATCGTTAGCAAGGAAAAAAACTCAAATGTGGAGGAGAAATATGTCAATTAAAGAAATAACTAGTCTCAACTGGCTTGCATGGCTAACAACAAATTGAAGTAGTAATTAGCATGATTTCACAGTCTTAATAGGTGTGTAACAGTACAATGTATACTGTACTGTTCAATGCAAGCATCTCAATTCAGCTTGCGCAGGTATCCAGCATACTTTCAACAGACTGGAGCATTTAATATTTAATATTATATTGATATATATTAAGATTTAATATTATATTGATTATATTGGATGAATTATAGTAAAAATGAATCATGCAAGCCCATAAGGAGAGCAGACCCTCTCTCCTCTGACAATATGGCTTTACCTTAAAATTACAGCAAGAAGGAAAAGCGTATTCCTTGTACGTGTATATCAGCTTGTGGCTTATACATTATTATGAAATATGTATTTTTATAACGTTAAATGTGCTAATAAACTAAAAATGAACTTATTAACATATTTAACAGAAATATATAACAGAAATAACATACGTTTTTACCTTTTTAGCCACTTAATGTATCAAAAATGTATTGAATCAAGATACCACTATATCATTTCTCGAAACCTAATTATGAATTTTATGAACTGCTGTATGCCTAACTCTTAAAAATGATTGGATGTACAGTTCCAGGAAGAACTTTTAATTGGTGCAGAACCTTTACCTGATTAACCTTTAAAGTTCTTCACACTCACATATCTCATTTACAAAAAGTGGTACATTCATTCAGTGTTTTTTGGGAAACTAAATGTGTTCTTGTGGCAAAGTTCCAAGTAATTTACCTGGAACCTATATTATATAGTGCGTTTGCATAACGGTAACTTTCACCTTCACTATTAGCATCATTAGTGTTCTTTGACTGGGCATACCAAGCCTAAGATTCTCAGGTAACATGGGGCATGGGTGGTTGAGAAATGGAAAGGGTCTGCTAATAGATAGATCTTAGCACTCGTCTTAGTGGCTAATGAAGAAGCATGTGTAGCATGTTGTATTCTCCAACCGACCTATCCGCGGTGTCATTACCGTCTCCCTAATTGATAGAAATTCATTGTAGATGTCATAGGAGCTGGAAATGTGGTCATTTTTAAAAGAGCTTCTTAAATGTCATCTCCAGATAGCAGAGAAAGATGAGTCCTGGGCTTGATGTAATTAGGAACATGAAAGGTGCTGTAGCATTTTGAGAGGGTCAAAAAGGTTACGGATATGCACCCCGACTCGTAATCAAGGAGCAACCTAGCATAATTGAAATCAGGAAAGTAATGGAGAATTTAAAGAGTGATTATTTATGTGCTTTACACAAGAGGTCAAAGATGTCTATGAACAACAACGTCTGTCATCATTAGAGACAAAACACATTAGTAATCAAATGTCTTTCAGGTTAGTGGATGCGTCGGATTAACCTTAGAGTTATTGCTGTTTGAGTACACTCTAAACAAGAAATTTATAGAGCCTCCACATATTGTAAAGGTTCTGTATCAATTCAAAGTTTTTCCTAGAACCATATGTCCAAGCCAATCCATGGGTATACATTCAATATACACTACCTAATTACTTAAGAGTAATTCCATTTTAAGATGTCTGTATAATTCAATCGTTCAAATGTAAACAGTCAGTGGTTTGATGTTAAACTGCTTTTTTTGTGTGCATTGTTTGTGTCTATGTTTTGATGTTTCTTAGCTGGTCAAGGGTTTTGCTCACTGTATCAAAATAGATGGAGGCAGAGAGTGACCTTTTCTCGTGGCTCAGAGGCTTTCTGAGCTGCCTGCTTGAGCAACCCTACACCACAGACACATGGTTGCCTGGGCCGGCCACTTGAGCGATGCTTCACGATGCTTTTACGTTATGTGAAGCTTCCTTAAGCTTTAAAAAGATTTGTTACATTCATATATATCTTTTACAAAAATGGCTTTCTAAAGAACCATCCACTGAAAGGTTCTTAAGGGAACCAAAATTAGTTCTTCTATAGCATCTCCATCCAGATACACTAAAAAAGCTGCTACCTTTCTGTAGATGTTACAACTTAAGGAAGCAACATTTCTCCAACAATGCGATGTGTCAGAAGACATCATTGTAAAGGGGTAACTTCCTAGAGTCATTTATCAAGCGCACACAATGCTACATGTTGTTTTGACTTAAGTCTCAGTTGGCATGAACTGCAGGGCAGAGAATACACGCAGTGGTGGGGGAAAATGTTGGGAAAAAGTCTCCAGAGCCTCTGATGATGACAAAAAACACAGCGAATAGCCTTCTCTCTGGGCAGCAGTGATTGCGCTGGCCGGATTATAAACCCAGTAGCTCCCTCAACTTCCCTCAACTTCTTTCCAAATCATGTGCTGGCCAGCTTCACGTTCAGCCGTTCTCCTGCAGGTGCTGGGGCATGTGTGTGTGTGTGTGTGGGGGGGTTGGGGTCAGTCAGATTGTTGCTCGTTACATTCAGCCAATGTTGACTGTCTTAATTGCGTTCTGTCTAGTAAGGCTGCGTCCGCTGGCCTGCAGTATGTGCTGTGTTTCCCACTGTGGGGAAAAACTGTCCCCAGAGGCGCATCTAAACCTGGGGCTTCAAATGTATTGATTCCAACATGTAAATTATTTCTACATGAATGTGTTACATCAACACAATTATAGACAAAATGAATTACATATATAAATATATATCGCTGCTGTTGGAACAAAACCTCATATCTCCATATTTTGAGTTTACCTGTTGCCCTTTACATTGTGTGCAAATTTCATGATGAATGGACCAAAAGAAATGGCCCAAACTGATTGGAAAAAATTCTGCTTCTTACATTAAAAGTATATATATATATATATATATATATATATATATATATATATAAATATATATACACACACATATATGTATAGATACATATATCACTGCTGTCAGAAAAAAATCTCCAAAATGGTAATTTATATTGGTTGTATCATGGCGATTGCATGCATGTACACGTTTGTATAAAACACTCATCTACGACTTTATGACTTTTTCCTCTCCTGCTTAGCTTTAGCACATTCATGACTCCTACTGCTGTAAAAGTGTTGAAGTTCTTGGCGTGGTTGTACATGGACAGATTTTGGCCTGTTGGTCTGTAGTTATACTGCAGAGCTTGGTGCCCACAAGGAGAGAACCAAAGCTTTAAAGAGGATTCAAAAGAGTTCTGAGGAGAGATGAGCAATCTGTCACTCTTCTGTGTCCCAGACCATTCTCTCTCAGTCAGTCAACTTTATTCGTCATTATCTGGACCTGCTGGATAAAACTGTGTGCTGCTTTTATATCATATTGTGCTATATCAATAAAATTTGAACTTTTTACTTATTTAAACACATAACGTCAGACTATGCAAATGGTTCAGTTTTACCCTTTAAGAGTAAATGGTGTAGCTGCCATTGTAGTTCACACAGCATAGTCTTTAACCTCTGAAAATTTCCAGGCTTACTACATCTTAAAACTGTGCTTTGTAAGGTTTGGGGATTTGGAGACCTCTCTGGTGGAAATGTGTAATTGCATGCAGTGGTAGAAGAATATTTTCTAATATCAGTTGTATAAATGAATCTGAGATTGCAAGTGTATTGAAAGAGCATTCACAGAGATGTGTCCTCCAAGGATGCAAGCAAATTATCTACAATTGTCGTCATTTTCATCAGTATTTGCATTTGAGATCTAAGCATTGAGTCATATGTTCTTTTTCGGTTTTTGGCTATGATAGTGACATAAATATGTTAAAATGTATGACCGCAAATATTGAAAAAGCTGCACTGAACCTGATATTGTGATAATTTTATGACCCTATTATGCAATTTTATGTAATGCAAAAGGCCTCTACTGTGAGGTTCCAAACATTATGGCTCCCTTTTGGGTTCCATTGCCTAAATGAAGCAATCCAGAACTGCTTTAGATTAATATCAGGTGCAAACCCCAGCTGCAATATGGTCTTCTTTGTGGCTGTTGAAGCCTGTCATCAGTAACCTTTTCTGAAAGAATGATATCCGATAGTAGGAATTATTGTTTAACAGCAGTAAGCAAGAATCATTGCGCTTAAGATCACAGAATTTCCAGACCACATCTTCGTAGAAGCATAATCAACTGTAAACCTATGCATACGTTGCAGTGTCCAGCATACGTTTCATTAGATATTGCTTGTTTGAAATATAGTACTATGCCTAAACTCAAAATGGATAAGTACATGTATTCAGTCTTGGTGAGGCAGAGATTTGACCGCATTGTTTCCCAGCTACACCCTTAGAAATGGTTCTTCAAGGGTACTTTAGTAAGCACAATGTTTATATATAGAATACCATATAGAACCCCTTTCGCTAAGACTGTGCGGTAGAATTTCAGTTCTGGAAATGCCTAGGAAGTTCTCTTTCTCACACAGACAGAATTTTTAATGGTTTGTATGTATTTCGAAGTAATTTTTATAAATAAATAAAGGTAACTACACCTTGAGACCTTCCAGTGTCCACTTCTCCAAGGTACATATGTTTTCACTGCAGATCTTTAAATACATGGGGAGTTGTGAAAGTTTTACTGTTTTACTGGCGTGCTGTCACTCATCTGTAAAGAAAACAGTGGATCTCCATCCTCCATCAGCACATTACAGTGACCTCTCTGTTTGGCCGTGGCCGTTCATTCGAGCTGAATTTTAAGTGAATTGCAGTTCTCTGTAAACCACAAAGACAAGATCAAAGACCCTGATATAGTCCTGCCACTATCCACCCACTGAAAGCTTTGAAGTGGTATTTCTGAGACAAAACAAAGACAATTCACAAATTTCAAACAAAGGGCTGCACAAATTGCAATTCACAGAATCAAAACTCAGCCGCGTCTAACAGCCTGTACCACGAAGCAGTTTTTGCAGAGGCTTGTCAATCAACAAAGCAATCAGAGTGGACCACAAAAGGAGATAAAATTAGAATTCATTACAGAGTCACCTTCTGGAGGTCAGTCTAGTGATGTTTTTACACTGAATCCCTGCAGGTGCCGCCGCCAGGCCAGTCTGCTGGGATTGACAGGATGTGGGTTTTTGTCGCATTTGACAGCATTTTTTGGAAGCATTTTCCTTGGAAGATTCTAGCATCATTATCCGTGAAAACGGAGTCAGTCTCCACATTGAGGTTAACATTGCTGCTTCACAGGCGGAGGCTAATTACTCCAGACTTCAAAGCAGCACTGGCTAGGCGGAGCAGGCGGAGCAGTAGGAGGCCCTTCAGCTCTGGTTTGATTGCTTAAGGGAGGACTGACTGGGCTGCATTTGCTAGAGTGGAGCTTCGAGAGGCCCTACATTTGTGAATCTCGGATCAAACAGCCTGTGTTAGCATGTGTCCTCAAAAAAAGAGGCATCTGTTCATGACCAGATCAAGGATATTACAGCAAAAAATCTTGTTCATGACACAAGGGAACCATCCAGAAACTGCTTATGGTATACACTGCATGGCCACTTTATCAGAAACCCCTCTCTTGTAGCTCCACCTTGCTGATACAGGTAAAGACTGTAAACCATCTGTTGATGCACAGTTTGTGTTAGCCATCCTCTGGCCCTTCATCAATGGTCAGTTTGGGACCAGAGAGGAGATTTGAAGGAGTCCATAAAGTTGCCAGTAAGACTCTTCTCTGTCCTGGCACACAGATGGTGGATTGAACTTCCACTGACTGTCCGAACAGCAGAGTCCCTTGCAAACTTATGTCCCATCTCTTTGTAACACTCAGGCATGCACTGATCTAGCACTTATTGAAATGCATGGTGCTAAACTTATACTATATCTTAATTCTGTATCATTCTTTTAGGCATCAGCACTGGTTTTTGCTTCAGGCAGTGCCTTAGCTTAGCTGAGGTTAGAGTAATTCAGGCTCTAACTTATATGTACTAACTAGGACATATTCTCTGAGTGGACAACAATTTTCCACATTTTGCAGACAGTCTTATCCAGTGCTCTGGATAAGACTGTCTGCAAAATGCCATAAATGTAATGTAAATGCTGTAAATGTGGCTAATGAGTAGACATAGAAGGCGAGTGGAAATACGAGGCAGGTTATTCCAATAAAGTGTCCAGTGAGTGGAAGTACAAGGTAGGTGTTTCTAATAAAGTGGTCAGTGAGTGGAAGTACAAGGTAGGTGTTTCTAATAAAGTGGCCAGTGAGTGGACATACAAGGAAAGTGTTTCTAAGAAAATGGCTGGTGAGTGGACGCACAAGGTAGGTGTTTCTAACAAAGTGGCCAGTGAGAGGAAGAACAAAGTGTTTCTAATAAAGTGGCCAGTGAGTGTGACTTGAGAAAATAAGCTTTAAAGCTGATGATCAATGTAAATGCAATGCCAGTGCCAGAGTTTCGAATGAAGTGGACAGTCAGTGTGGAATTCTCCAGAGAACTACAAAAAGGTGTTTAAAAGTGTGGAAAACAAAATCAACCTTTTCCATCCAGACCTTTCAGAAGCTTTTAACTAGGAGCTGCCCTTTACCAAGGCGAAAAGCACTCCAATTTTTGAAGTCTGCTAGCTCTCATCTCCTGTCTTGCAGCCGCATCTAATGAACCACACAAACACAACAAAGACAGCAACTCCCAGATACAAGCCTAATAACAGATGAATGTGATAAAGATATTTCCACCTCGATTCAATAAAGGAAGAGAATAGAAACGGCTATGTTGGACAACGGCAACAGGGCTTTCGCCGGTAAGGCTAATATCCGCTCAGATATTGCCCCTGAAAAAACAGATAGACAGACTTTCATTAATGTTGAAATCTCAGGCCAACATCTTCAGAATTTCATCCTGCAATTACATTCTGTCCACACACATGCGAACAGCATGCTTTGAGCCAATTGAACATTGGACTGCTTTGAGTCCGGGCCATTTCAAGCCTGAGCTGTGAAGCATATGAATTTTGGCACTGTTAGCTTTGGCATTTCAGCCCAACCCTGAACCTGCCAATTATGATCAGATCAGATTCTATTCCACCATCTTCCTCACCGGCATGTATTTTATGTGGTTTTAATGGCTGGAGCTTTTTTTCCGACACCCTGAGATGTTTTCTCAGAGCTGAAAATGGAAATGCAGAAAAGTACTGCCCTGCTTGCCTAAATGATGAAGCAAGTGTGAATATTTACAGAGTGTGAGATATTTACATTCTGTAAGAAGTGCGAAAGCAAGATGTAATTACAGTTTGACAGCACATCCAAATCTGCATCTAAAATCTCCCGCTGGAATGTGGGTGTCCATGACAACCTCTATATTCATTCTAAACCTGCAACTAATGTTTATTTCTATAGTTGATTAGCCCATAGACTAGACCAGATGAACTGACTGCTTCGTCTGTTTTGCCATCTTTGTTACCTCTCTCTTCGCTACCACCATTATTCAAAGTTTCAGAGCACTTTTTAAATGAAACAAAAGAAGCCATATCGCCCCCTACACTTCCTGTGGCGTATTACAGTCTGTTAGAATGACTGTGTGGATCATATGAACATTACAGAGTGCTTTTTAAATGAAACAATAGATCGCCCCCTACACCTAAACACTTGAGTTTGGGTTACAAAAACAGAAACATTACTTGCATTTTAAATTTTTCTATTTTTCATTTTTTGTAAAAATCAACTGCCACATCTTACTAATAGAAAGCAGTTCATATGATAAACGAAGTGATAAAAATGTATTTATTTTTATATTGTTTTTAGATTGATTTGAAAAATATGCTCTCAGATTTTTTCAGAGAACATAAGCACCAATTTGAATATTAATATGTTAATTATATAGCGCTTTTTATAAGTAAACAATGTGTACTGACTGACAGCGACTCTGTGAAACAGCAGGTTTATTCCCCTTTTGTCTGTCAGTGCATCAAAAAGCCTAATTAATTACTTTACTCTGTTGAATGCTCCATTTTTCTGTTTTCCAGGCAGGCCTGAATGGAGATAACACGCACAAAAAGTAGTCGTTTATTAATACTGCATCAAGAGCCAGGACGGGTTTTGGGGTGAAAATTAAATTCAGCACATCACTTCTGCTTTGGAGGCTTTTGAAGCCAATAGGATAATTAAATGCAGTCCAGTCTGTTGTCATTTTTGTTGTGCTCTTTTTTCTCTCGCTCTCTCTCTTTCTCCTCAGGCTGTCTGGCCTCAGATAGGTGATGGACAATGAAGGACCATCTCAAAGAATCCACTGTTTGGATAGTACGCATTACAGCAATAACCCACTGAATATTCTAATGAATAAGTAAAGGCTCCTAAATGGATCTTGGCTTGGATGTGTGGTCCATTAATTGGAACAGAGCTTTTATGCTATGTGGTGCACAAAGAACTGTCCATTGAAAGGTTCCTTAGGGAACTAGAAGTGGCTCTACTAAAACATCGCTCCAAAGATGCCTTTTTGGCACCTTAATTTTACTGAGTGTAGGCCATGTGTTACAGTGATTTTTCCATGGTTAAGAGCTGTGTTATTTGTGGTAAGTGTAATACACAAACTGGATTACTGCTTTTATACAACAGCTGTACAATGTGATCAAATGCACCAGTGTTCAGTAAGTCATTTAATGCATTATTAATGGTTTTCACAATATACTGTTCTTCCACCAAGCACTGTAGAATCTTAAAAGCAGGCTATGGTTGCTAAGCAACAGAATGGTAAAAGATTATTCACTGAACAGCATGATGGTTTTTTATAACTTGCCGCGTTAACAGAATTCAGCTGATGTGTGTGGTCAGCTTTAAACCTGGCTCAGCCAATCAGAATTTGGAACAGTAACAATAATTTGATTATTAGAGTCTGGGTTACAGAAACAGAAACACTGCTGACTATAGATGACAGAATTACAGTGTGGATCACACATACTTTATGGAGCATTATGGAGCACTTTTTAAATGAAACAATAGAAACAATGTCGCCCCCTACACTTCCTGTAGTGTATTACAATCTGTCAGAATGACTGTATGGATTTTATGAACATTATAGAACTTTTTAAATGAAACATATCGCCCCCTACACTCCCTAAAAATTGAAATTGTTTTATAGGATGAAAATTCATCCTATAAAACAATGCGTGTAAGCTGCAGTTATGGATAACAATATCATGCTGTATATGAATTATTTGAATAATTTGACTTGTAGCTTTTAGAAACAAGTGGAGAAATTGTAGAATGTAGAAAGTACAGATTCCAAACATCAATTCAGACCACATTTGTGTTTGTCAGTAGAAGAGGGGATATTTTATTATGATTTGAATTTGATCGACAATTATTGCCCATCCTTTATATTTTTTTTTCAACAAACAAACAAAAGTTTAAGCAGAAAGAAAAAAAAACCATAATTGTAAACTTAGTTTGTTTGATTGTTGATTGTAAATTTACAGCTTTAAATGTAGTTCTTAAGCATATAACTTACTTTGTATAATGTTTTATTCAAGGTTCCCACAAAAACCTGGATCACAAACTCCACTCCAACTCATCCCAAAGATATTAGATGGAGCACCATCATTCCAGAGGACAAAATGCTGAGGGGTATTATACACCTCTATTCAATGCTTGGCACTAGGCATGGTGATCTTATGCTGACATGCAGCTGCTCTGAAGATTACCATTCTACAGGTCAGTACTTTTCTATGGAGATTATACAGGCTGAGTGTGCACAATTGAACACCTGTGTCAGCAATGGGTGCAATTTACAGATTTTTTTTCAGAATTTCTGCATAATTTAATGGTGAAGATGTAAACAAAGTCATTCAGAGTGATTTAATGTGAAGTGCTTAATTGTAGGTGAAACTTACTGAGCCAGATTTCTTTACAGTGGTGGTGACAGAAACCAGAGGTCTTAATGTCTACACTGCAAAAATAGCCATTTTATTTACTATGTAAATATGACACAAGCTTTTTATAATGTCAATAATAATATAATAGTAATAAATGTAAAAGAAAGAAAGAAAGAAAGAAAAAAAGATTTCTTTGGGAACCATTTTGCCTCTGAATAACCTGAATGTATCTCAATGGTTTTTGAAAACAGATTTTAGACAAAAATCTTTTCAAAACTATAGTAAAAAAATGTCTCAGGCATCAGGCAGTGTATTCATAACCATATATTGTAATAGCTTTCTGTGAAGGAGCTTTCAGAGGTAGATGTCTGGTTCAATCACAACCACTGTAAATGATTCTGACTCTGTAAGTTTCTCTAGAACAGAGCATTTCACACCAAACCGCTCTGAATGACTTTGTTTACATCTTAACAAACTAATTATTCAACAAAATACTTCTTTAAAGTAGTTGAATATGGATACTTTTGGACATGAAGTGTATATTCCATCAATTTTTTGCTGAAAGGTAAGTAAAATGAAAGACAACATTGAGTTGGTATAATATACTGTATTAATGTGGAAAATGATGTGCATATATGAACGCATCATTTTTTTTTTCCCCAGCGTGGTCTCCAAAGTGAGAGATTCACCCACACTCTCAGTTACCACCTCGCTCGCCCTGACATCAAAATGCAGCGATAATCAGGACCCTACAGATGAAGATGAGCGAAAGGAATCCAGCGGGGTTTCGCCATCACTGCCAAACACACACCGCCTGCAAAGCTCTGTCTGTCATCCATATTAATTGTGTGACATTTCACAGCAGAACAAATTGGCTCAGGTGGGTATGGGCAGATTCTATTAGCAAAGCCAGGCTTGTAAGTTACACCGTTCGCAGTTATTGCAGATTCATGTCGCCTGCTTTCATAATGCTGAAATGTAATTTTTCTTCCTAGTGCAGTACATATGAAAGAACAGCCTGTAAGCTGTCAAACCAGAGTGGGATTTGCAAGTCATCTGCTTTTATTTATTTATTTTTCCTGCTTTGCTCATCCTGGACAGCATATAGAACACATTCAGTGTGAGAGATGAATGTTAGAAAGGGGGAATAATTGTCTATGTTGTTCTTGTGTCATCAGAACAGCTTGTAAGGCTGATTTTTGGGCAGATGGAGTTAGACATCCTGCTCTGATTGATCCGTGCTGAAAAGATTGGATAACGAACCCTCACCGGAGCATCGGAAACCCAGCTGTTTCTCCTCCAGGTAGCAATCACAGAGAGTCTGGAGAACAGGAAAAATCACAGCAGCTGCCTTCAGTTACAAAAAAGCTGCTGTAAAAAGCGTGGGAATGAATAATGCAGGTAAAGGTGTGGGGGATTCGCCAGCCAGGGCAATTATAGTGGGGATGCCTGGGGAAATAACCTTCATATGTGATTTCTTCATGTTTGATGAGAGAGACGGAGACGCGGAGCGAGGGAGAGTGAGAAGGAAAGAGTGAAATAAAGTTGTGGATTTATTAAGAGGGAGGATTCAAGAAAAAGTTTGACAAAAATTAAATTTGCTTAGCTTTCCCGTCCTTACTCCAAATGCAGTCGATCAGTCAAGACATGTTTGGTGTTTGAAATTTGCGTCTTTAGTTTTTACACTGGAGCTATGAGGCTAATATAGCTAGCAAGTAATGGAAGTTTACGCTGTTAGAAACAAAGGTACTGCGCAGGTACATTTTTGCATTCTTCAAGGTACAAACAATGTGAATGTAACCTCAAAGGTACAACAGTGGTATCAAGGTCCAATTGTGTACCTTAAATAAGCTTTTCCAAGGTACATATTTGTACCTTTTCATGACATAATATTTTAAAACAGAACAGCAAAATAAAAAGCCTGGAGATAAGACAGTATTTGTGGAGTCAATACAATTTAGAAAATATAATTTCAGTGGATTACAGTAAGTGCTGATGCCTCACAGCAAGAAGAGCCTGGGTTTGGCTCCCGGGCCGGGCGAACAGCCTCCGTTCTGTGTGGAGTTGGAGACATGCAAAGACATGCAGTCAGGCCAATTGGACAGGCTAAATTGCCCCTAGGTGTGAGGATGTGTGTGGTGTGTGTGTGTGTGTGTGTGTGTGTGTGAATGTATTTGTATGTGTGTTTGTGTGTGTGTGTCTGCCCTGCGATGAACTGGCAACCTGTCCAGGGTGTTTCCTGCCTTATGACCAATGACCGCTGGGATAGGCTGCTGCTCCCCCCACGACCCAGAAGGTGGCTTAGTGTGGCTTAGTGTGTGGATTATGGTACAGTTATGTTCCCTCACTAAAGGTACTGAGATGTGCCCTTGAGGGTACCACCCCAGTGACTAGAGGGGTACTGCCCCAGAGACAGTTTAGTATCTTTATTTCTGAGAGTGCAGACCTCACCAATTAGCATGCAAGCCTACAGCAGGCCTCAAACCATGTTGAATACAACCAAAATTCCTGTACAATATAAAATCACTGAGTTTGTTGATGTGAACTCGTACATTGTAGAGAAATGTACTGAAAGTTTGAGCAAAACTGCTCATTAAACTAAGTTAAAGTGTTATTTTCTATTCAGAGCCATGCTACAGTGTCGGGTGTGGATGTTTTTATGTTTGTAGTCTGGTTTAAAGAAATGGTGTCTGTATAATTTAACGGTTAAGATGTAAACAAAGTCATTCAGAGTGGTTTGACGTGAAATGGTGTATTGTAGAGAAACTTACTGACTCAGATTTTTTTACAGCGATGATGACAGGAATCGATGTCTACAACACAAATATTGTCATTTGACTTACTATCAAAAACCATCACTGAACCTACACATATCTTCTTAGTTGGTTCTGCTATTTCTACAAGCTTTATAAGAACCCTTTTCAAAAAGATGCTAAATAGAACCATCTACAACACATCCTCCATCAATCTAAGGACCTCTTTAAGGACGCAAAGAACCCTTTAATCATGCAAAGGGTTCTTTGAGTGATTATGGCTCTATATAGAACTATTTTCCTTACTAAAGAACCTTTGAAGAACCATCTTTTTTAAATGTGTACTGTACAATTAGAGTCTAACTAATAACAATGACCACCACAAGCTGTCTAAATTATGTAAATGTATAACTGGCTAATTGTTGCTGCTGATGACTGGATGCTCATTTGGGGTTCTAATAAGTTTAAATTACAGACCATGTTCTCATTGTTCTTGATCAGCTTTCTTGATCAGCATTCTTGGTCTGTCTCATGACTCAGTATTTCTTGTTTAAAAAAGCTTTAAAGTGTGATTTCTTTTCCTTCTTTCATGACTCCTCCTCATGTTTTACGCCATTGGCTGTTCATCAGAAATGTCACGCTTTCATGAGCATACGCATGAGAATTAATCACAGCCTGAGATCTATACCTGGATTAATGGAGAAAGTTGTTAATGAAGGTAACCACATCTGTGTTTGTTTTTGAAGCTGAAACTCAGCTTCATAAAAAGTCAGAAAGAACAGAACACACCCTTATCTTTAAGTTCATCTTCACTCAAGCATCTTACACAGCATAATGGTAGAGAAATAACCCAGATGTTGTTAGCGGGCCCCCTGGTGACCACAGGGCCTTAGGCTTATATCACTTATTCGCTATAGCACTGCAATCTAAGTACTCAAAACAACCTTTTAGACCAAAACAACCGAAACCAAAACCCAAACCCTTAGAACCTTAGACCAAAACCCTTCTCAGAACAATCATACGAGAATGCCTCAAACATCAGGCAGTGTTTTCATAGCCACTTTGTGTAATATCTTTCTGTGAGGGAGCTCTTACAGGCATTAAACTCTTCAGGCTCCCATCACCACCACTGTGAACAATTCTGACTTTGTAGAACGGAGCATTTCACATCAAACCACTCTGAATGACTATTTATATCTTAATCTTTTAATTCTACAGAGGTTTTGAAAAGCTTTGAAAAAATGTAAGTAATCTCTAATAGACTTGCTTATGTGGCTTCAGACACTGTATAACACACTGTTACCTAGAAACATGAGCAAAAAGACAGGCAAAATTCAGATCCTCAAGATGGTTAATACTACTGTTTTTAGCTATATGATGTACGTTAGCTGCATTATAATTATTCAGCTACTCCACTCTTTCATCCCAGGCTGCATTGTGTTGGAGTTCGGCAGTGGGAATGTGGCTATTTTTGCTGTGCTCCACACTGAGCACTCCAAAGCTCTTGATAAATAGCTTGAGTGTGCTGAGAGCTGGAAAAGAAAACAAAACAAAAAAAAAAAGGCTGGATATGGTTCTTCAGGATTTGGAGACTGGGCTTTGATTCATATACCTACAGTGCCAGTCAAAAGTTTGGACACACCTACTCATGGGTTTTTGTTTTTCACATTTTGGAATAATAGAGAAGAGCTAAAAACTAGCATATGGAATCATACAGTGACCAAATAATTATACAGTTGTTATACAGTTATACAGTGACCAAACAGTTAAACAAAACAAAACTTCTATATTAGATTATTATGATTATACCACACTGTGTGGTATTTAAGCAATAGAACACTTGAGGTTAGGTGTTATAGTGAAATAACATCAGGCTTCACAGGCATCGCCTTCAGCTCGTGCCTGTGACCAAATCACAGCCGTGATGTTATTCGCGATAACACATGACCTCGATGGTCTTTTATACAACAGTTAAATAAATAAAGTAAGAAATAAATAAACTGGGCAGAGAACGTGGAATTTAACATGTTTTAATGTTAGCAATTCCTTCCGCCAAATTATAGTTCCTTAACAAGCCGATTGTTGCTTCGTCACAGTAACAAGCTCCGCCCACTCGCTGCACAGCCGGCAGTTTGTTCTCCAGCTCCTTACACAGACCCACTGATAGTTTGGGAATTTAGTGTCATCTCATCTTCAGAGTCTGACCAAATCAGCTGTCGGTCATATGTGATCTTAATAGTATCCATTTTCTGTTATTGCATAAAGTAAGAAGTAAAAAACATTCAAATGGCTTGAGCATCTCATACAGCTGTCAAAGTCATTGCTTAGCAACGGTGTCTCAGCGGAGTGATACAGTGTTTGTGAAAAAATTAGAATGCTTCTCAACCAACCAGCTTGCGTGGCCGGAACTTGTATATGTTGTGTTACATCACAACAGCACAGAACGTACTTCCAGGTGGATAATGCAGGTAGTGCTTCACTGGTACAACAAGATTTGTACTGATGTTACTTTATGTCATGAACTCCAGCCACACATTTCGTTTCAGTGTATAATGAAGAAAATACTTTAGAAGGGTTTTTTCCCCATCGCACATGCAAAAACAACAGCTGACCCAAATGTGAACCAACTGAACTTACGATTTGCACAGAATCATGTAAATCAAACAAAGCTTCATTCCTTCTCTGTCGAGTGTGAACATATGATGAAAAACACTTTTTCTGTGGTCGCTAGCATAAATGCTATTAGCATTAGCTTCTAATAGCTTATGTCACTTTACATCAAACTCTCTACAAAGCAATAATTAAAAAAAATAGCAATAAACACATTAACATACTATCCTAGTTGATATTATGGTGCACCTTTTAGTGATGTAGTAGCACTTAGTAACTTCATCTTCTTCTGGAAGAGTAAAGACTGGCTAAATTGTTTTTTAGCTTCAGCTGCAAGTGTTACTAAAGATAGAGTGTCCCTCAGTGGGTTTACCAATACTTATAGTATCTCTAGTTGCTTTTGAAAGCTGGAAAATAGAAAAACATAAGTGAAATCCATTATATCCTTGAGTAAATTTGACTTTGCAACCTCAAACACAGAGATTTGACCTTTATTGCTGATGTTTTGCTCGTTTCCTTTAAATTTATTGCAATGTTTCCCCATTAACTGAGCTGCTTCAATACTGACTGGACACACATTATCCAGTATAGCCAGCCATCATGTTTACAAACCTTTTTATATGCTCTATTTGTAGGGTGGCCAAAAACATAGTTATTACTTCTAAAACTTTTTTGTCAATAAATTCATACATTTGGTTAATTTGATTGCAGTACATTATTGCAGCTGTGATTTTGTTCTCCATAACACAACACCACTAGTGTTCTACTGCCTGTGTACATGATTTATGCAAAGTAAAGAAACTCTAAATATAGTCTCAAATACATGTTTTTAGTAGTTCCAGCAGCTTAGAATAACAGCCACTGCACAAAACATGCATTACGTAATAGAGCGCAGATATAACACATAGAAAGCATCACAGAAAGAGCGCCGATAAGCATCAAGCTCGAGTTCATTTTACACTCTACTTGCATAGATTGAAAAAAACTTTCATGACTTAGTAAATTTATTCCGTTTGGAATACACTAACTCTTCACAAACTCCCTGTTTTTCATGTAAACTTTATGAAGCAAAATAAGTTTGTCTGCTTATCTTAAAGACTTTACATTGGCTGCAATTCTCTGTGTACATTTCAAGCCACGTCTCACCTACTATAGATATTTTTGGTGTTCTTCAGGTTTTAACTGCATAGAATGCTTTTCAACCAAATAGACTGTGTGGGTGAAGCTAATTGCCAATTAGCCAATTGTTTATATATACAGTCATATTCAAAAGTTTGAACACCCAGGTCAGATAACTCATTTTGTTGATTTTCTAAGTGACACTAAGTTAACACATCCTCTACAAATAGAAATGTGGCATTTTTCTACTAAGTTCAATGCACAATTCTTATGCATTAGCTGAGTGACATGTTGGTAAAAAAATAGAACATAACATATACTTAGCCACTAAAAAATATTCTGCTTCACTATTTTATTAGAATCAAATTTTAATAATTTAAGTAAAGTTGTTTTTTAACACAAAATGTTAAAAAAATGTCAAACTGTTTTTAACACTATGATAAGTCACTTTTGAGCGCTGTGTACAGTGTGTATTATTTGACTGACTGATAAAGCTGTTCATGATTCAGCACCTCCTGACCTACTTTGCGCTGGATGCTGTGATATCCCCACTGTTTAACGCCCTGAAGTGTGATCACACTCACTGATCTGGTTAGGCCGATGCTTTTAATCCGAACCAAGCTAATGTTACTAATCCGCGGCGCTGAGCAGTGTGTGTTGGTTTTTCCTCTAAGAGGCTTCCGCAAAATCATAACACACATCATCCTCTGGCTCTGGATCCAGTTTATTCACTACAGCGCCCTGAAGCAGCTGTAGTGCTGTAGTAGGGCTGGACGATACGATAGTGTGTTATCGTTATCATAAAAAATTACATCATGGTACTTTTTAAACCAGTGATAGTACAACTGCATAAATTGCATAGTAAGTCATATGGCAGGTCAAATTAAAAAAAAAAAACAACACTTTTTAAGTCTTTTATCACATTTTGAATGATTTACCGTTTATGATTTTTCTTTATTTTTTCTTTTTCCTTATTTCATTTTAATTATTTACTTGAATGTTTTTCTCTTCCATTGGGGATTAATTCAATTAAGCTTTTTTCATTAAAGAAAATTACAAATTGTTTGTTTTTCACAAACACTTTATTTGAAGGGACATTTATTGAGTGTTTTATCAGGCTCTTATATTTCGTTCAATTAAGCATTAAATTAGATCCTGCTTTATTTACTGTAAATGAATGCCTTACACTTTACACATTGTATTAGTACATAATTGGAGGTCTGTTATATGAAAATCACTAATAATTGTATTATAAGATGTAGTAATGCACAATAAACATGTTGCTATGTTGTGTTATGTATGCAATTATTGAATATGGATTAACAACCTAAATTCATAACTTATAGTTGGCAGTATTAGATTAATGTAAGTTCTATGTAGCATCAAGTGACTTTGGCAGTTCATTGCTTAAAAGCTAATAAGAGTTCAATAAGCCACTAATACTTCCATATTCTTAAGTCTTTAGTTATCACTTATTAGAGGCAAAAAGTGATAAAAAAGCATTTTAATAAGTCAATTTGCAGCACAAACTCAATACCTACTTATATATACATGCAACAGTTCAATGCACATCTCGTTGTTAACATATACTGAAACTACCTTAAACTATTTCCAGCTTGTGAGTTTGTGGCTACCAGAAAGTAATACATTGTTCTTTACATAACTTTACTTTTGAATGTAGGGTGCAAATTGTCTTATTGAAAACATATAGGAATACAATGTTGCCAGTTATACAGTACACAGTGAAAAGATATGAAAATATAAATGATAAATTATGCTGAAAATTTTTATAAAAAGGTCCTAAACTATTTGCTGCGCATTATTACAACTGGTAATGCCAGTTTTAGTGATTTTCACATAGAAGACCTGTGAATATGTACTCATAATAAAAAAGGCTTAATGCATCGTGAATAAAGCATTTATGAGTGTCTAATTATTATTCTTTATTGAACAAAGTACAAGACCTTAATGAACTCCCAAAATGTGTTCCTTAAAGTGATACTGCTTATTCCTCCTTTTCTTTCTTAAACAGTTCAGTTTTTAGTTCATTTTTTATTATTATCAGAGATCTCATAGTTTTTATCATAACCTTTTTTTGTGACTTTGTTTTGCTGTTGTGTTTTCTTTCTTCAAACTTGTTCACAAAGCTCAGAAAAACTAAAAACTGTGAAACAGATATTGTGATCTTAAAGAACTGCAGTATCATATTCCTGTCATATCCCATACCCAGGCTTAAGCTGTAGACTCCATTATTGAGTATATTAGCGCTCAGCTGTCATCCACGATGATAATCTCCTCGCTCTCGATAGATTCGAATCTGAGTTCATTCAATTCTCTCTCTGGAAGCCCATTAAGAGAAAATGACAGCGAGCGGAATCAGGCACGACTATAATCACGCAATCAAAATGCATTATTTGGCTTCTCCAGGTGCATGGCAACCAACGCCTGCCACGTTCGTACTGTACTCAATTGATTCCAATCGAGCTTGCTTTGCATCTGTCTGTCTCTATGGAAATGGTTATTCAGACAGTGATTATCTTGGGCAGAGAGTGGGATGTGATAATATTATGGGATAAGATGTAATTACTGTAGTGGTGACAGTGCTTTTCTACTGTAGCAACCAGTAAAGCTCAGGAGCAGTAGTCCCCAGGTATGTGTATGTTTTTACTGAATGAAATTGTTCACATAAAATCTATAAATATTTGATTATTGTTTTAAACAAAATAATAAAAAAAAAACCCAAATGAAGTTGCCATGACATGTTAACATGTCCCCTACATAGCCTTATGGTTGAAGCTTTCAGATTACTTAGAAAACAATCACTAATTTAGCCTAGTTAACTACAGTAGCCTTAACCTACAGTAATTTTAAAGGATTTTTTTGGTGAAAAATCAAATTGACACAATTTTCCACTTATCCCAGATATAGTCAGTCAGCCAAAACATGTTTGTCCAAATCTTGCTTGCTAGTTTAAAACTGGAGCGGCGAGGCTAACATTGCTAACAAAAACTAGAACTCGTTAGTCACCAGAATTGTTTCTGTAAAAATACATCAGCATAACTTCTCTCTGCCCATGAAAACTGGATCCAGGTCTTCATTAAGGTTGCTCAGTCTTGTCAGTGATGTTTAGGACACAATATAACTTACTGTAAACCATAAAAATGAAAACTGTGCGCAGCCACTTTAAACAAAAGGGTCAGTGTTCATAAACCACCTCAGAAGTAGAAATACTTATCTAGAGTCAGCGTTTGTGACAGTGAACCTGATCCAAGATCAGTCCTGCTTTGTAAATACCAATCCTGGTGTTGTCTGAAATGGCTGCCTGTAGCAGTGAAGTTTTTTTTCTTCATTTTTATAGTTCACAGCAAGTCATACTGTGCTGTAAACTACATCAACAAGTCTGAGACACCTTAGTGAAGATCTGGATGAAGTCTGAGTGGGTTGAGAGAATATGTGCTGATATACACACACCACACACACATCTTCTAAGCCACTTCTCCTTCTGGGTCATGGGGGGAGCTGGAGCTATCCCAGCTGTCATCGGGCGGAAGGCAGGATACACCCTGGACAGGCTGCCAATCCATCACAGGGCATATTTGCTGATATATTTTTACAGAAATGTGGGCCCAAATAGCCCAAATAGAGTGTTAACCTCACAGTTCTGTTAGTTTTAAGAAGGTTTCAGACTAAAAATATTTTGAAAATTCATTTATGGTGGATAGATACATGCAGGGTAAGAAAAAATAATCACTAAGGATAATTTTTTTTTTCAGATTTGCCACTATTTTTTTTCCTCAATTTTCTCCCCAATTCCACCCACTAGGACATGATACCACCAGCACTAGGAGGGCAAAGGCTAGCACAGGCTTCCCCTGAGACCTGTGAAGCCAGCCACCATATCTTTTCGAACTGCTGCTCATGTAATGTCGTTGGACAGCCGAATGTGCTCAGAGAAAAGCACCAACTGCTAACCTGTTATGTTAGCTAACAGACACCTGCGCTGACTAGCATTGCGTTGATTGATAGAGGAGAGGGAAGATCATCCTACCCATCCAGAGAGAGCAAAGCCAATTGTGCTCTTTAGACTCCCAGCCACAGATGGCAGTAGCATCACCAGGTATCGAACTCGCAATCTCATGATGATTTGGCCGACACTTCGAAGGTTGCGCCATTCAGGATCCCGCCCCTACTTTACCACCATCAACATTACATACAAAATCTCAGCAGACATGTGGATGTTGACCAGTGGTTTTGGTTAGTAAATAAAATGGCAATATTTGTTGTAGACCTCATGCCCCCTGGTTCCTATCACCATCAATGTAAAGAAATCGGGGTCTTTACATTTCTTTACTATGAACCATTTCACATCAAACCACTATGAATAGCTTTGTTTACATCTCAAACATTTAATTATACAGAAACTATAGCTTTAAACCAGATTTTGGATGTTTTTAAACCTACTTCCCTAATAAAACCACCCATGCCTAAAACTACAGCATGAGTCCAAATAGAAAATACCACTTTAATTTTTTTTAAATGAGCAGTTTTGCTCAAACTGTAATACCAGTGACGCAAGGATACTTCAATCTGCTATATACTGCAGATTGCTTCCTTCAAATTTAACTACAGACTCAAGACTACTATCTTGACCATGTTTACAAATATCTTGCCACAGAGAATGTTTGATGTTGCTATCATAATGACTCACATCAAATATACGAAATAGACCCATAATGATCAGCAAACAGTCTGGATAAGACTTTGATATGAGGTCTTGAGTCACTTACAGCATGCTATTATTGTAAACACGCAAAAATGGCAGATGATTCATGCATTAGAGTCGTGTTTACCTAAAGTGAAATGACCTTTGCATGGTGATAGGAGAGAGAGAACGAAGAAAAAAGGGAAGAAATCTTCTTGAATGGTGACAGATGGCGCATGAAAGGATGAAAGAGAGAGACAGAGGGAAGAAACTGAGCACGATTTTGCCTTTGAAAAAAAGCCCAGAGTATCTAACTTCATCTAAAAGCGATGTGATGTTTCAGCGGTTACTAGGCAACCCTCATTACAGTGTTAAGCATAATTCTGATCAGTGTTGGAGGAGCTGGAGGCCGCTAAACTGATTTTCAGCTCAGGAATTCAAACGGAGCACACAAAGGGGGCTAAAATGGGCACAAAAATACTTTGCCTTTCAAAATTCATCACTTTTTTAGGCGGCCTAGATGCTTGCTGAAAAAAATCATAACTAGGATTCATCAGATTTATATGGGTGCCATCTGCCAAGCTTAGATGTTTATCTCCTTTTACCATTACTGCTACCGTCAGATATTTATCCCTATTTTACTAAAGAAATGTCATTTTGTTCTAAAGGAGTGTTTACTGAGGATGTTTATAGACTAATAGATCTTCTTCTAGTGTATAGGCCTGGAGATACTAATTGTTTACTGCATTTACTGAGGTTATTATGGACTAATATCTCTGTCCTATTATAGTGTATAGAACAGGAGATATTAGTTGTTTACTGCATTTACTTAGGTAATTTATGGACTAATATCTCTGTCCTATTATAGAGCATAGAACAGGAGATATTAGCTGTTTACTGCATTTACTGAGGTAATTTATGGACTAATATCTCTGTCCTATTATAGTGTATAGAACAGGAGATATTAGTTGTTTACTGCATTTACTTAGGTAATTTATGGACTAATATCTCTGTCCTATTATAGAGCATAGAACAGGAGATATTAGCTGTTTACTGCATTTACTGAGGTAATTTATGGACTAATATCTCTGTCCTATTATAGTGTATAGAACAGGAGATATTAGTTGTTTGCTGCATTTACTAAGGTAATTTATGGCCTAATATCTCTGTCCTATTATAGAGCATAGAACAGGAGATATTAGTTCTTACTGCATTTATTGAGGTAATTTATGGACTAATATCTCTGTCCTTTTATAGTGTATAGAACAGGAGATATTAGTTGTTTACTGCATTTACTGAGGTAATGTATGGACTAATATCTCTGTCCTATTATAGTGTATAGAACAGGAGATATTAGTTCTTACTGCATTTATTGAGGTAATTTATGGACGAATATCTCTGTCCTCTTACAGTATATAGAACATGAGATATTAGTCGTTTACTGCATTTACTTAGGTAATTTATGGACTAATACCTCTGTCCTAGTATAGTGTATAGAACAGGAGATATTAGTTGTTTGCTGCATTTTTTGAGGTAATTTGTTTACTAATTTCTCTGTCCTATTATAGTGTATAGGATGGATATATTAGTTGGTTGTTGTGTTTATTGAGATTGTTCATGGACTAATATCTCATATTCTCTTTATAGTGTACAGGACTGTTTACTGACGTTTGGTACTGAACTAATATCTCCTAGTGTTATGGGGTAATGCACATTGCTTACTATACAGAAACATCCATATGCAATCTTCTGGAGGAAGGTGGTGTTGTTGCCACAAGATGATTTGCAGCTATGCCAGAGGTATCATTTATGTATTTGTAATATTTATTGAATTTCCAAAAAATATACATTTTAACAGTCACACGCAAACTGTAAAGCAGCTGGGAAGCAGCCACTTCCCCTCATAGACAAGCCCAGAGAAACTGCACATGACTGCCATCTTCTGAAAGCTCAGCTCAACACTGCTGGAGACCTCAGTGAGAGAACGACAGGGAAAGTGTGTCTGCGAGACAGTCCTGAATTGATTGTTCAATCTGAAGTAGATGGAAACACTTTTGCATTTATATGCCCATCGCTGTTACTGCTTGGTAGTTCAAACAGAGTCTGCCATTTCATTACAGAGAGAGAGAGAGAGAGGGAGAGAGAGAGAGAGAGAGAGAGAGAGAGAGAGATGCATTTTCACAGTTCATCTCCCGTTGAGCTCAGCTTTTTTTTCTATATTGCTGTGGAGAAATCAGAGAAATGTGCTGATAGAAGAAATGAGGCTGAGAAATGCAATGGCCAGAGAAAGGCTATTGTAAAAGCTTTCTTTCAAATGGAAAAGAGTTTCCGCCACCAAAGCGCATTAGAATGTGTGGTGATAACCTGAGCGATAGAGTCCATTCTCTGCCATTTAGCACTTCAGTTTATCTAAGAAAACTCTCAGGAAAGCTAAGGATAGTCAGAAAGGAACTGTGCAAAAAAGTCAGAGAAAAATGGCTCAACTGCAGAGACAAAATAAAAGAAACGCAGGATAGTAACAGATAAACTAGCATAAATGCCAAATAGAAACAGCCAAATACACAAAATAGAATCAGAAACTAACAAAGGCAGCACAGAAACAGACAAAATAGCATAAACACAAAATAGATAGACAAAAAAGCATAAACACAAAACAGACAAAACAGCATCATCACAAAACAGAGGCAGACAAAACAGCATGAACACAAAACAGACAAAATAGCATCAACACAAAACAAAGCAGACAAAACAGCATAAAGACAAAACATAAACAGACAAAACAAACACAAAATAGACATCAGAAATAGACACTACATTCCCATTTCCAAAAAAGTTGGGACACTGTGAAAAATGTAAATAGAAATAGAATGCATTGATGTGCAAATCATTTAAACCCTATATTTAATTGAAAATAGTACAAAGACAACATATCATATTATGAAACTGAGAAACTTTATTGTTGTTTCTTTTAAATATGTGCCCATTTAAAAAGTGATGCCAGCAACACATTTCAAGAAAGTTAAGACAGGGGCACGTTTACCACTGTGTTTCATCACCTCGCCTTTTAACAACACTCTATAAGCAATTTGGGAACTGAGGAGACCAATTGATGTAGCTTTGAAAGTGTTTTCCCATTCTTGCTTGATACAGGATTTCACCTGCTCAACAGGTCTCCTTTGGCATAATTAGCGTGTCATAATATTTTCAGTGGTGACAGGTCTGGACTGCAGGCAGGTCAGTTTAGCACCCGGCCTCTTTTACTACAGAGCCGTGCTGTTGTAATACGTGTAATACGTCAATGTGGCTTGCCTTCTAAAATAAGCAAGGCTTCCCCTGGAAAAGACATTGTCTGGATGGCAGCATATGTTGCTCCAAAACCTGGATATATTGCTCAGCATTAAAGGTGCCTTCACATTTTTTTGGAATTGAATAATGTATCTAAAATATATATACACACTATAAAAAATGCAGGTCCATGTATTTTTTTTCCATATAGGTAGAAACAAATCAGCACCAAAATAAAACAGAAACTGGCATAAACATAGGGCAGAAACAAAGTAGCATAAACACAAGATAGAAACAGGCAAAGTAATGTAAACACAGGACAGAACTAGACAAACTAACACAGGAACAGAAACATATAGTGACATAAATGAATGAATACAGACTAATAGAAATGCACATTCTGCAAATTCCTAAATAATTAAAAAACATTTTTTTATGTATATTAATACAAATAGCTTTTGCTTCCTAAGAGCAGTCTGAAACATTTATCACTAAAAGAGGAAAGTCACGTAGTGTCCACTCAACTCAACTTATGAGTTCCAGAATCAGAAGAGAAAACAACCAACAACCGACAAGTTCAAATGTGTTAAAGTGTATTGAAAATGTGCAACACTATAGCATCAAATCTCACTGATACATTCAGCAAATGTCCAGCCCTGTCTCAGCTACTCACACTGAATTGCCAGGTGGACTGACAAAATTAACAGCAGCACAGTGTGTGCTTGTGTGTGTGTGTGTGTGTGTGTGTATGTGTGTGTGTGTGTGTGTGTTTTTGCTCTCACCCCATGTCTATTTTTTATGTCAGACGGTGCTTTTAATGAGCTCCCATGAAATTTCGTTTTCATAGCAGATGATATTTTCTCATCAAATTCTCCTGTTGTTTATGCATTTGCAGTTTCTGTCCCTTACTCTCTCTCTCTCTCTCTCTCTTGCTCTCTCTCTCTCTCTGGCACACTAAATTAATTAAGGTGGATCAGCCTGCCAAATGAAAACTTTTTGACCATCATTCAAAAAGCTGACATTCAGAAATTCTTAAAAGAATGCACATATTACAAATCTGCTCTCACTACCTCTCAACACAGTATGATGAAA